>NC_134178.1:31249280-31550638 GCF_964188355.1 Buteo buteo
TACACAGTAAGGAATAAAGCCCTAAAGGGCGCATTATCTTGAAACACAGCGTCAGGGAACCAAGCAGGACAGAGCAGGGACACTGATGGGCATCTAGCCCATTTAGTACCAACTCAGCAAAGGACCATCCCTTAAGGCAGAGGCTCATTCAGATTTTAAATGCGGAGCAGAGCAGCCCCACCTCTTGCCTCCGTAGGGCCAGAGGGTAAAATCACACTTTTCTCTGCATTCAAAAGTGCCTTTGTTCAGGTTTGCCTGGCTAGCTCAGGCTTTGCTCTTCTTTGTAGGCTCTCAAGAAACGTCTCTTGTTGATGGCAAGGGCAAGTGGGGCGGCTAATCCCACCCCATTAGCATCCTCTGAAATACTCCAAGGACTACGGACGCTGTCTGGGCGTGGGCGGCCAGAAGGCGGCTCTCACTAAGCCAGTACGACTTCTGGATGTGTGCACACACATCAGACCCAGAGCTGTCTGCCGTCAATAAAGCCTGCTGGAGGGAGGGAGAGGATAAAGGAACAGCCTGCACATGGCTCGAAAGGAGACTTTTCTCCTACAAGCACAGCTTTCCCAATGCCAAGGGTCGCCACTGCTCTTCGTTTCTGAAGGTGGCATGAAAACCTTAAATTGGAGGGAACACCTTAGTGTAAACCCAACTGAGCGCCATCCCGCAAGGGCTGGAGAGGGTGCATGGGACACCCCCAGCCCCCCATGCTCCTAGAGGCTGCCCCAGCACAGCCTCTGGTAGCCCCAGGGGGCAGATACATGGTTGGTAGAAGCCATCCCCTCCCCAAATAATGAGCCAGCACTGCCTGCAGCACTCTCACGTTCCTCGCAGCTCTCCTTCCCATTACATCTCGTATCTATAAACAGCTGTTTGGCAGTATTACTAATCAGTACCGCGTGGAATAATGTTATGTTTCCCTCAACATTACTATTTTATCTTCTTTCCTCCCCACCTCCAGCTGCTGCTTTCCTTCCACCACCCCCAACCCAGAAAGCAATAATACATTTCTTCATTTTATCCAGGCTCTACTTCTCTGATAACATAAACAATTTACTTATAACCCATGCAAAAAAAAAAAAAATTAAATACTGTTAAACCCACTTAAAATAAATACTTGCCGAAGGAATATCAGCTGGAGACTGCTCTCTGACTTATAATAATCCCACTGCGCCCAGGGAAATCCTCTTAAACCTATATCAGATAAAGATTGTAAAACTGTTATAGGGCTAAACCAATAGGGCAGCCACAGAATCAAGATGGAAAATTTCTCCTCTCAGCTTCTCCCTACTGAGGGGCAGCTCTGTCCCAGTACAGGTCAAGCTTCTTTCTCAGCACATGAAGCAAAACCCTGTACTGCCTGGCAGGAGCTGGAGGAAGGGGGAAAGGCCAGTCCTGCCAGGGCTTTGGGCTGGAGGAGGAGGAGGGATAGGCTGCCGTGGGACCCAAAGCCTACCTCTGGAGCACCAAAGGATTGCTCTCCTTTCCCTGCCCCCCCCCAGCAGGCAGCAGAAGCAGAACAGAGACCGTCTGATGCTTTAAACCAGAAGAAACGCCCCCCCCCCCCCAGATGCTCAATAGCAACATCTCTAAATTAGCAGATAAGAAGCCCAAATCAGAGGGGACCCACTTATGCTTCTGAGCCCTCCCAGGGGTCGGATGGCAGCAGTGGGCTTTCAACTTTTGTGCTATCCTATCTGATAGGACGAAAAGGATCTGATGTATGATTGGTAATGTTGCCAGGCTTCTGGGTTTGCTGCTGCTCTGCGGTTTGCCTGAGCACTGACCCCCAAATAAAGTTTGACTTTGTTTTGTAATTCTTCAACAAAAAGATGCGCATCCACACCACAATGAGCACGCAGCTTTGTGGCACAGAAGCAGATTAGCTCAGCAATGGGCACTGCGCCTCCCCTCTGCTACACAAGGACTCAATCATTCACCACCAGACCTACTTGTTCTCCAAGACGACCCAAGAAAAGCATCAGCATCAAGGGCAGAAACAGCTGGCCCTGCCTCTCAGGGCAGCAGACCAAGAGAAATACAGAGCAACCAAGTCTAAGGGGCTGTAACTAACGGACAAATAAAGCAGTCCTCCAGGGAAAAGAAATTTTTTTTAAAAAAAAAAGAGGAGTGGGAGGAAGGAGTAAGCACAGCAAAAACCTCCCCAGAGAGGCAGCAGGAAAAATAGGCAAGGTGGAATGTGAAATTTTCGCTGGTAATCGAGTAACGGCTGCTCCATTGCAGGATTTCTCAGCACTGTAGCTGGCTGGAGCCACAGGGACTGTATTACACTTTCAGAGTTCACTGAGCAATTGCTAAGGCAGGGGACGGGTGCCATATGTTACCAGCTGCGCTCACAGTTATCGCTTTCCCCATTTAACGCTGAGACGCTGTTTGGAGGCAGGGAAACAGAGAAACCTGTACACTCTCTCCCCCACCACTCGGTATTCTGGCAAAGCTGCCAGAAATGCCAACAGGCTCTGCCGGCGAGTCCAGGAGCAGGTCCCCGTGCCACAGAGTCACCAGGCTGTGCTGGCCACTCAGTCCCGACGGTACCCGTCACAAGCGGGGAGGCACAGGTGGGAAGAGATGGGTGCCCCTCAGCCACCCTCCAGCGAGCCGGTTGGTAAGACCAGAGGCAGCCCCTGGAAAGCCGCCGAGCACGCAGTAGGTAGGAGGCAGGCATCAGGCTCTGCCCAGCCCATATTACAGCCTACTGGCTCCACCACCTGCTCGCCCGACCCAGCCCAGCTCCTTCGGGCTCTCCTTTTGTGCTCCGTATTTTTTTTCACCTGCCAGAGCTTCTCTCAGTTGTCCACTTAGTGAAAAAGCAATCACCTGGGGGAAAAAAGAGAGGCGGGGGGCTGCCCAGAGCACATTGGGAGGAAATGTTAAATTCAGGATGGAAGGTGGCACCAGACTGTTCCTAACACCAGAAGACCTTTTGTTGCCCATGATTAGCAAGCAGAGCTTGACCTGAAAGAGCTCCCTCACATGCTCAGTTCACTTTCTTGGAAAGGATGGAGATACGAACCTACGGTCCCGAGCAACCCACCTGTGGTAGAGCTGGCCTTCAAATGCACCAGGATCTCTAGCTAAAGATTTTTCTATCCTAGTCTAAAACCTTTGCACGTAACACCTAGACATTACGGCAATATACACAAACAGCGTATACCACCAATCGCTCTTCTCAGAGGGACAGACTGGGAGGCATCCTATAAATCAGTAAGACACTGAGGGTTACCAAATACCTCATTTTACCAGGAACTGGCAAAGCATATGAGAAGAGCTGGCAGGACAAGCAAAAGGGGCATGTGTTCTGAGCAGAGTGTTGCTTTTGCAGCGACTCCTTTCAGGGCAGCAGAGGACCCCAAGCCTTGCAGCCTCCAGCCTCACTGACACTGAAGAGGCAAAGGGCTCGGCAGAAGAGCGAGTGCTGCAGTCCCATCAACCCGAGAGACGCCCGACCGGAGCCAAGCATGGCTGGAGCCAGCGAGAGAGCAGGCTAGAGGGCAAGACTCCGAGCCTTCAGAAAAGAGGCTTTTGCAGGATAAACTGCTTTAGTTTTCAGGGATCATTTTAACTGACTGGTCTGATTTTACTATTCAGGCTCAGTGCTGCACAAAAACCTACCCAAGCAAAACACTGCAGCTCTTTACAGTCTGAAGACAAGTCAGGCTTCTGCGCCTCCCTTCCTGAGAACTAAGAGACATAGAAAGTCTGGAAGCGAGAAGGCTCATTTTAAAGACCAGCTTAGATTTGCGAGCAGAGGGCTGTGCAATTGCCTGAGGCTGTATTCATTTACATTTTTAGAAATGCATTTTAAAATAAAATTTTTCTTACAATGCATAGGTACAAGTGTACAGACATGCATAAAAAAAGGACACGTATTCTTCTTGTAAATCTTCTCCACGCGCTAGCTAAATTTTTAAGGTACCTCTACCTCAAAAGAGACAATGTAGGAAAAACATATGGAATACAGTGATGTGCCCCAAATGTGTCCAATACCAGGTTTTTGAGAAATGGGTAGGTGGACCAGGCCAAAAAAGAATCAGTTCCACAACTGAGAGCCCTCCCCACAAAACATGTCACACCTGCAAGCTGCCCGTGGTTTTGAGGGACAGAGCAGGAACGCGAGGGAGGAAAAAAAAACCAACAGCAAAGAACGGAGAGAGTGGATACAATGGATTATCCACTTTTTCAGGCATGGTCTGCCTAAAATTTGTTCCATTTCTCCTGCGCAGACAGAGGTGGAGAAGCGATGTCACATAATACAACAATAAGAAATTAAAAATTAGGCAAGCCATTCCAACAGGAAAGAATAGGAGATGGCGTACTGCAACAAAACAGGAGTAATTGGAAGTGTTTTGCAGGAAAATATAGTAACAGGGAATGAGATAAAGATACACAAAACAATGAGTGAACCTCGTCTAGCAATGCGAGGACAGGTACAGTGATCTGTTATAAGCTGGAAGAGCTAGCCCATGCAATTCACTGCCAGATTGTATATGACTAAAGCCAAGATTTAAAAAAAAAAAAAAAAAAAGACTGGAAATTTAAACAGGTCTTAGTGCCTGCCTTCCTCTTACCAGCAGCAGTTTTAAATCTGGAAGGGGCATGGAGCCTATGGACTGGCTTCACGCTCGCCCGTGCCAGAGCAGGCTGTAAGGAAGCAGCCCCTCCTGCCACCTCCAGAGCCGCCGGCTGCAGGGATGCCGGCACCCAGCTCCCACACACCTGCCCACGGCACCGCGGACCACCAGCCCCCTCGGTCTGGCAGCACCTCTGAGCCTCACGGCTTCTGCAAGGGCGAAATTGGGTGAGCTTAAGCAGCTATACTTTCAAGACATCAGAAACGACCAAGCAGGACTGGAGATGAATCCTATTCAGCATCATTACCCGGCAAAGCTGAAACATAAGCCTTTGTTTCTAACTCCCACTATCTGAGGAGCTCAAAGCACTTCACAATTATTTAGCTTAGACTTTGTGAAAGGCTTGTATGCTATTATCCCTAATTTTACCAGCTGGAAAACGGTGAGGGAGATGGAGAGCGCCATACCCAGGGACACGCAGCGAGTCAGCAGTGTGATAGAACCCGATGCCTGCAGCCCCCCACTGCTCCGCAGCATCAGAAACCAGGTACTCTGGTTTGCTGGTGCAGTTCCCCAGACTGTGCCCGTAGGAACTGCCAGAGGTAAATATGTTTACCCCTCCTCATTCCTCCCCTGTTAACAGACAAACACTCCCTTTCCATCCATAGCAGGAACAGAAAGAAAAAGCAGAGCAGCATAGGTCAAATTTTTTTCAAGGCTACTACAGAGAGATTTAGGCATGTAAAGGAGGACAGTAAGAACAAACTACCCTGTGTCTAGCTGCAAAGGACCACCTAGGAGAAAGTATTTGACTTTTAAAAATTTTTTTTCTTTTTTTTTTTTCTTTTTAATGTCAGCTAAAGGGTAATTTGAAAGTGAAGGACATTTTAATCCTCTGGGGAGCTAATTACTGCAACAAGCACAGCCCAAACAGGCAAAGATGAATGTAACTCACAAAGCAGGAATTTCAGCAACACCAGTCCTAGAATTCACTTTGGTTAACTGATGGCTTGGCCAAATAAAGCATACACTTGCTTCACAGATGTAGCAAAGCTGCTGAGATGGCCTCAGAGAGATTAGGACATCAGTGCTTAGGATCTCCAAGTTCTGCCTTCATACACCAGAGCAGAGCAATAGAGACAAACTCCTGCAACCTCTCTAAAGAAACAAGAAACATATGAAATGCAAATACTATGCCAGAAAAGAAGAATTTGGGGATGTACAATAGGTTGCACCTGGTTGAGATCACCAATGTTATGCCATTGTTTAGCACTGAAATCACCACTATATACTATTTTACACCCTTTCTTAAACACCCTCCCTCCAAACTGCTGCCTAATAGCGGTTCCTACTGCACAGCAGCCAAGCGGTTCATCATGGGATCATAGGACAATTCAGGGTGGAAGGGACCTCGGGGGGTCTGTAGTGCAACTACAGGGTCAAGCAGGGTCAGCTAGAAGGTCAGGCCAGGCTGCTCAGCGCTTGATCCTATAGGGTCTTGAAACCCTCCAGAGATTGAGCCTGTGCAACCTCTTGGGGCAGTCTGAACTGCTCGTTTCAATTTCTGCCTGTTGTTGCTCATCTGCAAAAAGTCTGGCCCCCCCAGGACAGGAGCTGCTTGCTTGGGTACAGTGACAAACACTTTCCTCTGTCTCTCAGGAGGAGGAGAAGAAAAAGGGAGCATAGAAAGAAAAGCCCCTAAAGACTTCTATCAAAACCAGTAGATCCTTGTCTGCAAGACTGCCACCTCTCTCTTCGACACCTCCCTCAAGCAAAGCCACCTTCAGCCCAGTCGACAGCTAGGATAATCTAGCAGCCACCGAGGTCCACGTGCCCCATGTGAGCAGAAGTGACTGCTCTCGCCCTGAGTCCCCCCAGGTCCCCAGGAGCAGACGGTGCTCTCCCAAACACAGCAAACCCACAACATGACTTTTTCCTGCTCTGTGCACAGACAGATCACGTATGGTAGCAGTTGACGAAGAAGAGGGAAAGCTGCTGGCAACAAGCAGCGGCAGTTGGTACAGGTTAATGAAAGTTTGTTTTTTTCTTTTTTGCTTGCTACATATCCTTTAGCTCTCCACAGAGAGATTCTGGCGATTTTTGGTTGAAAGTTCAACAAGAGAGACCTGCTTTCTTCTCTTGAATGCTTGTCTCAGACACATGCAGCTCCCTCCCTTCCAGTCCTAAGTGTCTGGGCTGCATAAGTCTTTCTTCCACCTCCCGTGCCACCAAATCCTCTCAGATACGCCCTACAGATATCCTTCTCATCCCAGCCATGGGCTTGCAGCTGGCCACGCAGTTACGTGCCACAGTTCAAGGGCATAGAGGACCCCTACAAGACACGCTCCTGAAGGCATGGCTGAAGTACCTGTGGACTGAGTTCTGGTCTGCAGAGAGCTGCAAGTGACACAGGCAGCTCAGTGTCTGGAGACGAGACCCCACTGAGCACAGCTGCAGCCAGACTAACCTCAGGCAGAGAGGCAGCTGGCTCTTCATCCCACCAGTGCCCTTGCCCACCACCACTCCCAAGCCTGGCATGATGCTGAAACTTCACCACAATGGGGCTGACAGCCAAAAAACCACACCTAGCCCCTGGGAGCTGTCACATCCAGGCAGGACCCAGGGGAACAGGGCAGAGATCAAGGCACCAGCCTACACAGGCAGCGTGAGACCAGCGAGAAATAGCAGAGAACAGAAATGTAGCTAGGCTGAGAGGGTGGACAGGGGAGCCACTGAATAGCACCAGCTAGCACAGATCCTTTCTGCCCCCCTTTCACCTAAGCCTGGCAGGAAGGAGATGCCAGTGACCATCCCTGCAGGCAGCGTCAGCTCCACAGCAGCTCCTGCCTGCCACCAAGACAGCCGTGTCTTGAGTGCTGCTTGTTTCCCGAGTCTGCACCAAAATTGCTCCTTCCCACTCTGTGGTACCATGGAGGTTGTGGTCTCTCCCCCCGTCCAAACCCCCTTTCGTCTTTTTGCTTTAACTTGTTTAAGATTGATGCTGTACAGCTGCTTCCCTCAAAATAAAGAGTACAAGAGCTGTCACCTCCTCAAGTGCTTTGAAACCTTTTCTCCTGCTCCATCACTACCTCTTTAAGAAAAACCTCAAAGCTCGATTTCTTCCCTCAAACAACTTTGAAAAAGAGCTCAATGTTTTTGGGAGCACAGATAAAAAAAACACTGAGATAAAAAGTCTGAAGCTTCTGAAGAGGTTAGACCTGGGCCTCTTGGCTCTTATCTAAGTAAGGGTACAGGCACACAAACAACTCATTGCAGAGATATAGTGGAGTACAAATTTGCAGTGACTCATGCACTCTGAAGTAACTGCCATGTGCTCACTTCTACCCCACAGCAAAACACAAGTTTATTTACCCATCAACATGAGAAGCGCAAACCAGCATCTCAGATTGCACAGCACCCCTGCAGCTTCACCACTTAAATTACTGCACAGAAATCTCTCCTGCCCATATTTCAAGAGTTATTAAAACAAGTGATAATTCTAGTGACAATCTTCAAACTACTGCTGTCCTGTCAGTGGTGATGCAATGTTACTGGGATGCTGCTTTCCTTCACCTGCAAATTCTTTGCTGTCTTTAACTTCTTCAAAAAGCAAAGGAACAGCCCAGATACTTCTCACAGCCAGGAACAAGCAGGCCAGGACCCTGATACAATTGCCAGTCAGGTGTGCATGGTCCCCAGATATCCCATTTAATCAATCCAGTTTTGTACTCCCCTCTTCAGTATGCCCAAGTGTCTTCCCAATTAAACCACAAAGCCAGAATTTCCATCGGTTGCTTAGGAGTGCCATGGAGGAAGTTTCCAAAAGCAGCCAAGTCTTCAGCCACTACTGGAAGAATTCATTTCACTCAACACCAGCTGCCTAGCCCAAGTCTAACATCTAGGCTCTCTGTCAACTTAGAGAAGGACGCACTTAATTTAAACAAAGATGGGTTGCTCTCCAGATTTGTCCCTCTCTGTCCTCTGATGGCAGATATTGCCTCAATATCTACCTCAGGCAACATGCCTGGTGTTAGATGAGTGTCAGGCCACCTGCATGATCTTCTAAAAATCTTTCCCCCACATCTTGAGTAAAAGAGCATGAACTAGCCTCAGCAATTTCATGTCAGCCTCGGGGAACTGAACTCTGAAGGCAAACTATGGAGTTACAGACTTTGTACATGGCCTAATCCTTTTCTCATAAATCGACCACAAGGCTGCAGTTCCACAACATCCGAAAGAGCTGCACTTTTTTTTTTTTGCCACCTTCCTCAGCACCTGCAACTCAGTCTGAGGTGTCCTAAACTCTTCCTCCTAACACGTCGCAGCCCTGGTATAACTCCTTCTTCCCAGTGATGTAGCTCAGGAGGAGACAAGGAGTAGCAAGATACAGAAAGACTTATTTTTGAAGCAACTGAAGGAACTCGAAGACTGGTGAAAAAGGTTAAGCCTTGATACACATTTCTCCATGGCAGAAGGCCCTTGAACCATATTACTGGCCTCATTCCTAGCTTCAGTGAGATTAGCACTTGTGCTGCACGCTCAAATTCAGATAGGAGTCCCACAAAGTGCCTGGGGGGCACTTCTTACTCCAGGCTATCAGAGACATCAGGTCCTCAAAGTGGTACTAGATCCCGGCCAACATCTCAATGAACGAAAAGGAACCTCAAATGGAGACACCAAAAATGGGAGAGGGACAAGCAACCATGCTTGCTGTTCATAAGGTGTATAGAAATGTACTTTCAAATCCAACCAGCACATCTTTGAAGCTGACAAGACTATTTTTTAGCAGCTGCAGGGCCCTGGATACATAGCCCTCAATCCTGCTCAGATAGCAGGAACAAAGACACATCCCAGCTTCTCTGCTGCAAGCTAAGATGTCCCAGTGCAGACAGCACCCCATATACTGCTGCACCAGTGTCCCATCAAGCTCCCCCATCACAGGGCAGTATCACCTAGGTGAAAAGGGGGGACTCTTCCTTCAGCTCTTCCCTCAAACCACAGGACACAACAATTCAAAGCTCCCAGAGCAGCAAGTCTAAAATCAACACTGCTCCAAACCCATCCATTTCACACAAAACAGAATAGAGATGCTAACAAACCTGCCTCCCTCCAGGCTTTGCTGCTGCCAAAAAAGAGCCACTCAATCTAATGAGTCAATTAAAAATTCATAACTGGATGAAAGAAAAAAAAAAGGTTTGGTTCTGTTTCTGTGAAAATGAGAACAGTAACTCTCATTTAGGTCCCATGTACCTCTTCTTGCATATTGTCTGCAGCAACAAAGCTGGCCTGAAAACCCATGACCTGTAGCTGAGAGCTAAAATGACAGGCAAAACCAAAAAGGGTGCATGTTCTACCCAGCCCTGCAGAGAGGAGCCCATTTCCCCAGCAGGACTTCAGGGTCCAACAGGGCTGAAGTCAGCACTGGTTCACATGAATGGGAGACAGAGGGGAGGCCCTCTGTAAGGGCTTGTTGTCTACAGGTCATCACAGGGGGCACTCTGGAAAATTCAGTTTCTGTCAGAGTTTGGTTAAGCCACAGAAAACACCTATGCAGATACACACACTCAAAACGCAAGTGACCCTAAGTCACTTCTCAAGTGACTTTTCAGAAGTGAATTAAGCTAAATCAAATTAGGGCCCCAAATCCTGAGTGCAAGCATCCATGAAGGAGCATAACGTGATTTAACTAATCCACTAGAAGTTACTTTAGATCAATCTTCTTGAGCATCCTGGACACACGTGAGCCCCAAAGCCAATGTCCTCAAAGCACTATTCATGGGTGCCTATGGAGTCCCAAATCTTACATGCCTTGTACCAGTGGCAAGGGTGGGACAGAGCAAAAGCATCTCACCCAGCAAGCCCCAGGCTGGCCACCGAAGCAGCTGCTGAGCTACAGTTAAAACAAGGAGGGCACTGGCTCCCCAGCCCCCAGGAAGAGTGGCAGAGAAGCTCCCTGCTGCCCAGCCATCGGACACGCTGGCTACGTTCGCCTGCATCCCCATCCCGTGGTGCTGCATCCCGTACCACTGGCTAACGCAGGTACTCTCACTTGCTCTAACAGCTCTCCTGTAAGGACCCCAGCTCGGAGGCTGGTTTGGACAGGGTGCAGCTCTCTGGCAGAGCCACCCAGCTGAAAACTCTGACTGCCACAACTCCACCCTGCCCCCAGGCACTTTTTTCACTGGGTGTTGGTTTTCAATGGGCTTCACTCCCTGAAGTGACTTTACAGCAGCAGCACTGACTCAGTCATGTTTAAACTAAAGGGGGAACCGCAAACTTGGATGCCTGAAGCAAATCACGGAACTACAAAAAAAAAAAAAAATAGAAAAAATTATTCAGGCATCTACCTCCCAACTGCTCACGGACATCAGATGGGAAAGCAGGCACCTAAATGAGCAGCTGCACCCAGGCCATGGGGCTTCACCTGGGAAATTGGCTGGGCTGGTACCTCTGAAGGGAAGGAGCCAACGTGCACACAAGCTAGAGGCAAGAAGCACAACCCAGAGGAGGGCTACTGTGATTTAAATCCACACCTTGGCTTTCACAGTGGGTTTCCTGTGTCAACATGGCCTGAACCAGCAACACCCTGACTGGCTAGCACATCTGGATAATGCCAAAGTGGTTTCCAAACCAGAGACCTGCAGGCTCACAAACTTCTCCTACGAAAGCAAGCCTGCTGTCTGTAGGCTTGAATTTGCTAGAGGGGTGTTTCCGCTGCGGTGGAGCTCTTTTAGGAGTCCTTCAGCCAAAGAGTTTGACGGAAGCTATTTGACTGCCATTAGCCAAGTTAAAGTCTTCAAATCCAATCCCATTTTGAGATACAGAAAGCAAGCTGAAGCTTGAAAAGGTCAAATCAGCCAGTCAGAGAGGTGCCGTGGAAATACTCCAGATTTCAAAGAACCTGTTTTCGATTTTTCTAATGCAGACAAAAAAAAAAAACACCAAAGCAACTCCCCCACATTCATCTACAGACAGCTCAATTTGATCGGTGTGCTGGTTTCAAGGCGCATTCAGCACTGCCCTCTGTTAAGAGCCTGAAGAGGACCGTCTCTCCTGTTCCCTTTACGTGACGCTCGTTATCACTCCTCTATTCCCCACTCTGCTATTTCACCACCTTTGGCACGCAGCTCTCTCCTCTGCAGTTTGTGCCATCTGGAGCAGCCTCCCTACCCCTTTCTCTCTGCATAAATCAGTTCCACATCCCTCTTGCTTTCAGCCACAGCTTCAAAAGTTCCTCTGCCCAGCTATGCTGCCTGGTGCTTCTTCTTTGTAAGGGTCTTTCTCTCTTATTACTAGGGAAAGCTTGGTATCTCCTCTGTCTCTATACGCTGATTTCCTGCCATTCGCACCACCATGCCGCCTGCTCTCTGCTCCTGTTCTCCCTCACTGGTGTTTTTTCTGACAGCTTATGTGGACTACATTGCACACGGGGGGCTCGTGGGTTTGTGCTGCACGCTGGCTGGGAGACACCCCGTTGCCCCAGCCTTGCCGTTAGCAGGACAGCTTACCCACGAGGTTCATCTTGGCGCTGTAACTCCCAAAGTACCTCTCATCGGTGTTGGGCGTGTGGCACTCGTACTCCCCGGCGTCCCGGTCCTGCAGCTCGGTGATGTGCAGCAGGACAGCGTCCCCCTGCACCCGCTCCACGTAGATCCCCCGGCTGCGCACACGCTGGGTGTAGATGGCGTAGGGGAAGGAGGGGTCGACGGTGCTGACGATCTGCACCTCCCGCTCGGGGGCCGAGGGCAGGTAGATGGACCACTGGAAGTTCTGCTCTGCTGGGCCCTGGTAGCCGCTCACCTTGCACCACAGCGTGATGTGGGACCCCTCCGTGCGGTAGAGGGGTCCCTCCTGCACCGTCACTTGCCGCTGGGCCAAGGCCATGCCTGTGGGAGGAAAGGAGACCAGCGTTACTTCCTGACAGGCAGCCCCCCGCCTCCCCTCAGGATGCACCCATCCTACCCCTTCTGTGGCCGTGCTTGGCAAGGCAAGCCCTCACACCCCATTTTAAAGCTGGCACATCGGGGTCTGGCGCAACACCCCCCCAGCCACATTGCTGCTTTCTTGCTGACTCAAGGAAAGTGTTTTTTTAAAACACCCCATGAAAAAAGCACTGTTGAGGTAACATAAAACCCTTCTTTGGTAGCAATAAGAGTCCAGGCACGAAAAGGTACTGCACCACGCAGCAACAAGCCAAAAACTCCGGCTGACAGGGCCTTGTTTTCAGTACTACTCTTATTTTCCAACCCCCCCACCCCGTGATCCCAGGCACGGGTTGCTGCCGGAGGGCAGTGGGAGGTGGCACGCGGCCGCTCTGCAGCACCCTGCTGCACAGGGGCAGCCGCTGCTGGGGCTCCCCGCTTCGGCAGCAACTCCCTCCTGTCCTGCCACAGCCCAGCCAGGACTGCCTTCCACCTGGAAAGAGACCCACCTCCAAGCCAGGAGGCTACGCTCCCTCTCCTTGGGCTTCCAGGCCACCCAACTGCAATGCCGCAAGCACTCGTCCCGCACCAGCAAACCCGCCGGAGGCTTCAGCTAGTACAAAATCCCATTCTTTTTCCCCCAAACCCAGCGTGCCTTCTCCAGTCTCTCTGTTACACTTGTAAAGGCATACAGGGAAATACCACATTTCGGCACTGCCTTCCCAAGTCTATTTGGAAGGAGTATATTTAGTACATAACAAAACCAATTAAAGTTAATGGAGGGAGTGGGCATATTACACTAAGACTTACCGCCCCTGGCTGCTGGAAATCAAGACCCAGTACCGCGCGTTGTACACACGCAAACTCGTGCAACACGGAACAAAGACAATCCCACAGCACGGCTACTGGGATCTGCCGTATTTTTACACAGATTATGGATGGCTGGCCCTTGGGCTCATGGCACGTTACCAGCACAGCCCTCCAGGGGCCTGATAAATTACAGCAATCTATCTTGTTTGTTGCTACATCAAAGGCTCCAGGTCTGGAGACCACGGTGGGTGTTCATTGGTTATTGAGTTACCAGCAGCATGCGCACATGGCGAGGCCAATCACCCTGGCTTCTGTGACTGCCTGCTTGCCATCATAAAACAGCAATAAGCCGATTTAAAGCAGGTCCTGCATAATCACGTTTGCAAATGTCATCCTCTGTGTCCGCGTGCATTTTGGGGTTTCCCCCCCCCCCTTTAATTTTCAACAACAATGTTCAAGTCCAGAGAAGAATTTAACCTTTCAAAAAGTAGCAACTTGCTGGTGGAAGAGGTAGCCTGGCATCTAGGGATGTCTGACTCAAACCCACCCTCTGGACATGGATGTCCAGATACAAAGTTTTTCTCCACAGCCAGTCTGGACCAGAGCCAGGAGAGATGGTTCTTACCAGCTTAAAACAAATTGTGAAAAACGGGTTCAGCTCATCCATCAGGCCATGCAGCTGAACAGATGGAGTGCAATTCAAACTATTAACTTGGGCTCAGCTCGCTGCTGCTCCAAATTATGTTTCTTTTTACTCTTTATGAACTAATGTGATTTAAGGGGATGACAGGGAAAGCTAGCACATTTGAAACAAACAGGGAGAGGAACAACAGAGGCAAACACTCCCCCACTGTTTGCTGTACCAATCTCTTCATCCTGGGGAAAGATACCACCAGAGACAACTAACACATCTAAGGTGCAGACAGCCTCTTCTCTCACCCCGTAAAGGCCAAAGGACAAAGCAAATACTACAGCCTTTGAAGTGAACTGTTTTTAAAGCAGCAGGAAGGGTAAGATCTTTATTGCACACCTAAAGACAGCTCATAATACAATTTTTGTATGCACATGTAGCCTTGCTACAGCATACAGATAACCTGCACACAATGACACAATTAGAATTGCGCCACAAGGCAAACATGCAGTGGTAGGAATTAAAAGTTGTACCCATGACACTCATTCAGGTATTTCTCAGTTGAGTGCACAACTTTGTTTTGCAGGCTTTTAATGCGGTCCTGGTTTTTTTACATAGGAGTTCTTTGAGGAGTTTTCCAACTACCCAGTTGAAAAACATTTTATCAGAGACACGTATTGGCCCTTCCAAAGCTCGCTAGTAAGATTATGACCTCCGGAACCCACAGCACAGATCTCTGCGCCCTGATGCGTGCAGCCTTTCAGTAGATGTGAAATCCCACCACCCTTCATGGCCAGCACTAATGTGTGCTTCCTTCTTCCCCTGTCAGTGGTTTTTGGGACGGGACCTTGCCTGTAACCCTACAACCTGGAGTCCTGCTCCAGGTTTGGAAGAGACCCACTTCCTACATTCCTCCTCTCCTATTCTGTCTTGCACTGGATTGCTGCACCTCCTTCATCCAGCCAAAAGTGAGAGAGGTAAGAGCCAAAGAGCTCCTTGCTTCCCGTTCTGGCTCCGGGAGCCCAAGCAGCTGAGGGACAGAAGAAGCCAGTGCAGAAAAAGCCCTGCCCAGCCCCAGTGTGGAAGGAAGACAAAAGATTCGGGGCTTTGCTACAACTTGCAGCACGTTGCTGTTCTCCCTCCAAGAGGTGAGACACAAAGGCTCAGCAGTTGGTTGAACAGGGTGGATCTCCAGAAGGGTAGGGAGCGGCACATCCACAGAGCTCTTCACCCTGCCTGGCCGCAAACTCCGGCTCCGACATGGATGGGCACAAATACATTTCAACACTTAAGAAAAGCCACAGAGCGGAACTGGAGATACTTCTCCAATGTATCATTGTAATTGAGAAGGGGAAGGAGAAAAACAAAGAGCCTGAGACAGACATCCACCACTACAAGTTTTCTCCTCAAATGGTTAACTTTTTGCATGGTGAAGGGTGTTCGGCAGTTTTCAAGCTCTGGGAATTGCTGCATCCACATACATGCAGTATCAAGAAAAGAACTGCATTTCTTAGCGAGCAAGCATTCCGATTAACAAAAATAATGTGCCTGAGATCCAATTTTGAACTCTTATCTTTCCCTCTTGAAGTGAGAGAAGAGCTCACTGGAGGAGGAGCTGTGTGCTCCACACCTCCCCTAGGACACCCAGGAGACAGTTATGGTGGCATTTGGCTGGTACTTCACTGGCACAGCTGGCTTTTAATTGCAAATCCAATATAATTTACTGACAATGCAAGGGCTGATATGGAGTAGGTAGAGAGCCAAGAGCTACTTTAAAATTAATAAGAAATGATAGGTTTGCGCATCTGTTTTTTTTTTCCAAAAGGCAGTAAATCCCCTGCAATAAGGAGGAAGCATTCCCTGATCCTTATCCCCTACAGATGAGGGCTATTGTAGCCAGCCTTTTGACCTAAGAGCAAGCCAAACAACAGCCAGGCAGCTCTCAACACTTCTGCTGGCTTACCCACCTCCCAGGCCCCATTTGGGAGACAGGAGGCACGTAGGGGAAAGAGAAGGCAGCAGCAGCAAAAGGGGATGGTGCAGCTGGGCAATTAGACTCAAGGTCATTTAGCAAGGGGACCATGTGGGACTCAGGCACCAGGAGACACCCAGACCCTGCACCTCCCCTACGCCAGCCTGCCTAGCAGGCTCCAGGGCCACGGCCAATGTTACGTGAAGCAGCTCTGAAAGGCAGGCGAAAGACAAGGGAGAAATGCAATGTCAGAGTCACCCAGCCATTTGTGTCTCCCTTGTTATATCACAGCCAGGACTTCCAATGCCTCTCCATTCAATCTACAGGCAACAAAGGAGCATCAAGCATCCCTGCTGGCCAGGCTTCTCACCCAGAAGTGCTGTAGCTCAGCTTCTGAGTATGCTTTGTCTTTGCAAAATCTGCACCCACCCAGCAGCGTCAGCTGACTACAGCAATATCTGATTTTTCCATGGGGAGACGTGCAGAGCTCAGAGCTCAGGTTTTCCAGACATGACAGGTCATTTCAGGCGCCTGACTTGAAGTACTTTGAAGACGCGCCATTTCAGAAAGTGTCAAACACTTACTCTTCGGGAAGGAGGTGGACCTTCAGGTCCCTTTCAGAAGAATGGGCATGTAAAACCACATCTGAGAACATTGATTCAAGGCTTGCTGCAAGGGACAGGTGAGTGTAATGAAAGAAAGGATGTGTCCTGGTTTCGGCTGGGATAGAGTTGATTGTCTTCCTAGTAGCTGGTACAGAGCTGTTTTGAGTTCAGTATGAGAAGAATGTTGATAACACTGATGTTTTCAGTTGTTGCTAAGCAATGTTTAGTCTAAAGTCAAGGATTTTTCAGCTTCTCATGCCCAGCCAGCGAGAAAGCTGGAGGGGCACAAGAAGTTGGGACAGGACACAGCCAGGGCACCTGACCCAAACTGGCCAAAGGGGTATTCCATACCATGGGACGTCACATCTAGTATAGGAACTGGGGGGAGTGGGGGCAGGGGATCGCCGCTCGGGGACTAACTGGGTGTCAATCGGCAGGTGGTGAGCAATTGCCCTGCGCATCATTTGTACATTCCAATCCTTTTATTATTACTGTTGTCATTTTATTAGTGTTATCATGATCATTATTAGTTTCTTCTTTTCTGTTCTATTAAACCGTTCTTATCTCAACCCACAAGTTTTACTTTTCTCAATTTTCTCCCCCATCCCACTGGGTGAGTGGCCACGTGGTGCTTAGTTGCTGGCTGGGGTTAAACTACAACAGGATGGCTGTGCACACAGAAACTCTGCCACAGCATTGACACACCAAAAGAATAAATAAAACTTAGGGACAGAATGACCAGGAACCTCTTGCACAAACACTCTCCCCATCTCTGGGGGTTATGCCTGCACCACACCTAAAGGCACCACAGCAAGTTCCATTAAGGTATCTTAGATATCAATTATCACTGACAATAGACCTTTAATCTAAAAGAGAAACTTGAGCTCCTGGGAGGAGTATCATCCTGGGTCTCTAATCACTAGAGAGGAATTAAAAAAAAAGTCTTTATATTTTCCATATCTTCCAGAAGCATAGGGCTGACAGTGCTGAACACCAAATGGATTACATAGCTTGAGGGGATGTTTCCACCCCTGCAGCTTTACAGCAGTTTTCCTTCACTCAGAAGCTCTAAAGCAGTATTTGTCAATAATCAATGATGCTAATCTTAAATTTCCTTTAAAAATTACTTCGCGTCTTTGACTACAACTATTAGACAGAATACATTTCCAAAGAGGCCCCTCTCCCTCCTCTCCCCACTCCTTGCACAAATACACAGAGCACATTTGGGGTTTTTTTGTTGCTGCTATTGTTTGTCCAATTTAGAAGTGCTCCTTAAAAAGTGTCAGAGAAGAGCAACAACGACGATAAACACTAGGGAATGGCTTCTACATAAGAAATAATGAAGCAGGCAAGGATGACTTGGACAGGATTTGGTAAAGGTCTATACAAATATGCATGCCATGGAGAGGATGGTCAAGAATTGACCATTTACTGTCTCTTCAAGTTAAAAACCAGGGACTGTCAACTGAAACTGGTCAGATCCAGTTTTAGAACAAGTGAGACAGTTCTTGCAGCTACACATAGCAGACCTGGGGAATTCCTTGCTGAGGGATGCTGTGGATATGGAAAGTTTACATGGGTTGATGTGTGGGTGGGACTTGAAAGAGGACTACTAAATAGGTAGATCACACCAGGTCCGGGATGCTCCCAAAACAAGCTGCAATTGCATAGCTGTCTGCCTACAGCTTTTTGAGATGCCATACTGAGCTAGGTGCAGGACCCTTACTCTGAACTGGTACAGCTGTCCTCACGCCTCTTCACAACCTGCGTCATTGCAGTCTATACTCTTCAGCCATATGGGTCACATCTGGTCTGCAGACTATGCATTGGCTATACTACAAGAGAAGCTAAAAAAGGCACCATTTCAGCTTTTTCTCTAGAAGCATGGCTATCTCTGCTCTGAACACAGCCAGCTCAACTGGTTCCCCCAGAACACCCTGAGAACTGAAGCGGGGGCCTGCACCCGTGTGCAGGAAAGGGAAGGGGAGCATGCATAAATCCTATTTGGCTACGACAAGTTAGCATCTGCAGCAGACCACAGGACCTGGCAGAAAGTCCCCAGTAATGAAGACAATTCAGACACAAGCGCTGAAGAGCAGTTATACTAAAGTGTCTGCTTCCTACCTTGAGAGATGCTCTGGGCGCGCACAACTCAAGAGCAGGTGGAAGCGCCAAGTGCATCACAGGCTGTGGCAACTGCTGCCCTCCCGCAGGTCTGAGGCTCGCTCAGTCGAGAGCGGTGCAGGAGCCCAGGCTCGCCACCCAGCTGGCCCTTGCTCTCCAACGCATGGCACGGCGCAGTTTGAAGCGAGGCGAGTGCCAGCAGACTCTTCCTTTGGCTACATTCAGCGCCTTCAGCCTGGCCCAATGCCACAGGAGGCAGCAGGCATACCTGCACCCCGCTTCGACAGCGGGGCGAGGAAAGGATGCCATGCCCACAACAAGGAAACCATGTTTTCATCCAGTCTAAGGGCGCTGTTGCTTTATTAGCCAGTGCTGTTCATGTGTTGCTTCCCTCTGCCTCCCATACACTTGCAGCCCACCACAAAGACGGCAGCACTGCGGGGCGATGCCACAGCCTGCAGCACACAGGCAGCAGGCCACCGGGAACAGCAGGGCAGGCAGAAGCAGCCTTTCAGCTGCAACACTTTGTGCGTTGGCCGCTTTCAAAGTAACGGGGTGCACACGGTTAATCGTAGCCCAGCGAGCAGCGCTCCCCTGCAGCTCGCTCCTCCTCTGTGTTTCCATTCCCCTACACCACAACAGGAGCATCGTGCCCTGCACAGGCTTTTTGCTTCCAGCAAGTTGCTCAGGACAGTTAACATCCTCCAAGCTCACATTCCGTCTTAACTCAGATTAATTTTTCAGTCATGATGCTTCCCAGAGGATGGCCCTTCCTCTCTCCCTTCTGTCCCCTGGGGAGGACAGAGATGGCTCTTGCCAACACCAGCCCCTTACTTAGCACTGCTGTGGAGTCCAGAGAAAAAGCAGGGACTGATACCCCACAAAACGATGTTTCATTTCAAGAAGTCTCTTCCAACTGAGAACACTTCCCCAAGCAGCCATCTTACTTTTCATTGGCTGAAGACTAATGTAATCTATATGGGAGACTCTGCCCCAACAGGCAACACCAAAACAGAGACAATCTTCTAGCAGCATGCACCTGCTATTCTGTGAAGTCTCCTGTTAACGTGCACAAATAAAAATTAGGTTCCAGCTTAATTTTTGCATAAACAAGTCACAGCAGGGACAATCTCAGTACACTGCAACCTGCTGCCAGATGGAAAAAAACAATGCTATCAGAAGAAAACATGTGGTAAACCCACCCCCCCACCCCCTTATTACTGTAAAGCCTCATTCTGGGAAAATACAGTATTTTGCCTGATGTATTTTTTGTCATGCCAAGAGAGTTCACTGTACTGAAAGGCTGGCTGGAGCCACCTGCAGAACAACTCTGTCCCTATCCTCCCCACCCTTTTGCTTTGATGTTTAAATCATGCTACCAAGGGTGCCTGATCCCCAATCCTCCTCCTCCTCCACTCCTGCCACCATCCCACCATTCCCAGCACATGGACCATCCTTCCTGAACTGACTCAAACAGCTATTCATTCCTCATTCAAATTCCTCCCACTGCTGAGCCAACTAAGGATGGCTAAGTAGAGAGGTCAGCCAGGAACAATTTATACAATAATTGGTATGGAAATATCACAATCAGCAGGGAAATATCAAAGCACAGGCAAACGAGACAGGAGCCGCCAATGAAGCTCTTTGTTTTTCCAACACTACTGCTTTCACTCGTCTCTGCTAGCTGCTCCATCTCACAGCCACTCACTTCCACAGCAGATGCTTACTGTCTTTTACAGAAAAATGTTTTCAATAAATATGAAAGAGGTGACATTTCTTTTAATCACCATAGATTGTTCTGGCCTGTGACTAGCTTCCCAAGTTCTGACTGCAAAAGAGGTCTTGTACCTCTACTATAATTATGCATCCAGTCAGACATCCAACCCCCTCACCAAGATCAGAGCCATTTTTTATCCTTTGGTTCTTCTCAGATCTGGTCCTTATATTGACAGATGACTTCCTTACTTTCCCCAGTACGGCATTGGTATTCTACAGCTGCACAGTGTTAAATATGATCTGCCCTTGTGAATTTTTCTTTTTTTTAAGCAAACCTCATACTATATGGAGGTCACATTCCTCTAACTGCTACTTCTCTGCGTCTACAATTAGGCATGTTAAAATATGCTTGTTTTAACACTGACTTAGAATGGCATATTCTTGAGCCACAGATCATCTCTATTACTACAAACTTTAAACTTCTCAAAATGCTGGGAGGTGGAAGGAATAATTCATTATCTACGTTGGATGCTGAGAAAACAAGAAACAATAGGCTTGGACTTGAACAGCAGAGATTCAGGTTGGACATGGGGGCTAGGTATATTTTTAACTTCCCAGAAGCAAGGAAAGTGAGGCATCAGAAAGACTGCTTTGTGAGTCTGAAGCCTCACACTACAGCTCCCTCTGACATTTACCTTCTTCAAGAATACCAGAGGTGGAGATGAACCTGCCCCAGGGGATACACAACACAAGATGTCCCTGCTCTTACAGTTCTATTGTTCTCAATCATTCCCTCAGAAAGTAGATTTAAAGTTACTTGGCTGCACTGAAGTCTGAAACTACTCTTTAATCTAGTATAGCTTTACTTTGAAAAGTCATGGAGCCAAGCGTCCAGAAGCCAGCCAGCCAGCCATGCCTGTGGTCAAAGAAAAGAGCGATACCCAATATTAACAAAAGGGAGGAGGATGGCAGGGCAGCTGTTCTGCACACAGGTCCCTGAGCTCAGCAGCTCGCGGTGCTCAGCCTCCTTACTTCACACAGGCTTTGAAGAAGCCAGTGCATCAAGGTGTACCTGATGTAAAAGGTGAATAACAAACATCTGATGTACAAGGGAAAGACTGAGCTGACTGTCCTGCTGGTTCAGATTCATAACGGTAAATGACTGCTGGGGGCTCAAATATCTTTGTGCAATACACCTACTGCTTATTATAATTTGACTACTTTCCTGCAAAGATGCTGAGAAAAAGGATCCCTTATCTGCAATCCTTGTATTCCCCAAAGGAGATACCAGTTTTGAGTAACCCCACAGAATGGCAGAGAGCTCCAGTAGCACTATAAACTCTTTTCTGTACTTCAGGTAGAGCCTGTCCCATGAATCTATTTAATCAACTATTTCTCTTCCTCCAAGGTCAGAACAGAACCTTCCCAGCCCTGTTCCAACCCTCAGATCAGCATGTTCTTCATATACCATACCATCCTTACTCTTATCATTACGGGAAAAAAATATGCAAGCAGAAGCTCCCTGGCAGATTATACTTACATTGGGAATATGCAGGCAGGAAGTGTTGGTTTGCCCATGCACTACTCCTAACTTGCGCTGCTCCTTGTGTCTTATGCTCAGGAGTTTCTTCTTTCTTACAGCCCACTGAATACATGCCCTAGTGACTTTTATCACTACTGTTGGTTCCAGGTCTGGTTAAGCACTACAATACACAACAGCATATACAGTGGCCTGCTGGAATGCCCAAGGCAATGCCTACTTTTATATTTTTCCAATGAAAAGCAGTGATGGCTTCATTAATGCCTTCCCAGCCTGAGCTTTGAAGCTGTAACCACAGGTACTCATTGTAAGACTTAGTGTAGACCTGCACAAAAAGTGAAGTCTCCCAAGATTCCTGTGTGTGTTTTTTCTTCTGTTCTTTCAGCTCTTAAAATGCATATAAGGACACACCATTTACCCTGGCATTTCTACTACTGCTTCCAGACCTCTAAAAGATTCAGCATTGTCATACTAGTACCAAAGCTATGAAGCGTCAACACACATTTCAGACAGCTTAACTCTTAGCTGGTATGTGTTTCCAACCTATCAAGAGGAGGGGGGGAAATGAAATTGTTCGAGCGACAAAGCTAGGCAGGAAATTTCTGACATAGTTCATTATGCCCTGCAGCCTCTGTATTCCTTTTTATTATCATTCTTCAGTCTTCAGGTCCTCCATGTTCAACAGCCAGGGTCACTCTTAGAATTGTCAAACGTTATTCCCTGTGTGATCGCTCACTCTCAGACAATAAGAAACTTCATTTTGTTTCACAGTCAATAATGTTTTAATGTTGCTTCTTTTTTCATTTTCCTGCATGCTCTGCAATCCCTCCCAATATTAAACAGCTGAATGCCCCTATTATTGCTGTAATTCACCTCATAACATCCCAGATGCTTAAAATACTCTCCCAGGAGAAAAGCATGTAGAGTCCCAAATCTCACCTTCACATTATTCTTGCCAAAAGGAAACAGCATTTACTACCCAGCCTTTCATTAAAGGAATTCCCTCTCTTTCATGAAGAGGTTTCTCAAAATAATTCTGATCCGTGGAGAACTTGGTTCCTTACCTTCCCTCAAATTTGCTTTTCCTGAAGAAAAGCAAAGCTGCCTGCTCTCTTCATGTGAAGCAAATGGAAGGAGGGAGCACACACAGGTGCCTCCCTTTACCTCCAAAGAGGAACTCCAGCATTTTGGCCCATCTTTCCATACTCCTGGAAGTTGCTTATTTGGCTCACTTCCATTCCCCTTGCTCCGAGTGACTCCAGGTTTTCCCTTACTTTGGTAAGGATGACATTTCGGAGTTCAGCACCCTGACTTTCCCTAGGGCCTTTACTTGCATGCTTATTCTTCTGGGCAGGGCCAGAGCATCTTCTTTTCAACTTCCAAATCAGCACCCTCAAATAGCCATTTAAGAATTGCTTAACCCCAAATCATTTGCTTTCTAAGGAGAGAGACTTAACAATAATCTGTTAGATATAGACATGTTTGAAAAGCTGATGACAAACTGCCCTGCTGCACCTCCCTCCCTACCTCCCAAAGCACATTGTTCCTCCAGCACTCCAGCTGTATCCTTTGGCATGGGCTCTGCACCTGCTCCCCATCTCCTTTTGAGCATGCAGTTCTGTAGACATGGCATATATAACTGCAAATAGTTATAAAGTGTAATACCTAGAAATGAATACAGCCAAGAGCAGTCTCTCCCACTTCCTTCTGGCATGCTAAAGAAACATTTGTGCCCCTCAGCCATAGCCATTAGCATGAGAGAACATCCAATTTGCAAGGCAAAGCTGCCATCTTGTACCTCTTCTTCAGCAGGAAGAGCTTTCACGTAAACAGCAAATTAAGTTATCCCCATAGTCAAGTGTACTGGCTAAAAGCATGCATTTCTCTGAAACAATTTTCCCACCCCACCATAAAGGATCACAAGAATACAAAGCATGGCCATACAATAGCAGACAGTTTCTATTTCCCCCCCAAGTTCTTCTCATTTCTTCTCTGTGCACTAAGCACCAGCAAGATGCTGCCTATCAAAACCTCTGTGATTCAGTTAGACACCATCCCTGAAAAAGAGACAGATCTGGAGAGATTCTTCAGCTACCTACTGCCTCTTACTGCTAATTAAGATGTCAGAACTCTTCGTCTTCTTACACTGTAATTTATTAGTTTGACATGTTACAGAGACTATCAGCAGTTGTCACCAAATTACCAAGGCTCCCATTTCAAGTGGGAGGACAGGTGCTTTCTGGTATTTGGAAAGGAAAACCAAAAAAAAAAAAGAGAGATACAGAAGCTCTTACATTACTACTGCTTCGAGTCTGGGAGGGAGAAAGGTACAATCATTCTCTCTACGCACATTCATAACACAAGACTATTACCAAGGTGTAAGAGGGACAATCAGATGCGATTCTCCTCCCTGGGGAGGAACAACCCATGCACCAGGGGCGACCAACAAGCTAGAAAGTGCAAGAAAACACTTTCTTAAAACAAACAACCAAACCAACCAACCAACCAAACTTGTGAGGGTTGACTGCACACTGGCACAGGTTGCCCAAAGAGGTTGCGGACTCTCCATCCCTGGAGATATTCAGCAGCAGTCTGGACATGATCCTGAGCAACCTGCTCTAGGTGGTCCTGCTTGAGCAGGAGGCTTGGACCAGATGACCTCTGCAGGTCCCTTGCAACCTCAACCATTCTGTGAAGGACACTCCAACAGGACTGCATTCACTGCTGCTATAGGCTCTTATTTACCTTAGCTCAGCACCAAGCACCTACTCAGAGCAGCCTCACTGTGCCAGCTCCCCTACAGAGAAAACAGCAGCAGAAACACCCTCATCCCAGGAAATTCAGTTTAGAAATGTGGTTTCACAATGCAGTTAAGCTGATCTAGGTACCAGCTGCCATGGAAAAAAAAAGCAGTCTTGCTTTCCCACTTACTTTAATCCTAGCAACATACGCACTCCTCTCCCCGTGCTTGACCCCCATAGTGAGCTGAGAGAAGAACGACCCAAGGAAAGAGTTATTTGTTTCCACTAAGACAGCAAGAACGCTTTGTTCTTTTGGGTTCAGGGATGGGGGCAAACAACCCTTTTCACTAGCAGCTGGGATATTCCACCAGCTCAGCCATACTGTGAAACAGCACCTTCAGACAGGCTGCAGATGGGTCAAGAGAGGCTGGGGAGCAGGAGAGAGCAAGGCAGCGTGAGAAGTGCCACAGTCTCTACCTGCTGGGAGACCCTGACAGTGGGTCTCTAACAGGTCTTGTGGCAAAGCATCAGGTGAAGCAGTGCTGCAGGTGCTTGCTGCAGGTTACTCTGAATTGCATAGAAGAAAATAAAGGGCTCCAAGCCACCATTTTTAGCAAACAACCCTAAGAGCAGCAGACTTAATGAAGCCTAGCTTCCTATGCCTTCAGGAGGGAGGCTGTCTCTGAGACTAATGATTTGACTGCAAGCTTCAGCTGGAGCTTCTCCGACAGCTGGCATAGTCACTTGGAGGCACTGCTAGAGCCCTTGAAGAAAGTCCCCTTCAGTCTGCTGCCACCCCCCCACCCCAGCTCAGCTACCTACTCTTCACAAGACTTGCAGGAACTCATTTATCTCCAAGCTCTCTACTCCCCTCAAATTTGCGTGAAATTGGCCAAAGGGCTGCCAGGTTATCCAGGAAGGGGCGGCAGACAAGGCAGCACGATCAGATAAGCCATCTTTCTCTGAGAACGCAGCCTGAGGAAACCCAATGAAAGGCAGAGGCTGGGAATTGAAAGCCACACAGAGGGAAGAAGTGCTAAAAAAGACAAGGCAGAACAAGGCTAAGAAGGGCTTTTAAAGAGAAGACAAGCATCTTGCGTTTGGCAGGACAGAGGAGGAGGAACTAATTCAAGAGTTCAGGGGAATAAGCACTCAACAAAAAAACCTGAACAAATTTCAGAGGCTGAAATGGATAGGAAGTGCTGCAGCTTACACTTCTTAAGCAGAAAGACTCAGGTGCACACACATGCATGTGTGCAAGCGCCAGAGACAGAGGTCAAGATTTTAATTTGAACAGAAACGTGAACTTGTAACATCAGCAGAGAAAAACCAGTCCAATTTTTATTAGTGGATAAAATTACCAAGAGGCTGGGACTGTAGGAAGAGGTGGACAGTGTCACAGAATAGGCCTCTTACACCCACAAAAAAACCAAATCCTGAAGCTGCGCAGAGTATACTCATGAGGACATAATAGCAGCTCTGTTAGAGAGGCCGGAGAAGGCAAAGACAACAAGACTCAGAGAAAACAGTTCCAGAAAGAAACCAAAACTGGTTATCACAAGGGCAATTGCTAAGTCAAGGAGGTAACGCTAGATCACGACTGGGATGGAGAGCAGTGGGGGCTATTAAGAAAACCCTTGCAAAGAAAATCACAAAGACAGACTAAACTGGCAGAGAGCTGGGAGGCAAGAGCTCCAGACAGAGCATCTCATGGGGTTTGTGGAGCACAGAGCAGCTGCTGAAGGAGGAAGGGATAAAGCAGCTTTGTATTGAGGGATAGAGGCTACGAGTAGCAAAGCAAACGACAGAGACAAGGGAAGATGAGCTGGGACCCGTAAACCAAGCAAAAGGGTTATAAAGTTTACGTTTGTGAATAGCATGGAGAAGGAGTACAGGGCAAATCCCCAGGTAAAGGGAGGCCCTTTTTTGTATGTCAGTCCTCTTTGTAAAATCACTAAGGTTTGAGGAGCAAATCTCAAGGTGGAGAAGGGGCTATCCAGGCTGGGGTGGGGAAATATCGTTAGCAGCACTCAGTAAAACAGGAGCAGTTAAAGCATTTATGAGGAAGGAGGCAGAGGGAAGGAGCCGAGTGCTCTCTGAGACAGGGAGGTCAGTGCAGTCAGGAGACTCATACCAGCTTCACACCACTGCATGACAGCAGGAGCAGAGGCAGCAGATGGTGGGGCCGGGAGATGGGAGAGATGGTGGAAAAAGTGTCCCGGAGGGTAGCGGCAGATGCCACTGCATCAGTAGTGGAAACAGCTATGGGAGACAAATACTGACAAAAGAAGAGGGGTGGGGGGAAATCTAAGTCCAGGGTGCAAGAAGAAAGGTGGCACCAGAGATACCTGGGGAGGGGGAAAGCAGAAAGACCCCGTAGGGGAGAGTGGTGTTGGCTGAAAACCAAGACAAACAAAAGCCAGGCTGGCAAGCCAGGTATCTCATTATGACATGGGTGATCCAGGCATAGGAGGAAGGACCCTGGACTAACAAATAGCACTTGCTGAACGAGAGAGGCCCCAGCCTTCAGCACCAAGTCAAGAACTATACGCAAAAGATGCAATGGAGAAAGGGACATGACCTTAATGACCACAAGTCTCATTTGATGTATGGAGTCTGGAAAAAGCTGCAAGTTGGATATTTTCAGGATTATAGCATCAGGTCAGCAACACCACACCTCGGGCACAAGTCCAAACACCTTCCTGCCTCCCAGAGCAACGCAACTTGGCACCCATGTGATGAGACAGGGCAGCATGGCCCAAGAGATTCTCCGAAGGCGATACACACCAACTTCAGCAAGAGCAGACTTGCCCCTTCGTAGGGCTGCAGGTTTATCTGAAGGCCTGGAGAAAGCACAGTCCCAGTTTCTATACACAGACTACGTGTCTGAGGGTGACTAAACAGCATTTGTCACTAAATAAAAAATCCTTCCCAGCCAACTGAGAAAAGTGGGGGGTGAGGGGGTTAGGCGAGGTAAACCCTTCTTCTGCTGATACACCACACTGAGCGTCCTCCTGCCTACACTCCCTGATGAGCAGACATATGCAGAAGTTTCGATCTTCAGCTACTTACTTAGCAGAGCCTAGTCCCCTCTGATCAGGGAGTTAAGGAAAGGCTTACAAAGCTACCAGGAAGGGAGGCTTTTTATTTATCTGATTTCAACATGCCCAAGTTATCAGACTCTAGAGGAATTCAATTAATGAGAATAAAACTCTTGTTTGATGCAAGTCTGGAAGGGTGGGGGTTTTTTCTGTAAATAGCTGTGCCCCAGAGATTTCACGCTGATTGTAAGCCTTAACAGCGACTGACTGATGCAAGTTGAACAGATACAGCAACCGTACCAAAACGCCACACATGCTCCAGACCTGTTGGGGACTGACAGGGAGAAAGGAGGGAGAGGCAGGCAGGGCCAGGAAGCCGGGAAAAGCAGGCCCAAAGGAGCTGTTGATGCCATCCCTCCTCCTCAGTTTACCGCAGCGGACTGCAAGTGGTGAGGGTTGACACTAATTGCATTTAAGCACCCACTAGCACAGCTTCGTGAGTACCTGCCCGCAACAGCTATGAAATACCACCTCCAGACAACAGAGGCAAAACTAAACGCCCTGCACAAGCTGACAAGGCAAGGCCGGGACACTGCTGGCAGGTGGCTGCTCCTGGTAAATGTCCCAAAGCATACAAAAGCCACCCCCCGTGCCCGAAGCCACAGCCAGTCCAGGCTGGGGAGGTGCCCCCAGGCCCATGGCAGCCACCAGCGCCCTGCCAGGCCCTGAAGAACCTGGCACTCGCCAGGCTCCTGGCCAGGGCTTCCTGCCACCACAGCATCCCCTGGGGTCTCCCGGTGAGGAGGGAGAACGACCTGAGGGGGCAGCGGGAGCGAGGGGACCGTGGCACACATTGCCTCAGATTTCCGTCTCAGGCCAGGCCATGAGAGGGAAGGCACCAAGTTGTCCCTGCCTGGGACAGAGCTGCTGACGAGGGGCACTGGCAGCTCTCTGGTGGGCTCCAGCCTCGCTGGCTCTCTGCCGGGGCCGGGCCCGCTCGCCCGCTACCACCCAGTGAAGCGGCACGAATGGGGCCCAGCCCGTCTCCCAGGGAGGGATCACGGGGCTCTGGCAAGTCCAGGGGCTGAACCCAGCATGTTAGTATGGCCATGGGTCACGCCTGGGCCCCGGTTAGCCATCGGCACCATGAAAGAGGGGGGAAGAAGGAACTCTGACAGCAATACAGGCTTTGGAGAATTTTACTTGGATAATCCTCTCCTAAGGTTGGCTGGCTGGCTTGAAAGAGGACATAAGGGGGAACATCACAAATCACCGAACCAATAGGAAGCAAACACAGGGTGCAAAACTTTTCTCATGCAAACGTTTTTTTTAAATCCTGCCATGAAGATAAGCACGGCTCCCAACACTGGCTTCCAGGCTGTGCTCGTCCTAGGAGATTTACCCAATGTTTATTCAAGGCACATTTCACTAAAACCCACATGGTTATATCCAGCCAGGAGACCAAACAAACATCCATAATTTCCTTTGACACCTCCTAGCTACGCTGCTCCGACAAAAGAAACCAGAGTTGCTTTTTGTTGTCCAATACCATTACATGCCAACAAAAAAAGAAACTCCAGCTCCCTTACTAAACCCCTTCAATATAGCAAGTGAGAGAGAGGAACTGCAGGCTGAACCAGCCAGAATCCATCAGCTGGTTAGGACAGCACCAATAATACCTCCTGGCTGTATACTTGGGAAAGATACGTAGGTGTTCCTATAGTCTACTTAAACAGAAACCTGAGGAACTCTTCATCCTCTTCCCTCAGGGAGATTCAAGACATTTGAGGTTTAACAGCTGCAACAAACAGTCTCCTCTTACAAGCGAAAATATTCAGGAACAAGATAACAAGAGACACAGTTACTGAAACAGGATGAAAACAGGGAAAAAGCCTCTGGTGTCTAAGCACTGCCCTAACGATGGCAGACTGCTACTCAGAAAAATCTGAATTCAAGTATACAGCTCTCATCACCACTTGCACATCAAATAGGAATGGCAAGATGCAAATCTTGCTGCCTGCAAGAGAGGTAATCTAAGCCACCATTTGTGAGCAACCTGCTAGCAATGCCACAGCCCCTGCAAACACACAGAAATAAAAATGTGTGAATGCCCTTGATCTTGTATTCATTCCCCAGTAGATTACTGTGCTGAACCCAAACATCACTACTTTTCTCTTTGGGGGAGTTGAGGGCACAGTCCTTATTACACTTGAAATGGCAAGAGAATATATTCTCTATTCAAATTTGATTGCAGACATGGGAGATGGGTTAAAAAAAACCTAAAAGGGTTAGAAGGGAAATAATGCCAGCTATGCTCCTGTAGAACAGTTTTAAGAACAGTGTTTTACTTACTTCACAGCCAGGAAGTATAGCAATTCTACAAAGCCAACTCAAAATTAGCAGATACATTTTCCCTGTACACTAGAAAAGAACGCGGATGCTAAACCCATTATATAGACAGCGAAGTGTCATCAGAGCAAAGAAGGTAAAAATAGCGGTTATCTGTAAGATGACTAAGCAAATGGATTTTCAAAAATATGCTTTCAAATACGACACCCTTTTCTTAGAGCTGCATACATCCGTTTAGCTTTGTTAATTTCTGAATTCTTTCTTTTGATAATTTATTTTTGGCCTCCCACTAGCATACTTCCCCAGAAGCCTTGCTTCACCCTACCCACACTCAACACTCACATCCACGTATGGAGAACGATTTAGAAACTGATGCTGATCACCCCAGTAACTACAGAGAACCTCTACCACAGCACTTTTAGGATCACGTACATGCATTTCTTTACATCTATCCACTGGAAAAATGGATTCCTGCTATCTCCCACCCTCATTTCTACTCCTTCCTCATCACCCCCACCTATCTCAAGGGTCTTCATAGCTCCACTGGCATCTTCCAGGACTGATGAACCCTCCCTTCTCGTGTGACCCTTGCTTCCATCATTTTTGCAGGCAAGCGACAGCCCACCTCTTTTCCAGTCCACTGCCGGTGCCCAGAGGAAGAGGCTAGATATTGCCACCTCAGGAACAGCAGTGGTTACAAAAAACGGGAGCAGCAGAGCTGGGTACCGCTCCTGCAGCTGCGGTGGGAGCCACATCCCCCAGCGCCTCTCCCTCCCGCGTGTGCTGCCAGCAGCCAGGCTTAGAGGCTGCTGGCCTCAGCTACAGCCACACTCCTCTGTGCATCTCCCTCTCTTCCACCAACAGCCAGATGTCTCCATAAAGAAAATTACCCTCTCCTCAGAGTGCATCTCTTTAGGGATTTAGTTGGCCTCCACACTGCTGCAATTGCTGGTAATCTACATTTCTGAGGTAACAGCAGTAGTTGCTGCTTGGCCAAGCTTCCCAAGTCATTCCCCTGCCATGCCAAACCCCTGCATATGGCTCTCCTCCAGCTCCTTCTCACAGAGGGATGGGTACCTGCTGGCACCCCAAAGAGCCAGCTCCTGCTGCCTGCCCCAACCCCTCATCCTCCAGAAGCTGAGCACAAAGCCCTGGGATGCCCTTCCCAGCAAGCCTGTTTCCAAGGCTCAAACCCATTACATTGAGATCATTAGGATGCTTTTAGTAACGTATCCCCATGGACCTGCTGGAGCAGCTATTAGGTATTTGACACACAGTAAATCTTCCCTCACGCTCACCCCTCTCATCCCTACATCCTCCCCCAAAACAAGCCAGGCAAAAGATGGGGACAGACTGAACTACACAGCTCTGTGATCCAGATGAGAGCCACAACTAGGGTGCCACCAGCCCAGCATGGGCAGGCCTCCGGGAAGAGGCAACAGATCTCTCCAAGACCAACCCCTCGCCTGCCCTATGCCACACCACGCACCTCAGGGTGGTCTCAGATGGCTTCCCACCCTCCACCAGGAGGAAACCAACCTCCTTCCCACCACACATTCGCTGCCACCTTCTCCCCTGCAAAGGCTGAAAAAAAAGTCAACCCGAGCACCAGGGCCAGGCACAAATCCAAAACACCACTGCAGTAAGCGCTGCCACTCCTTTGCATGGTGCTCGCAGGATAGTGAGGGTCCCCTGCCAAGCTCCCTGGAAGCACCCAAGCCAAAGCAAACCAATGGCAGACCCCTGTGCATAGCAACTGGTATTCTTCATCCTTTACTTTTGCAAAGTTATTCCATTTAAAAGATAAATGGGATGATCTCCCATGGTTTGCCCCACAAAGGCAGAGAAAGCTGCAGTGGAAGCAAGTTTTTAGCCTCACCTCTCCCATCTTCAGCAGCAGAAGGTGGTGTACTTCCAAGCACAATCATGGGAGAGCCCTCCCCTATGGAGTGGAAGGGGGTTAACCTGTAGCTGCAGAAGAACCATGCAGGCACAAGTGGAAAATTCAAGGAGTGGATGGGGTGTAAGAGCAGTACAAAAAAGAAAAGAACAAAAAACTAGGCATCTCAGGCAAGACATGCACGAATGCAGGCAGGGTCCCTCTACACTCGAACGATGATGGCAGTACATGAGAAGCCACCTCTAAACACACCTCTCTTTACATCTAGGCAAGGGGAAGGAGGTGGGAGAAAAAGCTATGTGAGATAAGAAAGAGTAAGGTGTTTTGACATCTACATATGAAGACGAGCAGGTAGATTTACACCTACCTTGCAGCCCTTCGGACTCTGGACAACCTCTGCCGTACCGGCATCTGAGGCTGATCTCTGATCCCTGCTTGCAGGCAGGGCATCTGAAGCTGATCTTGTTCAAGTCTGCCTTATTTACAGCAGAAAGGAGCAAGTGCATGGAGACTTAAAGCATTTGGCAGCTACATACTCTGGATTAGATTTAACTGCTGACTAGCTCATGGCATGGGACTGATTAGACCTAACAGCTCCTTACACGTCAGTGACCCATAGATTAACTGCGCTGCTCTAACACTGATGGCTGGAATGACTCGCAGCAGCTCCAAGTTACAGTCACGTGGGCTATGCCCCACGAGCATAATGGGGTGGCAAGAAAAGGCTGGTCCCATTCATGTAGGATAAGCAAGAGAGCTTGTGCAGGTAAGTAACACCACAGAGCTCAAAGTAAAAATCAATCTTCTTTTCCCAACACCAAGAGTGAAATCAATCAAGGCATAGCAATCTCTTCTACACTACGCTCCCGACATGTATAAGAAAAAAGCAGCCGGCTTGCTTAATGACAGCAAGCAAAGCCTCAGCCCTAACACTGCATTTTTCCTCCAAAAAAATCCCAGGACACCTTTTAAGCCACTTTCTCTACTTCAAGGAGCTGAGAGCAGAGACAGAGCAACTTGCCTACAATTATATCACAAGTCAAAAGAAAGCACCGGAATTTGCATGCTGTGACTCCTGCTGTAGGCGCCGGATAACACTGCAGGCATAAAGGTCAAACCCTTCAGCAGGAGCTCTCAAGATATTGTCTGCAGGCCACAAGCAGTCAGCAGAAAGCTGGGAGATGGCACAATGCCAGCCCAGTTTCTCTTGGTATCCATGCCCTTCATTGCAAAGTGCCTTAGCACCTGGCAGGGCAGTTAAGCAATCATCCCCTGCAAGACAGAGCAAACATCCCTCCTCTGTAATGGGATTAGACAGCAGAGTAGGAAGACGGGGTACGGGAACCTCCAGGAGAGGAAAGCAAGCTTGACAGCATATTCAGGAGGTGGAAGAAGCTGAGAACCAACGATTGCATGAGAAGGGAGGGAGCAGAAAGCACTGAGCCAGGGAGATGAAATGATATGGTGAGAGGGGGCAGAGTACTTTGAAAGCACACCGGAGATAAATACATTCAGATAATTGCTTAGAAGGGAATAAATATTAGTAAGTACTATAATTACCTTGAACACTTTACAAAGCTGTAAGAAGAAACATGACTAGAAGAAGGGCTGGCACACAGGCTTGTTGGGAGCTCCTATTTCAAGCTACGAAGAAGTAACCAACAAGGCCTGACACCCAGGCTGGTAATTTCAGCCTGGCAGCCAGCCACAGCCCTTTGGCTAGATCCTAGGTACTGGGTAACCTGAGTTAATAAGTGCCAGATTCCAGCAGTACGGTTTTCTGTAGTAAAGAGCTTCTGGAAGACTTTGGGCAACAAGCACCTGCCTTTTCCTGTGGCTCTTACTAAAGGTCCAGCTCCACTTCCAGAGACATTTGGAAGAACCTGGGCAGATTCCTATGTCCCTGGTGATGATGCTGAATGGAGATGGAAAGATTAATCCAAGAAGTCAAAATCTCAGTTTATCTAAGCAGCCAAATCTTCATACCTGCGCTGTAATGAGAGATCAGAGCCCTTCTTTCCCTGAGAGGCAAACAAAATTTTTTTTGCTTTTTGGGGGCTCACTATCTCATCTTCAAGCCTCCATTTCTCTAAAGGCTTCAGAAACCATTCATTTCACACAGCAGTCTGGGTCAGTGCTGAGCCCCTCTCAAACACAGAACAGACGTTTAGCACTACAGAGTCCACAGAAAAACGCATCTACCTCATCCCATGCACCCAGTTCCCTTCAAAAAGCTTATCAACTTTCGTACAAAGCCCAAAAGCCATAAAAGCAATGATGTGCCTCAGGCAGAGAGATCAGGGATGCAGCGGCAGGGTGGGGAACAACCACCAAGCAAGCAAACAAAAAAAATCCCCAGAAACCCCAGATGCATCATCCATTCCCTGCTATTCCCCCGTAATCACGATGACTCCAGAGGGGAACACATTTGCTGGGAAGCAAAGCTATCCACTTTTGTGTGTGGAGTAGGGAACACCAGGTGAACAATACTGATTCGACTCATGCCACTAGTTAAAACAAAACAAAACTTAGCAGTGCTACAACAGCTGTACATCAAAATCACCTCCAACCACATCAGACCCCAATGAGCTGTTTTGCAAGGGCCAGAAAAACAAAACCCAGACACCAAACCAAACAACCAGCATTAGCGTAAGACTCGACAGTGCTAACGGCTGTGCAGCTGCCCTGTGTGTTGCTCTGCGGCATATGCCCTGGATCCCAATGGTTTCTGCTATCCCAATGGCGACACCTTTGTTGCCAGAAACTGCACAGGAATCTCCTTATTCCTGCACTTCAGCAGCAGCCTCAACCCTTCTGGACTGGCAAAGTCTTACAGCTGCCAAGATCAGAAGAGACAAGGAGAAGCGCTAGATGATTTTTTGAGTCCCAAATGGAATCAACAGCTTGGTAGGAAAGGAGAAGTCCCCCAAGAGGGGTGGTAAGTACACTGCTCAGGAACAAGAGAACAAATAGGGATGGATCCTCACTATCTCCGTTTCTTTTGTACTTGGGAGTCTTTGATGCTTTAAAAGCTATGGGTGTGGTGGAAGGCCCAGCGTTTTGTAAGATCCATCCTCTAGAGCCTGTTCTCATCTATCGTTCCTATCAGTTGGGTTCTTCACCTTCCTTCTCCTCCTAGTGCTTTCCCTTGGCTCTTCTTTTCCCCACTTCTCCACTTAACAATGGGCCACCTCTTCCTTCCCTGTGGACCATCACCCAAAAAAAGAGTGGGAAATGGACCTGGAAACACCGAGGAACCACCAGCAGCAGAGTAAAATCAGAAAGAAGGAGCCAATAGGAGGGTATAGGCAGTGGCTTCAGCCAGAAACTGCAGATTAAACACTACACAGGACAGAGCAGGCAGCCTCTGTCAGGAGCCAGTAACAGCTAACAGAGTGGCTGCAGTCAAACACTGGACTCACCTCAACCATTCGGCAGGGCTGAGCAACTGGTCACACGCCCTGGACCCACGGTACCGAGGCCCTGGTGTATGAACAGCAAACTGGGGTAACCCAGCCAAATTAATTCACTATGCCTTCCAGCCACCTGCCTCCCCAGCACCCCCCCTTTCCTTAGGCCCCCCATAAAGATCTGCAGGACCATGTGAAAAACGGATCTACTTTCAAATCAGACAAGCCCCCCAATCCCTCTATGTATTTACTGGTTTTGCCAAGTTAGTTTTCAGACCAAGCAAGTCACTCCAACCAGTTCCTGGTGTGAGCACCCTGGCCTGCACCCTCCCCACGCCCGGCAGGAACCCGCTCGGAACAACTCCTTTCAGGAGCAGCCCTGCTTTTTAGCGTTTGCGCAAGTACTGCGCGGCAACAGTACAAGTCCTCAGTGTCAAAGCCTCTCCCTTTTTGAGAAAAGCTTCCTGTCACTTAGCTCAGACGGTCTGGTTTTGTGCTCACGTTCAATTGCTTATTGAAATGTGACTTTAGCAGCCACTAGAAAGGCAAGATTTCCTCTTGTCTCATTGCCATTTCCTAACTAAACCTCCTAATGACAAAAAGCTTAGTAACACACATCATTCAAAGCATGTTCTTAGTATGCTGACGGAGACAGGGTGAGCAACAGGTTAGAGCTGGAAATGACATATATGCACGCAGACATCCTAGACCCACCGAAAGCAGCTGCAGACCCGATTTCTTTGCCTTGCAATTTGATCAAACCCCACTTTGCCAGCAAAGGCTCCATTTTAGCCTCTCCATAGCTTATAAGAAACAGATGCTAAACGTCTCCTAACATTCAACCAGAGAACTATTCCTTAAGAGGATTTTATATGACTAGGAAAGAGATGCCAATATAAAAATGGAGTCAAAACCAATTTAGCAGGTTATCATTAAGGAGTATTTAGCAACTTAAAAGCCAGAAGGCAAATCACAATACTGCAGTTTTCCAGACACTGGCTGGAGGGCCTAAACATTCTCGATACCAGTAGACAAGTCAAATCACAAGCAGAGGAACCCTAGCAACAAGAAGAAAACCGAATTGTGCTCAAAAAGCTTCCCCCTTCCTCTCAGGCAATTTTCCTGGTGGTCTAAGTTTCTGGCTAGGGTCTGCAGAGTGCCAACTATCAGATAGCAAGGAGCACTCTTTCAGGTTATAGCACTCTGATTCACTTGAGTTAGACCAACTAAAACACCTCTGGCTTCATACTAGACTGTATAACCTTTGGGTCAATAGTTGAATCCATGACTGATTATGCAGAGGTAAGAAAGAAGCCAAGAGAGACCAAAAGGAAGAACTCTGAAAGAAAATTTAAACACCCCCCCCCAGTTTTCTGGTCCAAAAAACTCAATAAGCCTCCCAAGACAGAAGCGATGCTTTCCCTATTACCTTCTCTCTCCTGCCCCCCAACCTGTGGTCTGCAGTGCTGTTTATTCTGCCTTTCACTTTATATAATGGGTCTGGTAAAAGTGTTCCAAGTACACATTCGATTTACAATAAAAACTGCTTTAATAAAGTCATCTAACTTGACAGAAGGTCAACTAAAAGACGACAATTCGCATAAACCAAAACCTCCTGTGTAAATAAACAGGATTTGCAGGAGCCTCAGGATGTCAGGCAGTCTAGCCAAGACTGCAGGGAGGGAGTCTCCCGGTGAAGAATTACATTTGGGGATGCGCAAGAGCGGAGCCTGCCAGCCCAGCACCAATGGCCACAGCAGCCTCCCACCACACTCGGTAAACCCAGAAAGCCGGGTGAACCGCGTGCAGAAATGAGGCAACAGCCAGGGCCATCTGCAGAGCCCCTGTCCAACATTCTCCAAAAGCAGCAGAGCCACAGCCCACCCCCAGCACACTCGGGATTCGTCCAGGTCCAGCACCGCACACCATGGTGATCTAGAGGCAGCAAACACGGGGGTGAGGGTGACAAAAATCGGCTTGCAAAACAAAGCTCGCGGCAGAGGACTTTGGGCAGACACAGATGGAGAAAGCACGATCTTGGCCACTGTTGCTAACAATGCATCGAGGAGCAGATGAGGTGCCAGCAACATTCCTGGGCCGCTAGCTTTGGTAAACAAAAACAACCCCAAACCCCATGTGTGCAAACACCCACTCTGCCGTTTTCTCCGTCTGTTCTCCTCCAGCCAAGCAGCCTTCAGCTATATTGCATCTAGGCTTTTGTGTCAGCCACTGACCCCCTCAACCCCTGCGCCGGGGCAGGCAGCAGAAGAGCAGGAGGGTGCGCTAGCACAACACTTGAGTGGCAGTCAACTGCACACTGCTGCTTCCAGCCAGCAACCCTTCACCTCCAGGAGACGGGCCTGTAAGATCACCCCTTCTTTCTCCAAGAGTCACCTCTGCATTGCTATTTCACTCCAACGTGCCGTTTACAAGTGAGCTGCAGTTTCTAGACCTTACGAAGGCTCTACTCCCCTCTAGGAATCGCAAATAAATCACCAATTACTATGCACGAATAGAGAAAGGAAGAGGGTAATGAGTCTATGTACATATATACATATGCAATGTTTGAACACAAAGAGCTGTAAATTGCATTCACAGGTGGTATTCTAGAGACTGCACGAGACTCAAAAGCAGAACTATTCATAAACCAGTCACTGACATGAATGAATTCAGCATTCCCCAGAAGCCTATTGCGTTTCCTATATAATACGCTATAAATATGAGGAGTATCAGACTTTGCACCCCTGAAAAAAAGAAGGTAAATCTTGCAACTACACACAAGATTAGCACTGGCTGGCACAAGTATTAATGGTCTCATCGCTGCACAAGGATTATTTACAGCACTTGCTCTATTTTCCCGTTTTGTACTTGCTGTGATGAAGTGCCACTTGTTTAAAGAATCCTGCCACAAACACTGCAGCAAGAGGGGAAAAAACAGCAGATATCTACAAATGTTACACCCACATGCCAGATGTGGGTTTTCAAACCCTGGTTTTTGCAGTTACTTGGATTCTGGTAGCTAGTTAATGCTTGATGTATTATATTAAATCAGCCACCAGCTCCTTCCATAACCACAATTCCTCCTTCAGCGATTCCAATGAGTTTGCAAAAGGATAAGGAAAAACTGAGTTGTATTTCTTTTTCTGCATACTCAACCCATAGTACCTTATCCATATATTCTAGCATTAACATTACTTGTTTGGAAACCAACAGTCCTTTTCTAGCCAGTCACAGATTTATGTTATGAAATAAGGCTTTTTACTCCAGCCCCTTTCCCACCAAGTCAAATGATGCCTCAGCTTTACAAACAGCAGCCTAAAGCACTTCTGTGCAATTCGAGGCTTTGAGGCACAGTCACACATCCTCACTTTCATTAAAACCAGCAGCTGGCAAACGCAGATCAACCGTCTAAAGAAATCCAGGTGAAAAACACCAAAAGAAAGCAAACTTCCAGCACACACGTGGTACGCTTCATCCCCTTAAAAGCAGCCTCGCATTTAACACGAGGAGGCTGGCATAATTTTTTTTACAAACTAGATACGTCCACAGGATTTGGGGACCGCCGAAAAGCGACCGATTCTCCAAGCGACAGAAGACACTTCGCAGCTCATCCCTCAGGGAGGATGAAGGCACGTTCAAGCCAGTTTTCAGTCAAACCCAGAAAGCCAAGTTTCTGCCAAGCAAAGAGTCGGGGCGGCCTCGGCAGCCGGCCAGGAGCGGGGTTAGCACCGCCGCGGGGTGTACAGCGCAGGCCTGGAGGGTCCCACTTCTGTACCGCCGCAGGAAGCCTTCGGCAAGACGATGCCCTCTGCTGCTACGCCGCCGCATCAGCCGGGCGCGCTCCGGAGTGGCGAGCAGGCAGCCGCTCGCTCGCTCCATATTAGGAAGCCTTAATCCAGAATGGTGTTATTGTTCTTCAACAGGAGACACTGAGCGTGCGAAGACAAGGCAGCGAGCGATTGCCGTTCGCCTGTGCCCATCTTGCGGGCTACGACGGACTGCCTGTACTTGTGGAGCAAAGTCATCCTGGACAGGGAACCCAAGGAGGAAAGCTACTGGTTAAGGATAAGTTTGAACCTTCTCCAAAACCATTTCAAAGAGTCATCTCTCCTTCCTAAAGACAGACAGAGAGCATGAAAAACCACACACACACACAAAAAGTAGAGACATGGAAGCACAACGGCAATTCGAGTAAAGGTGTTGTTTCCAGATTGGTATAGCAGGTATGTGACAATTCTCAAGCCAGTAAAATTGCCAGCCTTGCTGCTTCTTCCTTCAATAGCATTAATGCGGCAGAAAACCTTACCAGTGAAAAGGCAAATCAAAACAACTCCGGGGTTGCTCTGCTCTGTGCATGCACAGGCATAAAACAGCGTGAGGGTGCCGTACTGTATTTTCCACAAACGTCCCCACTGACTGATAGTACTAAGCCAGGCACACGGGCTGCCGCAAAAAACGTAAGAGGCATTTTAATTGTCTTGTATTCTGCTTTTCCCGAATTTGTAGGAAGGGATCCTGCATTGCTACAGCATCTCTCACCCAACAGTGGAGTCCCAAAGGACTTTACAGAACTGTGTACAGTCATACCCTGGGCAGGCACTTGTGGGATGGGACAAAACCACACGTTTAACGGTTCACAGGGTACAAAATGCAGGCAGAAAGAGAAAGGACTACAGGAGGAGTTTGGAGAGACAGCACAAAGCAACCAAACAGCATTTTATGACAGCAGGGACTGTCTTCCCTCTACATTTCAACGTACTCGTCGAGAGCCGGGAAGAGGACTTCGTTTCCGCAGCCTACCTTACCCCAGGCATTTGCTCTGCCTTCATTGTGCAAGCTCAACACCGACCCGTAACTCCCTACCCTCACGATTCCCCTCCGAGACGTCCCCTGACCCCCGCACGGGGCAGCCCCCGGCCGGCCGCTCGCCTTCCCAAGTTGACGCCGGAGCCCGGCGCGGAGGAGGTGCCGGTGCCCGTGCCCGTGCCGGTGCCCGCGCCCGTGCCGGTGCCCGCGCCCGTCCCCGCCGCTCCCACGCCCCGGCAGCCCGCTCCGGCCGGACCCCGCGCCGCGCCCCGGGGCTCGCCGAGGATGGTCACCGGGGTATTGCAGGCGGAGATGAAACCCTGATTTATTTTTTTATATATATATATACACACATATATATACAAATATGCATTTATTTCCCCCCCCTCCGGCCGCAGGAACAGGGCGGGCAGTGACAACTCCCGGGGCAAAGCGCTGGGTATTTTCGGCAGGGGTGACCCTCCCGGAAGCCCTACGAGGGAGGGCACCCGCCGGGGGTCCCGTCCCGCCCCGCCCGGGGGACCCCCGCCGGCGACCAGCACTTACCGAGGAGGAGCAGAGAGGCCAGCTGCGGCCGCAGGGTCCGCATGGCTGCCGGGGCGCGGGGCGGCGGCCGCCCTTACCTCCCGCCGCGGAGCGCCGCGGGGCGCAGGCTCCCGGGGCAGGCGTCGCGCCGGGCCCGGCGGCACAAAGGGAAGGCGGCGGGGCCGGCACGGGGAGGCGCCAAGGCAGGCGGGGGCATCGCCCCCGCAGCGGGGCGGCCGCCGCGCCTCCCTCCCCTCCCCGCCGCTCCGCTCCGCGCCGCCGGCTCCTGTGGGAGAGGCAGGAGGAGAGGGAGAAATCGTCTCGTCCGAGGCGCGGAAAAAAAACCCAAAACACGGGGAAGGCGGGAGGGGGTGGGGGTGGCGGCGCGAAGCGACAACAAAAAGACCCCACCCCGAAAAGTTATAAAAATAAGCGGGGCGCCGCGCCCCCCGGCTTGCCCCGGCCCGCCGCCCTCACCTGCCCGCCCGCCCGGCCGCTCGGCGCTGCCGCCGCCGCCGCCGCTGCCGCGGGGTGCCCGGCGCTTCCTCCGCGCCGCCAAACTCCTCCCCCAGCCCTCCCCGCCGCCGCCGCCCGCTCCCCCCGGCGGCGGGCGAGGGAGGCGGGCAGCCCCCGGCCGGCGGGCAGGGCGCGCTGCGCGGCCGCGGAGCCGGGCGGGGGCCGGGGATGCCCCGGCGATGCCCCGGCGTGCGGGCTCTGCTGGGACAGGGGTCGGGGAGGGCGGCGCGGAGCGGAGCGTGGCTTTTGGAAGGTCGTGGGGTGGGGCTGCGAGGCCGGGGGCGAGGCCGGGGTCGTAGAAGAGCGCAAGGATAAAGCGGGTTCCTTTGTTTTGAGGGAAAAAGAGAGTCCTCGGGCGCTCCTCGGAAAGGCGGCTTCTTGGGCAAGGGCATAAATGCTCCCTTTTATTCCCGTGCAAACCAAAAATAACAGCCGGGCTTTCCAAGTTTCGAGAAACTCGTGACCGTCCTGCTGCGATGCGCTGTTACCGAGACCCGAATCCAAGGCCGGTATTAATGCCAGGTTGCCAGATGTTATTGGCACTGCTGCACTTGGGATGCTGCCCAGGCAATCAACACTACATGTGTCAACGGCAGAAATGCATCAAAAGTACATCCAGGAAACACTGAAATGCATAAATACAGCAACACTGGGGACTGGGTTTTATGCTGTTTGTAAATAAAAGATGAATGAGAAAGCCCTTCTCAAGGGCGCAGATGTTCAAAAGTCCTCGCAAACGAAACCCCCGGTTGCTTGTTTGCTCACAAACATAAGAAAAGTGGCCAGGAGCGACAGCAACAGCAGAGTGAGGTACCCTTCCAGTGCTCCGATCCTGCGAGGACCCTTTGCAGGAGACCCCTCTGCCTCCCCACAGAGTCCCTAATGAAGTCTTGGTGATACAAATGCAGGAACCCAGCCGTTCTGTGCCACAGAAAGGCAGAAACAAGCACAATCCCAAGCCGTCTAATAAAAGATGCCAAGTCCCTAGAAGCTGTACCCAGCAGAAGTCAGAAGCTGTCTGTATTACCATATGGACTCACTTCCCAACGTGGCTGTCATGGCAGATGCATTTGTAGCCAGCTCCTAGTGACCCAGCAAATTCTGTTTCTGCAGGCTAATAATGTTAAACTGCCATTTTCAGAGTGGGAGGTTTAATTTGCAGCTTTGTCGTGCTCTCTGAACGGAGGAGCCTAAGAACAGAATAATCAGAGACGTGGGAGTGAAAGGGTTAGCATTGTATTTGCACTGAGAATGAAACTCACGCTTTGGCCCTTAAGCTTTAATTACATCAAGACTGCCTTCAAGTGAGACTTGGAAAAGGAACAGAGGTGATGATAAGAGTTGATAGAAAATACCAGTCTATTTGCCTTTTCTCTTAGGTGATTTGAGGGGTGAAACGTCATCCAGTGTAATATTGCTCAGCTTGCTCAATATTTTTCCCATGCAGTCTCCTATTGTAAGTCCTCACGAAGAAGTCCATGAATATTTAGAGCAAGCATTGTAGGGCTACTTTGAAGTAAACTTCCAGCATCTTTAAATGGTTGCAGGATAAAGATCATTTACTCTAATGCTTCAAAAGATGTATAACTAGAGAAATAAATAATAGCGAAAGAAAAAAAAAGGCAAATTAAGAAATACAGGGCACAAGCAGGAAAAAGCATTTTTTTCAGGATAAACTCAATAAAAAGGAAGCATTAAAGTTTGGTGATACAAGAAAGCTGGTCTAGATGGAAAGGGGTGTAGACCACGGGCCCACTACATTCCTATACGGACAAATTATTTCCATCTCCAGCTGAAGAGATGGGGAGGAAAACAGTGGCATGATTCAGGTGAGTTCCTGGCACAGGTCAGGGACAAGCCAGGAGCAGACCCCTGGTTTCTGGGCTCTGAATACATTGCTTTCACCAGCGGGGCCTGTCGCAAGATAATGCAAGATGAATTTGGGTGCATTCTTGCTATTTCCAGGCACAGTGTGACTTTACAGCGTACGAGCCTAACAGGAGCATAAAAATGCCCTGCAAAAATGTTATCAGATATTCACTAAACATTCACATCCTCTTCTCAGAGCTCTTGCAGGGTATTGCATTAATGCATAGTAACAATAAAAATATAAAAAGACCATGGAAATGACATTATAGCATTATAAGATTAATCCAATTCCAGTCAAATTAGATTATAATAAGAACTGTGTGTGCTAAAGACTATTAATGGGAACCTGCGTTTCAAAAGCTTCATCACCTTTTGCGTGTTCTCCTCCCTGACCCCAATAATAAAAATAGCTTGGTGTTCACGAGAGTGCCCTTCTTCAGAGGACTTCACAAACACTCTCTGGTCTTTTGAGGAAAACATTGGCCTTGCTTCTGCATCAGTGGGGAAACTGAGGCTTGGGCAGGGCGGCTCTCAAAAAGCAGCCAGCCCTCCCTCAGGCTTGGCTCCGGCATTTCAAGCTCCTGCGGCGGGGCTCTGACTCCCTCTGGACGTCTGTCCGTCCGCGTCGTTTATTCACGCGGCTGAGCGGGAACGAATGCCACAGTCGCCTCAAAGACAAAACCATTTCAAGCACAAGGTTACTGCGAAGCAGCTCTCCGTGAAGACAGATCTGGGCTGCCTTGTACTCCCAGCACAACTGAGTCATTCAGGAGCGCCATCCTCAGCAGCAGCCGGATCATTTTGGTCGGGCCACGCGGTTGCTCTTTGGCAGCGGGATCGCTGTAATAGCTGGAGGCAGACGGGCGTGACTCAAGCAGTGCTGATGATATACACATTAGGTCGCAACCCACACCGCCGTCTTTCTCGTTGCTCGGTCACTGCCAGCAGTCTGCTCAGGCTTGCTTCCCCATCGCTCGCCTCGGCAGGCAGGGGTAGAGGCCGGACGGCGGGAGCTCACCCTCTGCGCAAAGGGGAAGCGATCCCATGTGCTGCCATTCGCTGAGCTGCTCCGTGCTCATCCCGGGCCACAGGCGCTTCCTGCCAGCCTGGCCTTTTCTAGCGGGACAGGGGCAACCAACGGGTGCCTGCAGCCCGGGCGAGAGGTGAGACTGGGAGGCTGCTGTGTGGCCAAGGGCCATCCAAGTAGACGTCTCCCAAACCTCTGGGCTGCCAGAGGCTGCTGTAATACAACAGCCGCGACCGAGAGCTGCATCCTTTGCCCTAGGGAAGCAAAGTGACGTCAACATCCAGACTCTGAATACGCCGCTCGCCCGATGCGCACAGGCTTCCTGTGACCCACAGATGAAGAGTGAGGTTGGACAATCGTCTGGCCCTCACAGAAAAGAGGTTTGGCAGAAACGCAACGTATGTACATTATGAAATAAGAATGCCGGTCCTTCTTCAGGACAAAACACTGCACACCCTCAAGTACGGGACCCAGTGGGTATTTACCCTGCTCCTCTGATCAGCAGGCAGGGGAGAGAACAAGGCCCAAGAGATCTGCAACCTTTAGGTTTTGGAGCAGGTGGTAACCTGCGTGGCTAATAGTAACAGAGAATAGCAAAAAGGGGACTGGGCTCAACCAAGCAAGGCAGGGGCCTGTCTTGTTTTCAGCAAGGCAGGAGACTCCTGACTCCTCCACAGGTCAGGAGGAGTGATTTCCTTCCTGTACAGGAGGAAAAGATATACGGGGGGAAAGAGAGGAGGGGGACATTTAACTGCAGTTGCAGGAGTGACTGCCTCCCTGAGGGCAGTGACTGGCCAGAGCTGGAGAACAGTTTTAAAAGGCTGTATCCCTCAGAGAGGGGTGTGCGTGCATCTGCATCCCCCTCCTCTCAGAGGCCACCTGAGCGTTTCAAATCAAGCAATCAGAATCAAACCATCCAGAAACAGAAAGCACTTTAAAAAAAAATTGTCCTACGTGATTTGCCCAAGATCACACAACACAATCCACAGAACTCAGGGTCTTCTGGCTACTCCAAGCCCGAAGATGTGCTTGGGGGAAGGTCACAATTGGGTCAAAGCCCTGCTGCCACATTGTGAAAGCGAGGAGACACACCTAGAGCTCCAGGCTAAAGTGGGGAGGAATGGCCAAAGCCATTTAGTTTGACTGAAACATTGCCTAAAACATTTTCTCCAGACCTTATTTACACTGTGAAGTTTCAAACATCAGTTTCACCCAGAGGAAAAAGAAGATATTTATATTTAATGGCCAACATTTAAGCTCCTTTAAAATGAGCTGAGAGGTTGCAGTTGGAACAGAGAGAAAATCCTAACTGTCCTGGCACAAAGCAGCAGTGCTGCCATTTCAGGGAAGCTGGCATCTGTAACTAGACTGAGATTTTGGGTCTAGCTCAGGCTAGATTGCACCCCAGGACCAGTATGCCAGTCTGCAGATGGCACCAAGGCAGTTCCTAGGCAGCCCTGTGGATGGGAAGGAATTCCCATTTGTGTACCCCGGGCAGAGGGATGAGGAGAGGGAGAAGGAGGGAGGACTAAAAAAACCCCTGTGTAAAGATAGATCGACACATTTCCAGATTTTCAGGACATCTGTCAGCAAGCCCCAGAGTGTATGGCAGCTAATCCCTTTGCAGATTTTCTTTTAACTGTTGCTTGACAGAAGAGCATGCCAATTTTTTCATAAACGTCCCCATGTCTGAAGTTGGGCTCCGCCTGAGGTTATGATCTATCTGCAAGGAAAAACATTACACTACCAGCTTGGGAAATTACATTAGGGAAACATTTTGCTGAGAAACATGCAGCAGCTTCAAGCTTTGGAGTATGTGCAGAGCGAAGATGTTTCCCAAAGATGAAAGGCCAGAGGCGAGGCAGCTACCTGACTAGATATCCACAGTGCTCCCACCTTCTCCAACACCCCTGCCAGCTGCCAGCTCGCTTCCAGGCTGGGCAAAGCCAGTGCAGGGGAGAGGGCTAGTGCTGCAGGTCAGCTCTGGCTTCAAACCCCTGCTAGAGAGCTGCGAAGTCCTCCTGCATGTCCCCTCCAGACACGGCTGGAGCAGCAGTGCAACTTGGTGCACACTTCAGGATCTGTGAGAGCGAACAGCTAGAATAATGCAAAGCTTAATTTGTTCCTCATTTAATTCTCAGACACTGTGTTTCATGGAGTTCAGCTGTTGCATCATTCATCTGCTAAGGGCAGGCAGAAAGCAGTCCATAAGACTATTCTTCTATACCGCAGTGGTAAAATGTCTTGGTCCCGACATGGGCATGCACAAATTATGGGGGCAGAGAGCCCTTCGGTTCCAAGAGGACTGGGCTCATTAAGCACGGATGACACAGGCAAGGCCCCAGATACTCATCAGCAAGCTGCTGTAGGCTGCTCTGTGACCAGCCAGACCTGCAGCTGCTGCTGGGACCTTCCAAGCTTCTGTAGGCTCTGTCTGAAGCACGCGCAGGAACGAACACATTGCTTTTCTGCTTTCTCATCCTACCTACCAAAATCAAGCTCGAGTCCCAGTTTTGTTATGTTTTGCTGGTTAATTCAGACCTCCCCACGCTTTGAGCATGTGCCAGAGCAAGGCAAGTGATTAAAAGGTTGACTCCAAGCCTCATGATTACTGATGGAGCAGCAGTTTATCTTTGTTTTCTCCCCCCCGCCCCGCGGGAAGAAAAGTGAGATAGAAAAATGGGCAAATGGGCAGTTCCATTATCAAATTTTTTCAATGGCAACCAGCAAAAAAATGGGTGTTTCAGCAGTAAAAAGAAAAAAAAAAAAACAACCCCACACATTTGCCAAGTACACTTTTAGCCTCCCATCCCACAAGACTTTCAGCGCCTGGTTGTACTTCACATTTTTCCACAGAATCATTTTGAGGAAAGAAAATCTACTTCCTGGCCTGATCAAATAATGTGAGACTCTTTGGGTGTGTCTGAATTCATTTTAAACAGTCCTGGGCAACTGTACAAAAAAAAAAAAAAGCAGTCTCTCAGCTGCTGTCATTTATCTTAAAACATTTCTTTCATCCAGTTAGCTATGATAAGCACTTTGATTGTTACTCTGAAAGAAATATGTAATCATTAGTTTTCAGAGTACACACCTTCATTTCTGTGACTGAAGCCAATTCATACCTCTCTCAGTATTGGCCTGACAGCAAGATAGCAGCTGATATTGGAAGATAGCAGCAATTCTGCTTGCATTTTGCTGTGGGCGTTAGTCACCTTTATGTAATAGCCAAGTGATTTGGGACATATCTAGGAGGGAGAAGGCCAGGATGCCACGCCCTTACTCCCAGGTTTGCACTTTACATTTAAGAATCATTATATAAACCCTAAAATATTTATTACAGCAGGAGCAAAAGCACAGGAGTCTCACCTTCTACCAAGGTTGCTGACCGTTAAAATTACAAGACTTGCTCCCTGGTTCATCCCCTCCACCAGCTTGTTCTCCTTCTCCCTTAGCATTTCATCTCTCACTCCAAGGAGCTCACCTCCATGGGGTCACTGTTCCCAAACACAGCAGGCTTTGCTGTCTCTCTTCCAACCTGAACTGAAAGCACACAGCACAGGCAGCCAGATACCTGCCTGCAACGTAGGTAGGCAATGAATGGCTTCTCTACTACAGTGCAAGTGACTCATCGCCTATGACTTTTCAGCTCTCAGAGTCTCCCGAAGGAGGCAACAGGTTTTGTGCATTAGCACTGCAGCCAGGTATTTTAAGTTAGTGCACTGGCAGAGCAAACACTGCCCCTTCTCCTTGTGGTGAGCTATAGGTAGGAGCTTGCCCAAGCATCTCTGTGCTGCCCTTACAACAATAGAACAGGCAGGCCTGCAGATCAAAAAGCAAACCTACACCGCCAGAGCGAAAAGGAGTCAAAAGCCCTTTCTGGAGAACCAGGAATACCTCTCTCTCCCTCCTCTTTACCGTCACCCCCTTAAATTCTGTGCAAATGAGAAGCCGTGTTAGGGACAAAGCCACTGGTTTCAGCATGGAGCAGCAGTCACCTTGGTTCACTGCTTTCCATCTTGCCCACCTGACAATATCTTGCACCCCCATAGCCATCATGCCTGGGGGAGATGAAGGGGCCCTGCTCCAGGACTGAGGCAGGACGTGCGCATGAAACATCAGCAGCCGGCACAGTTTTGTGATGATTCTTCACTCCCCAATGCTGTTCTCCCACGTGCTGAGAAGAGCTCCTCCGCCACACAGGTGATGTGATATTTGCTGCTCAAGAATGAGGAAAAAATAACTTCCAGTGTCTGAAAGCTTGCTTGGTGTCACTGCCCCCCTCTCACGCTGTCACTTCTTCACAGCGGCCCTGGCCATGGGGAGGAGGGAGCCCAGGCAGCCTTCTGCTGCTGTCCTCACCACGCTCTGCCTCCGGCCCGGGCAGCGGCTGCATCGCTGGAGACGAGGCGGGCGCAGGGCGAAGCTGGGAGGAGAGGCGACAGGTTTGCAGGATGCTTATTGCTAGGCTTATTTGCTGTCCTCAGCAATTTGCTGCCTGAAAGCAACTGCTGTGACTAAAGCTGGCCCTGATACAGGCAGTTACCAAATCCTAGGGATATTATCTTACTCCTACCTTACCCCGATGGAAAAGACAGCTCAAGGGACAGAGCAGGAGAGAACTGAGGTCATGGGTTCCCCCGAGGCAAGACCTGGTCACGGTCCCCTCACAAACTCCCAAGGGATGACGACTTTGACTCGCTATCAGCCAAATCACCCTGGCCAGCCAGTGCGGACAGGTTTTCGTCTGCAGCACTGGAGCCATCCAGATCAACCCGCCCACATGGAAATGTGATTTAGAGCAGGGCTGCAAACCAAAAATCTGAAACGTTGCTCTGGTAAAATATATGCCAAATTCCCTTGCTAACCTCCCTTGAGAGCTAAGCTGTAGCAGAGCTCTCTTCCCCAAGGGAGAAGGGGAACCCTCACTTGCCCTAAAAAGGCTTCTGGCTCCAGCCAGTGGAGTTCACCAGCTGCTTTTCAAGAAGAGCCATTCGCTCTGCTTTGTTTTCTTTCAAGTACTGTATGAATTCCTCTGCAGCTGCACGCACGTTTCAGGCTGGAGCTAACGCTGCCATGGGGAGCCGGAGCCGAGGAAGGAGTGTCATCTGCTGCCTGTCTGCCAGCGCCAGCCCCCACCCCAGGGAGGACAACGGCCGGCCCCGGCAGCAGGGAAGAGGTCAGCTTGACCCCTGCGCTCTGGCCTCGGCTTTCCTCCTGGCTTGCTTTGGGATAATCAGCACCCCTCTTTACCGTAGTTACCACCCCAGTAGGAAAAAGTAATGCTCATTGCAGTGTTTTATGAATTTTCTGACAAGCATCCATCCCAGAAGAGGAAGAGCTGCCAGTACCTGCACTAGCACTTGGACCAGGCTGCATGGACTCAGGGACAGACCTCACTTTAGAGGCCTTGACAAAGCCAAGAAAGACCAGATTTGATATCATCATACTCCTGAGGCAAAAAACAATCAGAAAAAATACCCAAAGCACTCTGGTAGAAATATAGCAAAATGGAATTTTTGCAAGCGTGTCACAGACCGGCGACAGTGCCCGAGAAGGAGCAAGGCAGGAGTTTTGCAACCTGGTTATAAGCTAGCTCCACTTTCACCTCAGCAGTCAAATACAATGGCATTATAACGCAGCATGGTGTCATCGTGTTATTTCACAACTTGCACAGATGGGATAGTCCTTAACGTTCATAAGAGGAAGCTTCCTTGTACCAGCAGGACATGAGTTGCCCTGTCTCTGGGGAATGGGGTGATTTTGGAAGCTGTCATAGCCCTTAGGAGCAACAGGCATGGACTGGGGCCCCCATGCAGGCAGGGCGGAGAAGGGAGGAGGAAATGCCCTGGTTCACATTTATCGATTGGTAAGCAAAGCAACAGCAGATGGATGGGGATAGAGGAGCATAAAGAAGCCATGAGGCAGTGTTAGTCATTGTGATTAAGCCACAAGAGTGTCTACATTTGCAGTTTAGTTTACTTGTTTGTAGACACACACAACAGGAACTTAGAGAAGATGTGAAAAGGGATGACAACAGAGTATTGTGGACGTCCACAGCGGGCTCCTCCCTGGCAAGAATGGTCATACAGGTACAACCCAACAATGTTTGTCTGAAGAACTGTGAAGGGAAGGCTGGCACAGGCCTCCGTGCCTCCCAAGTCATTTGGAAAAGAGCAGCCCAGGAACAGCTGAAGAGCTGTGAAGGCATGGGAAATCAAGGCAAATGAGAGGGACCCAAAAAGCCAAGCATGGGGGGGATGACCGAGTCCAGCATCATTCTGACGGGTGTCTCCAGAGCTCCCCTGATGAGGACAGAGGAAAGGGTGCTGGCCACTATGAGATGTCAAGAGTCTAGATGAGTGGTTCAGCATGCAGATGGCTAGGGAAGACTGCACATCAGCAATGTAATATAAGACAAGGTTGTGTGGATGGGAAGACAGGAAGGCAGCCAGGGTGGAACAACCAGGTGCATGGTGGCCCTGAGTGCAGGTCATGTGGTGTGGTGTGGGGACACCATGAAGGCATCAGTGGGGGGGCTGCGGGCAAGAGTGGGCTGGTGTTAGCATTGCTGAGCTTGAGCTTTTGACAGCCATCCATAAAGAAACAACAAAGAAACAGAATTAAATTTTAATTTGGACTGAAGAAGATGGATGTAAAGATGAGACACAGGTTGACTTGTGTTGGTAGATGAGGCTGGGCAGCTGAAACAGGTCCTGTTCTACCCTCTCAAAGAGGCAAGAGAGTCATTGAGAAAGGAAAGTGGCAACCTGAAGGGTAGCAGTTTTACTTAATCTCCATGACAGTATTTCCACCTGAGGTGCTCTGCAGGGCCTGAGATGAAAGTACCTGTGTTGAGAGAGAGAAGGAAAAACTAAAAGAGTGGGATCCGCTGCTCTATGTTTTGTGTATCTTTCCCTCTCTCGCAGGTCAGTCAGCAGCAGCCCTGCAGCAGGTACATCCTGAAAAGAACAACAGCTATCCTTCACCTTCAGCACACAGTGCTCCTGCATCTTCTCGGTGAAACTACCAGCCCTTTTGCAGTGCAGCAGGTGCATAAAGTTTTGCAGAATGGGGCTTGGAACAGGACGTAGTGGGATACGTGTTAGGAAGGATTCATCACACTGAGCTATCCCATTTGCAGCATGGACCTTGCAGTCCTGCCAGACAGAAAGCAGCATAACTAGGTAGAGCTTCCCAGAAGGGAAATTACAGTCAAAATACATTTTCTGTATAGGAAATCCAAAAGAAGAAGGAAAAAAGAAGCCCTTATCTATATTTATAAGATGAAGCTTTTCCTACACAAATAAACCTCTTAACACATTTTTCTGGGCGCTGAGGTTATATATTTAATAGGTTTTTCTGGTATCACTTAAAAGTAGATCACCACCATGCAATACGCCTGCTGCACTCTTTTTCTGGCATACTCACTAGCTCCCTTCACCCGTGCCCCCAGTAACTAGAGCACTGTGTGTTATTCTCACCAGACTGCAAGAAAGGATTTTTCCTTTACTTAGGAACTTTTGCTACAAAGCTGCTTGCTCACCTCGTTTTTTGGCCCTCCATGCTTTCCTCTTTCCAACTTAACAAAGAACAGAGGAGGCACTCTCCAGAAGAGAAGGGAAGGCACATACTCCACTGAAACCCTCCTAGTTCTTCATTAGCATCCTGGGGCTGCAGATCAGGTATTCTGCCCTTGAATGCAGAGCATGGATAGTAGAAATGTGCACAGGCCTCAGGTTAGCCTCAGTGCAAACAAGAATCTGGCCTCTAATGCTGTGGGCAGTGTGGCTAACACCTATATTGCACCTTTACAAAAGCTTACAGAGCAATGGAAAAACAAGCAGCTGCCTTATCAGCATTCCCACGCTTTTCCACTCCCTACTCTTTAACTACCTCTTTATCCAGAGAATAGTTCTTGAGACCCAAGGAGCCCTTCCTGTGCATTGCTTTCCTGCCCCGGTGAGTGTTCCAGCACAAGCATCCTTTCAAGCAAGGCACTGCAAATTACTGATGGACATCTTAAAGTATACAAATGAGGTTCCAAAGAACTAAACCTTGCAGGGCTATCTCACCGCTGAGCCAAGTTTACTTTGGTTTCCTCCTTCCTAGTGCCAGCAGTTCTGCATGGCAATGCGAAGAGCAGAGCACTTTTGCCATGGCGGAAAACTTCAATGGGAGACATGTTAGCTGTAGGTAACCAAAGAAAGACTGCATCTGTTGTGTTCAGGGCCAGCTCTGTGGAGTAAGTACTTTGTAACCAGTACACTCCTGCTTTCCACTTTTCAGACTCAGCATTTGGACTTTTGTCTAACCTCTTTCCCCTTTGTGCTATGTTGTGGGCAGAAGTTTCATTTTGTTGCTTTATTGTCTCTCACCTCCTTATTAAATACAATAAGTTAAAACTGCTGCCTTTACAGCCATCTCTCAAGAGGGAAGAAGTGAGTTACTGTGGTGTCACTCCTGTGTTCCTGACCTAGGAGAAGAAAAATTGTGGAACTGCTCTCTTTTGCCTCTGCAAGGAATAAAATATCTTACGTTGATTCTTAAGCTGTAGCTCACTGTAGACTCCTCTCTGTTTCCTTCATCCACTTCCCACTCTTTAGGACAAAATAACTGCCTCTTCATCTCAAGAGATTTATCTATTCACTTTCGTGCATGGACAGAAAAAACATTTCTTCCCCCGCAACAATGCAGCTAACTCTGGGGTAGAGCATGACAGCTATTTCACAGCACAGAAGGAGTGGCAGGGAAAATGCAGTTGTTTTTGCCTGCAGAGATGGAACAGCAGATTGGAATGGCAAAAACTGCAATTTAACTGGAACCTTGAGAAATCCTTCACGGTTTTCATAATTTAGCCCACAGAAAAAAAAAAAAAGCCTGCCTGTAAAAGCTGGATCACCAAGCATGGCCTGACTCAAGGGGAAGGGCTCTGGTTAGTGAAGTACAACACTACCTACTAGAGCACCCACATGTTTCTTAGAAGTCTTTTCATCTACCTAGTGAGTAAGTCCATTTCTGCTTACCTGTGAAACCGGGCAAGCTCAAAGGCAGGAGCACAAGGGTTGCAGGTGAAATAGAAAAGGTGTGGGTCGCTGCTCCTTTGCATGACCCAGATGCAGCTCACAAGGCAGTCATCTCATCTTACTTGATTAGAGGGCGTGATACTCATGTGAGAACTGATCACAAGCACTTTTTCTCCTGGTATTATTTCTAACATAGGCATTAGCTCACACTACCCTTCCCCCCCATTTCCCTGCCCAAACCTGCTCCAGAAAATGAAAACTTCAGCAGAACTGTATCCTCATGGAAGCTGCTTCAGGGACTGCGCCTGACTGAGAGCGCAGTCAGGTGAAAGTGCCTAGGTATCACAGTGATTAGCTCAATATAATTATGTGCTCAAGACATTACAGATAATTTGGGGGTTCTGAGCTTCTGTGCAGGCAAAAGCAAAGCCTCTCTACACTGGAAAGAGTGGAAGGTCAGGACATGGGAGAGGTAGGTTAGTTAAGCAAAAATTTGCCTTCAGCAGGACCTCATATATCAATGTCATTCATATATAAAGTAGTAGATAGAGTAGATGTTCTGTGCATATCCTCAAGGAGAAATCCAGCTAACAGCCCTCCTCTGTCCCTGTCTGCCAGCTTCGTTCTCTGCTCCTTCAGTGGGAGGTGCACCAGGAATTACACGCACAAACACATCTCCGAGTGATACCGAGAGTCAGAAGGGAGAATATGCTCCTCGATTTCGCACAACACCAGGAGTCCCAGCTCCCATACAACTCAGAGGAGCACTGGATGTCCTCATTCTTCCTGATAACTTCTCTGTGCTCCCAGCGTCCTTCAGCGGCCAGCAGGAGCAGGGTGGTGAATGTCTCTGCTGGAGCTAATTTTCAGGGCAGCATGCTTCTCTGCTCAGCAGTTTCATGCAGCACAGTACCAAACATCTACTGCACAAGAGTGGCTTGGCAGAAACACGCCACGCAACAGCTCGGAGTTATTGTCTCATCCCTGAGCGTGGCTATTCTCCTTTTCATAACATGGTCCTGGCTCATAGTCCTGGCTCTTGCATGTTACAGCACAGCGCTGTGAGAGAGGGCTCCCAGGAGACAAAGCAAAAGACCTGGGGACCCCAGGGACCTGGGAATGTTGTAAACAAATCTGAAGACTCAGAAAGGCAGACACCTCTCCAACTGCCAGAAATCAGCTCTAAGGAAGATGCAGGATGTGACTTCCAGTTACCTCCAAGCCACATGTGCCCTCTCTCCAGCCCTGGCCATTTTTTTTATTCATTTGCCTGGAAGTATTTTGCAGCAGAGGTCTCTGAGCAAAAGAGGCTGGATCAGAAGCAAAAGAGTGACTGTTGCATTATGCAGCATCCAGTCACAACAAGGGAATTAGATTTTGATCTGCTTGCTGAAGTTTGCTATTTCTACTCTGGTACCTGGTGGTCAATTCGTTGCCAACATCTGTATAACATCAAACATTTGCATCCATATGGAGAATATATAATTAAAGCTTGCTGCATACAACTGTGAAAACTTTCTCATATCCTCCCTAAATTGCACTGCAACCCCCAGATGAGGGCTGGGAGCCAAAATGGAAAAAGTCTGGCATAAATATTTAACTAACTTGAGATACGTATTCCTCAACTATTAGCTAATTATTTTGTGCCAGCCGTAAAAGGCATCTGGTTCGTTAGCACAGGACACACAAGGATTCTGCAGGTTGGATGCATAAGTGGGAAATGAAACGTGACTCTGTGCTAATTAATAATAATGAATGGATTTAGAACCAACATCTCTTTGAAAATATGAGCTCAACAGGAGCCCGAGTGTGATTCATTATGATTATTGCTGGGGTGACAACCATTACCAGTCTCAGAAAAGCTTCTGTTTCATGTAGCATCTCTCTTTGGGAAGGACTTAATTGGCTTCTGGAAGAAGAGAGGATGAACAAGGGAGGTGGTTTCAGACCAACCTGCAGGTATGTGTTTGATTATCACCCTGAAATAGGAGTAATAGTAACAATTCCTTTTGTGTGTGCGCGCACTGAGGTTCCCTTGTTCAGTTGGCTTGCCAAGGCAATAGCTGCAGCCTGCTGACAAAACACTGCCATACTTATTCCTATCCCTCCAAACTCAGTCCTTTCTTTCAGCCCTCTTTCCCTTTTCCTCCAAACTTTGTCCCTTCTTCCCTAGACACCACCCACTGCTGCTGTTTCAGACTGCCTTGGCAGCCAGCTGGCTCAGCTCCGAGGCCTTGTACCTGAATTGAGTGTGTTTCACCTGGAAGTTTGTCCTTTCTTTCACAGAGCATCTCTCTGGGATATGCTCACCATGGCACCAGGGGAAAGTCTGGATGGTTACCAGGGCAGTTTTCTTCCTTAGCTAATATACAGCCATGTGATAGGAATTGCCAAACATTTCTGTTCCCTTCTTTCAAGTCTATGTGGGTTGCTCTCCTTTCTGAAACACGCTAAGCCATTAACAGAAATATTTGTCCTCGTATGGAGATTTTGAACAATCATCATTTGGTAGCCAGTCGCTTTGCTTAGCTATCATGTCTGTACATTATTTGGCTCTAGCATTAAGCGCCTGTGCTGATAGATCTGCAGCTTTAGCAGGGCTCAGAAGGAAATGCTAGACCCTCTGGTTAAGCCTGTTCAGTCAAGTAAAAGGTCTCCGAGTTGGTTTCTGCCCTTGAAGCAGCTCCTGAACTTGCACTATTATATACGCTTGGGAAGTATATTGGGTTTTTTGATTGCATCAATCTTTTTGCTACCTAGGAATTACCACTCATCCCATCATTCGCCAACTGTTTCTCTGCTATGTTCTCCATTTCTCAATTTTCTACTAACAGCTGACCAGCCCACCAGCTAATTTCCCTCTGGTCTTGAACAAAGATCAGCAAAAATCAGCTGAAGCTGAAAGCCTGGTGCTGCTTTACACTATAATTTTCCTGAATCAGGCAAGTCCCAAAGACCTACTAGGACTGACGTGTATCTCCAGAAAGGGAAGAAGACCACGTGTCTCAACCATCATTGCAGTTCCCATTAGTACACCTTTAACATTGCCACTCCTACGTTATCTTCACCACTATCTCAAGTCTTTGTAAAATCAGTCATGTCACTGAAGACTAACAGAGAAAGAGAGAGAGACCAATCTATGTGCAACTTGTGTTGTGGGCTTATAATGGGAATCGGAAACTGGATCTAGGAATCCTTCCCCAAGGTAGTCCATCATGTCTTGTGACTTTATGTAAAACCCTTCTATTTCCTCCCATCTTGCTCAAGACTGGATGGAAAACTGGGTTAAAAATGTAAAGAATCTCTCAATGCAGCAGAAACTGCTTCAGAGCCAAGCTTCCCAGGGGAAATAAATGATGAACAAAAACAAACAACGGCACAGCTCAAATGATTCCTCCCCTCACCACAGTCCTGAGATTTCATAATTGCTCCCTTCATGGCCATTTTGGTTTGTAATATGCAGAGTAAAGATTTCCATTATAGCTGTGTTTACTTAATCACTATAATTTTTTTAAGTGAAGTTCAGACTGTTGAAAGCACCAGGCTGCCAGGCCCAAGCAAATTAGCCATCAGCTAGTTGCTCTAGAAGCTGCTCTGCTGTTGTCCTTAGCAAAGGGTTTGCTCCCCAGCAGTCTCTTGGTTCTCAGATGGATCACCCACCTCTGGGAGTGAGAAGGCTATTTAATGTTACACTCTTTGCCTTACCACACAATATAAGGAGGGCTTTTTTTGTGTTTGTGTGTAAAAAAAATTAGTCTCTGGGAATGGGATGATCATGTGGATGTCTGGGACTAGTCTGACATCCACCAGAGGGAAGCTGGACAACTGACAAATGCAGAATTCATTTCAGAAAGCAGCAAGACATTGACTACATCTGCAACATAGTCTTTCCAGTGAGGTTACATTGAATATTCTTATGGTGCATGGCAGAATATCCTGGCGTGAATATTTAATCATGCAGGGCAAATATAAGTAGATTGAAATTCTAGGTGGCAACAACTTTCAGATGACCTGGGCCCAGACTAGAATTTGTGATTTCTGGTGGGAAGGGTCCGCCTCCTATTCCTGTCCTCCCAAGCCATTGAATCCCTGGCATGGGAATTGGGAAACACCTTCGCCTTCATAAAAGCAGCAACAGCTACTACACAGGGGATTTAATCCAAACGAGACAAACGCATGGAAACAGAGTCAATACCTGCAGCTGCTGGAATGAAAGCACTTCCTTGGTTGGGGTGTATGAGATTTGCTGTCACTTGAGGCAGTCAGGAACACCAACATTTTCTTGGCACTCGCATCGTTTCCAGCACCCCAAATCGCTATGCTCAAAACCAAACCAGATTTCCATTGCCATTTGCAAGCTGGATTGACCTGAGCTACTGGGAAAAGCCCCCCCATCCGGTGTGCTTGTAACCTTTTGGGACTAAAACATCGACCCAGGAGTGCAATAGATGGGCTTCCTTGGCCCTAGGGGATCTAGGATCCCCAGCAGAGATCTCAGTCTAGTGGGCCTCCTTCACATAGGCCTTTCTGCAGGTGCTCCACCCTCACTCGCCACACTTCCCAAAGTCTTTAGAGATGAAAGAGAGATGGGATAAAAAAGGAGTGCATGTGTATTGGTTTGGGGAGAGACTATAGACCAGCTCTATCATGATATCAGGTGCCCAAATCCCATGGAAACAACAGAAAGCAGACACCTCAGTTCTTCTGGCCTGAAGCTACTACAGCACTGGGACTCAGTGCATGATCAGAGGAAAAAGATGTACTTTGTCAAGAAGACAGGGCATTAATAAGCTTATTCCTTTCTGTAGTTAGAAGTGCAAATTCCTCTATTCCCTTGTTTAAGTAACTGCAACTCATTTTGTACTTTCTGCTGATAGGAATATAATTCAGTCATTTCAGCAAGGTTGTCAGGCACCACGAATGGTCCTTGCATTGACAGCTCCAAGTATTATCCTCATTTCCTAGTGGGAGAGATTCAGAAAGTTCAATATCATCTCTGTTTGCAGAAACAAATCCACATAAAGTGAAGCTATCATAGCAATATCAATTTTAGTGAATTTTTAGCAAATTTTAGTGAACATGTTTGCGTCACGGAGACGTGGACGGGGGATGCAGGAGAAATCTCACTGTGCAGGCAACAGGCAGAGATTAGAAGAGCACCAAGTGGCCAGGTGGTGAAGGAACCCACTTCTGATTTACAATTGCAATGATTGCAATGAATAGGAAGAGTCTATGATTAAAGACATGTCTGAAAATAACAGTAATGACTTCCACTTGTATGCCTTTGATCAGACAATCTCACAGTATTGTATAAATGAAATCTCCCAATATCTTTGTGAGGTTGGAAAGCCTTCTACTGACATGAACATGTCAGAAATAAATAGCAGCTGAATGGTGTTAGACAGGTGATGGCTTAGATAATTCATCCTCTCTTGGAAGAAGAGCTTCTAGAGATGGAATTTGCCCCAATTATAAGAGAGGAATAGATCCTCCGTATGAGCTATATTGGACTATATGCATAAATTACTGTGCAAAATGATCATCCAGCCCATTCAGTTCTCATTTCCGTAGGTAAAAGTGCCAATAAGGGAACTAATCACCTGTCTGTAGGGATGATTTTAAAAGATGGAGACACTGCCCATCAAGAACACCCCTGGGACTCATCAACACAGTTCAAACAGGCTGCTGGTAATCACTGGGAGGTAAGAACTGTACTTTCAGTCACTGTCTCCATAGGATCAATTTGAATTAGCCATCTGGAGGGGAAAAATGTATATCTGTTACCATGCCCTTGTGCACTACATTCCCTGGAACAAAATTGTACAGGACTATCACATCCATCCATAAGCCTGATCTGGAGAGTCCTGCACACATCACCCCACCTGGCTCTTTGGAAACCAGGCGCCATCTAGGCAGCTTTTGCACAGGTTTCTCTCGGCTTTGCAGCTAAAACCCATCCAAGGGCAGGAGACATCACTGAATATTTCTCTTGCAATAGGGGAGGTTGACCCAAAACTGAACAGTGTATTGTTTTCTGCAGTAAGGCAATTTTTTACATTTGGAAAGCTTGAAACAGTTATGTTTGGTCTTGCTGGAGTGCTGACAGGGTTAAATATAGATTAGCATTTATTTGGCTTATGATTATGTTCGTCCTCCTGTCACCAAGAAAGAACCCAAAATACATTCTGATATTCAGATCTGGCTATTTTAGTTTGCGCTTTTCTCTATTATTCAGTGAATATGAAATGACTTTTCACTGGTTCAGAAGCTATTTGTATAGTATTTTTCAAGAATAAGTTGTAGGGGTCAGACACCCCAACTTCACTGTTATGGTTGATAACCATAATTCCTGGTCCTCCTCAAGAGCCAGTAATAAGCTGCCTGCACTAATCCTATTTAGATGTTTGATTTGGGTATATCTGTCAGCAGACAGATTATATAAATACAAGGTTTGATGAAAAAATCCTCATACTGAAATATAACCAAGTGCTGTTTTACCCCGGGTCAAAAAAAGGAAAACATTACTCGGCTAGTCAAATGCTGGAGATGCTCTCCAGGTGGCCAGAGGGACCTGTCTCCAAAAGATAAGGCAGTCCTTAATCTGTTTAGGGCAATGTCAAAACACCACCCTTAATAACTTGGAATTTAAATATATTTTGTGAGGAAAGATTAAATCTGCCTGAACCCCCTGAAAGCCTTCACAAAGGAGACTATATCTAAAACTGGTGTGTTGTTCCTCCCTTGCTGACACTGTCCCCTGCCCTGGGGACACTCTCCTCAAAGCAGGCACAACGCCATGGATAAAACCCAAATCTGTTCTCACCTGCATGCCACCAGTAGCAGCTGCAGTTTCTGGCATATGCAACTGCAACAGCCCAAGCCCCCCACGTGCTGCCTGTCCAGGTTCCCCAGTCTGCCTGGCAGAGGCACCTCTTTGGCTCCTTCCTTGACCTGTTTCACTACAAGAAACCCCAAGAAAATGCCCACTTGCTTTTTGAGGGAGTCTTTATCTGCTAGACTAATGCCCCAAGCAGGTCAGGTGAAAGCCAGGTGGGTTTCAGCAGTAGCATTAGGCTGGTTTAGCCACCAGGCAAGCCTCTGCCTGGAGGGGTGCTCTTGGTGGGCTCTAGGGGAGGAGGACTGGTGGGTATGTAGCCCCGGCCTCTATCGCTGCTGCAGCGAGGGACAGAGCAGGCAGTGACCATGGGCACAGCACACAGGTGAGGCTGTTTGAAGAAGTGGGTTGGTTTGGCCACAGCAGTGGAAACACTGAGACAGCGCAGAGCCTAGAGCATGGTTGGGGCTGCAAGGACCAGGTCCACCAGGAGGGGAGGGATGGATGGGCCACATGGTCCAACATCCACTGCCACCCGGTATGTGCAGAAGCAGGAAATGCAGGCAGGGTTCCTCCATCCCAACATTTGGGGGACTATGGGAGCCAGCTGGGCACAGCACCCCTCTGCACACAGAAGGGATGGGGTCGGGGGCAAGCTGCTCCGCACTCTCCTGGAGCAGAGCAAAGGCTTTCCACCAACAGTAGAAAAGGTATTAGCTGTGTGAGCCCGCCAGCCAGCCCAGAGCAATGACTGTAGGAGCATCTCTGAGCTCTCCTATTTATTTATTTGGTAAGCAGTCACTAGCAGCAGTAGCCTCAGTGAGCATCAAAACACCCTCAGCTGCTTCTCTCCCAGCCTTTCTCGCTGCCCAGCTTCGCACGCTCCTATTTGAGCCTTGCTGGGATTTGTTAGAAAGGGTAAAGATGCACAGTTATTGCTTTGTCTGCCTGATTCATCCCCTTACCAGCTTCTGTTCCTCTAACAGGTGCTCTGTTAAGTGGGTCCTACTGTGTTTAGTGGTCCACCCCCACCCCCATGTAACCTACTTACATATTTTCTGTGAGCCTGCTGGCCAGGTGATATTCCGGTTGTATGGTCTCTTACAGCTGCTCCAGGAAGGGTCATGTAATTAAAACAGGGTGAAAAGGCAATTCCTCTGCTTACCCGGAGGAAAAAAATGGGGATGAGGGGAAGGAGATCCTTGGCTGCTAACATGAGGGATAACGAGACAAGGTTGGAAGGTCTTTAATTTAATTGTTAACAGAGTTGCACCAGAAGTCATCAGGCCCTGTGCTATCAACAGATCACTCAAGTAACATTAACAATTATGCTCATATATGGAAAAAGTATGGTCACATTTGATTTCTTCCTGCCTTCTTCCCTCTCCCTCACTTCCCTGGAATAACTCACCAGGGTCTGGCACACCAAGCAAAGACTTCAGTTACATCCCTCGTTGGCACCCCCAGTTCTGCAAACAGCAGAAGCAGCACTCCTTAGAAACATCATTGAGCACAAATGTAATTTGAATTTGTCCTGCCAATTCGTTACCTCAGATTTTTATAGGGCTGTGTATATGCTGCTACCATCCTCTGCATTTCTTCTAGTGTACCTCTATGTCTGATCTTGGTGTATTTCAAGTGGAATCTTCTCAAGGCAGGGAGATATCCTCCTGGGTAGCACATGCACACCATATCCCTGCTACTGGGAGAGCCAGGGAGGAATTTCCCAAATGCACAGGTGTTCAGTTGGTGAAAGATCCAGATTGGTGTTGTGCCAACATTGTCTCCATCCTCTGGACCGACACACGTTGGTCTCCCATTAAAGGTGAACGTTACATGATCCTATTTGACACCATGGCGGCATTGCACATTGTTAGGAGCCACCTTTGTACCTGACTGCCCCCAGGACGCAACGCGGGGTGTGTGGGAGCTGTGGTGCAGAGCGCAGTGTAGAGAGGGGCTGCATTCCTGCTGGGGTCGGGGCACAGAGGAGGGTACGACAGCTAGGTTTCGGAAAACTGAAGGCTGGGATGCTCTACTAGAGAGGACTTGGGGCATGGCTGTGAGTTGTGAAAAGGCTGGGAGAACGATGGGACCTGAGGGTGGAGGGGAAGGTGGGATGATGCTAGAGAGAGCTTTCATGAAAGGGAGGCAGCCACAGAGGGGGGCCGTGAGTTTAAAGTTCATGCCACGCTGATGCTGACAGCTGGTCCATCAGTGCTATGTGAGGGAAAACCTCTGTTCCTTATAACCTGACAGAAGGGGGAGATGGTCCTATGCCAGGGGCTGAATTAGTCAGAGGCATCATTAATGTGTCTGGTGCTGCTTCTGTGGGAACGCCATAGGGTAACTCAGGTTGTAGGTGTCAGGAATAGTGCATTAATTATGGGGGGAAAGGGGTTGTAATCAGAAAAAAAGTACAGGATTTTTCTGCAGGTTATTATGAAACCACTAAAGAGAGCATGTTGCAAGTCATTCTACTGAGGAACAGAGGATCCAAAAGAGAAACTGCTGTAGGATGCTGAAGAACTCAGTATAGGAATAATTTGGAGAATGGTGCAATGGAAGTTTATGAGTACCCTTCAACTAACTGACTTTGAGAAGAGATGGAAGCAGAGGCTGAAGAATCAGGAGTGCAGAGTCCCTCTTCTCAGCAGAGACATCTGTTTTCAAATAAGCTGGCAAGTACTCCATTAGTAGTCTCACAAATGCCGGATGGCTGAAGCAACGCCACTCTGTACAAACCCTAAGTTAGCACAAAATAAGGGGATTCTGGAGACCTGCACTGAAACATCACAAGTCCCTGTAAAATTCCCAGTGATACCCTTCAGCACTCTATTTTCACTCTACAACTGTCCTGAAAAGATAGGAACATAAATAATGGACTGTAAGGAAAGGAGGGGTGGCTTCTTGAAACTTCCCTCTGCCAGGGAGAGCGTTGCTAGAATAAACCCTCGGTTTGGGCATTGACAGAAAGAAATCTGGATCTGCCAGGCAGGACGTTGGTGGGGCCTTCTGCTGTTTTCTCTTTCCCTAACCTTGTTTCCAGAGATAGTAACTGGGTGTTTAACTTTATTTTGGCATAGTAAACTAACCTTGCTATTAACTCCGGTAATAAAATGTGGTCTCTCTATAAAGCAGATTTGCAAGTCCCTTTTTTTAATAGGGATTAGAGATCTTTTTTCAGGAAGAGTAAAGTATTTTCCAAGTCTTTCCCAGCCAGAGCTAATTGTGGCATTCCCAAGAGCTGGACACAGGTTCTACATCTTCCTGCAAGGGCTGGGGCCCAGTAACATTTGTTGCTACACCAGGAGAAGGGAATTTCTTTCAGTGTGTAGCAGGAGAGGCAGGAGCATGGCTTCTGATGCTGAGAATAACCTGCTCCTAAAAAGCAGCTGTAAAGGAAAGGATCCTCCAGGCTAGGGGAGCTGAAGGTACTGTATGTGCTGGACAGGCTGGCCCCTATATATTAGTCCAATGGGCCATGAGGCTCAGAAGGAAATTTGGCCATTATTTCTTCTGACAGGGATGGAGGTAGCATGGGGCCCTAGACACTGAGTTACCCATCCTGCCACAATAATTCTTCCCCAAATGCCATCATTCCTGAGGCCGTTAGCATTTCGGCAGTTGTTCTGATCTACTCTGGTCTAACACTTGCTCAATAAACTATAATAAAACTATTAGATAGGTTTGCTGAAGTGTACTGCCAGATTGGGCCAGAGTCATTTTTCATTGCATTCAGCTACATCCAAAGTAACGGACCAATGTGAATTAATGTTGATGTGATGGAGTGGTGCGGTCTGAAAATGACCTTTTCCTTTTATCCTCGCACTATTTTCCAGAAGCTCTTCTGTGGGGCAGAGCTGGTCTGCATGCCACTGCAGAGGGGTCTCCTCCGCAGATGTGACATGCAGCTGCTGTTATCCAGGTCTAGGGAACCATGTTCTGGCAGTTTCTAAATTATAAGAGAAAGAGATTTTTTTCTCCTTAGTATCTGAGGGCTTTTATTATCTACAGTGTACCTTTTTCTTTATTAATTAATGTTATGTTTAAAACATAAGTAGGTTCTTATTTCTGCTTGCTACTTATTATAAAGCCTCGTCAGCACTTCAGTGCCTTTCCTTTCCCGTCAGCCTTGGAGTTGGGTTCAACCCTTGATGTGTTAGCCCTGGCCAAAATTGCAGCTTGCGACACTGGCACCTGTAGCGCAAGGGTCGGTATAACTCGTAACCTGGAAAGGTGAGCCCTGCATTTACCTGCACAAGTGCAGATGAGCAGTGCCTGGCTGGGTTTTCTCACCTGGCCCCCCGGGTGCTGCAGGGTGCCCCGTCCCAGGGCTGGGAGGTGCCCAGCTGGCTGTCCTGACCGGGGTGCTCTGCATCCTGTGCCCCTGCCCACGGTGGGTGGCCTGGGCCACGCTGCTCTCCCTGCCAAGGCTGGCATCTGTGACAGGGGGATAAATGAGAACCTAATTTTCTTTTAGCACATTAACTAGCTGAAGTGATGTCCACAGGCCATCTTTTACACCAGTCTTGGTGTTACACCTCTGTTAGGACTAATGCAATTAGTGCACTTTTTGCTAAAAAAAAAAAGGGGGGAATCCTCCCAAGAAAGCTGATTCTCCGGGAAGACGTTGGGCTCAGAGCACCCAGGCAAGCCACCAGCCTCGGCTGGACACTGTCACCAGGCTGGGCTGGGGTTTAACCACCAGCCGAAGAGTCTTGGGTCTCATGGCCGCCCTCTTCCAGCGAGGCAGGGCGAATGGGGGACGCGGGACGGAGAAGGTGCCGCGTGGGCACTGCCAAGCCGACGCAGCCTGCACGGCCCCTTCTGTCCTCAGCGAGGAGAGACCCCTCATTAGTGAGTGGGAGACGCGGGCAGACGGGCAGGCGGGAGCTCACCTTCCTCCTTCAAAACACGGCTATATTTAGAGGCAAATTGCAAACAAAGCGACGGTGAGCTGCTGCTGCCCATAAATTATCCAGCTGCGTGGGATGCGGAGGGGCTGATGGCCACCACATGCCGTTCCTGCGCAGGAGGGACCCGGAGGGAGGAGATGTTGCCTTCCCAATACTTGCGACGTTCCCCCCGCATCGCCCTCGGCCCTCATCTCACCCGCGCTCCCCCTCCCCAACCAGCCCCGGCAGCAGGAACAGCGTTTCAGCAGATGGTTGCTATGGGTTACCTCTGCACCGCAGATATTCCCTTCCGAAATAGCAACGCTAATTGAAAACAGGGGCTCCGCACTGTCGCTTCAAGGTTTGCTTCGGCAGGCTCGCCATCCTCGCCGGCAAGGCGCAACCGGAGCTCGCTCGCTGGCGAGCTGCAACAGCACCAGCCTGGCTCGCGGGCCCCAAAAACCTCCTCACAGCATCCCTCGCAGATGATGTGCCAGGGACCAGGGCTGCTTGCCCACAAGATGACCTGGCCCAGTGGGGAGGGACCATCCTAGTGCAAAGCCGGGGGAATAAGGGCCAAAAGAAGGGGAGGACGATGGAGGGACAGTGACCCTTGGCAGGCGGCGGCCCCACCGCACAAGGCGCACAAGGCTGTGGGTAGCAATATATAAGTTACAGAGGTGAAGGCCATGTCCTGGGTTACCCAGGTGGTCAGCAGCCAAGCTGGGAGGAGATACCAGCTCTCTTGAGCGTGGCCCCGTGCTCATGCTCCCTCTGGTGAAATGGTGCTTTTAAGAGGAATTTAGTGGGGCTTTTCAAGACGCTTTGCCACACTGAAAAAAAGCTGTCAGGATGACCACAGCATAAAGGGATGGTAATTAGGAAGCTGGGGTACTGGAGGAGGTGTCTGGTGGGGTGCTACAGAGATCAGTGGTAGGCTTCATCCTACTTTAACCTATTCCTGGTTTACGATGATTAATGTGCAACGCACATTAGGCTTGCAAAATTTAGACAGCGTAACCTGCTGCCACCAATTAGCAAGATCTTTCCATTCTGCAGAGGATTTTCAACCTGTCTCATGGACTATCATTACAGGTACAATGTCTGCAAGCAAGGACGAAAGCTGGTCTCCTGCTTGGGGGAGACTGCTTCCCCCACCTCCCCACCCCACACCTGGGGACCTCCCGGCTCCTTTCCAGGCTCTCTTCCTCCCATGCTGCGAGGCGACTGTCCCTGCCTGGCCTAGGGCTGCTCTGAGGATGCACTCACTGCTGCTTCGGAGACACACGGTATGGTGGGGTGGAGCACAGGAGGGTCTGTGAAGTGCCCTTCTTGCAGTCTGAGCATTAGCAATGCTGTTTCTGCATTAAGTTATTACATTTCTGGTCTATTCAACTCCTACACTAGTAACATTTTACCTGAGGCTGCAGCACTTCACATGCAGATAAGACTTTGCCTTTTTAAGGTGGCAGATAGCCCATTCAGTGAACCTCTTCTTGTGTGATCCCTTCCAAAAGTTCAGCTCTGCCTTCCTTGATGCCAAACCAAACCCTCTCACCTCCCACTGTTTCAGTCCTACGCACCTCTGGGTTTGATCCCCAGCACTGCAGGCATCATCAAGATCTGCTCCAATGTCTTGTCAGGGTTTCTTTCTCTTTTAGGTGAGCTCAGAGGGACATTGCAAAACTCTGCTGCCAAAATCAGGCCCTAAAGGCTACTTTAGCATCCCTTCTCATCACATCCCTAAAAATGGAAAGTATAGGAGAGAGAACTTCAATCTTTTCATTTTGCCAATCATTTAGGGGAGCAAATTCTTTGTCAGGAGCCTTTGTGCCCTCCCAGCATTGCCTCTCTCATTTTGCTGCCCTGAGTACTCCACAGGCAGCTCAGAAGATTTGCAAGAAGTTCTGCTTTAAAAACAACAAATAAAGCTACTCCAATTACTCCTATGCAATCTTAACCAGCCCTCTTAGCTTCTGCGGGGTTTGCTTTGCCCTCTGCTTGCACAGACAAACATTGGAGGTTGGCACCATCCACTTTAAGGAAACTCACCAACAGATGGAAAGTTGTAGCATGAACCTGTTAGGTCATCAGATTCATTCAGCATAAGGCAATGACGTCAGAAGTTTGACATCATCTGTGATATCTGGAAAGCATCAGAGTGTCTGCAGTGCAGAGCAAAATAGCTTCGAATAGCTTCGCAGCACTGCTGGGGGAATTACACTGCTTGCAATACATTAGCACAATGGGCAATGACATGCTGGACTGTGAAGGCGTTATGTGATGCACTGGGGGATGACCAGTCTTTCTATATCCACATAGGCTGCTAAATACCATCCAATGTGCTATACTGTCAGAAAAGTATTATACTGCTAGGAAAGCTCAGAGGAGGTTTGAGTTAGCAAAAACTGAAAGAGTTTAAGATGTCTTTCCTGGCAAGATGTCAGCTAAGGGTGCATAAGATCCTATTCTGCAAATATCCTAGGAGGTATAATCACCACAATGGGAAAGTAATTGCATCCAGAAACCAAAAGGATAATTGATAAATGGAGCAAGATGAACTTGAGTTAGAAAAAAAAAAAAGGATAAAGATATTCTTAACAGCAAAATCTGTTAAGCCATAAAAGAAGTAACTAACTCCCCAGTTTGAGCCATTTAAGAGTAGACTAGAGGACACAGCCCACCTTGCTCTCTGGAGCAGAGCAGAGCAGAAAGTACATGCCAAGGAACAGATCTTTTTCTTTAGTCACAAGCCTGTATCATTGCGAAGGCAGCCTTTTACTTCCCTTTCACAGCTGCCAGAAGAGAACCAGCACTGGATTTCCATGTCTACCTAGCTCAAGTCTGGCAGGACATGAGCAAATTTTAGGGAAAGTAGCCAAATCTTACAGTACAGCATTGCCAATTGCTCCCCAGAGCAGTCATCTCGCTCTCAAGTGCACGCACTGCAGTGTGGGGCTGATAGCAGCAGGGCCATGGCCACTTTGCTGGCTGGCTGAGCGAGCACGTCTCATTAATAGGGATTCATCAGCATCGTTGTTAATAATGCAGGAGCTGCTTGTCTCTGGGGGAGTTCCTCAACAAAAACCGCGCTGCTTCTGTATTTCAAACACAGCCACTGCTGGCGTGATGGGCTTCCATGCTGACAAAGCATTTTGGTTATTTGTTATTCTCAAAAGGTTTCTCAGTGCTGAGTGGTGACAGAGCTGAGAGGTACCTCCAGAGCAGAGGAGAGCAAAGCCAGCCCTGTGCCGGTCTTGGACCTACCCATGTCTTGGCATCAGCAGGGACCAGTGTGGTTGCTGATGAGAGAGCTCTGGTCCTGAGGTCGTCTTTGGGGAAGGCAAGAGCAAAGTTCAGTCTGTCCTGGCATTACCCTCTGCTCCAGTCACTCCACTGTAGGGAGAGGGGATTAGCACACAGTGGTCCTGCCATCTCCGACCTCTTCCTCTTTTAGGATTATCTCCCTGGAGCCTCTGTGGTGGCCTTCACGGCTCTGCCAGCACAGGAGAAACTGCAGGTGGGGCCAGACTCTCGCATGAAATTGCTTGGTCCTCCCAGTATTGCAGCCTGCATGAAGGATGGAATGGATGTTGTAATTCCCTGTTAGAATCGCTTGGAAGCCTTATTTTGTCATTACCCACTTGTGTATGGCAGCATGTCGGATAAGGGACAATTTCATGCTGTATGATAGGAATGCCATACGGTGCCCTCGGTAAGGCTAGCCTGCCTGCTGCCAGCCTGCGAGTTCTGCCACTGGTGGGGCTGGGCAGCCTCGTGATGGAAAAGGTGCCCTTTAACATTTGCCCAGAGAGGAAACCTAATAAGAAGAGGCTTTAAAGTAAGCAACCTAGCAAAGCAGCCAATTAAAAAAACCAAACCCCAAACCTGCCCTTTGGCCGCTGTGAGCTGTTCTTCAGCCAGGCATCCTCGGGCATGCATAGAAGCAGCAATCTCACGAAGAAATAATTGCCAGGGCCTGTACGGTGGAGTTCCCCATGAAGCGTGAACCTCCAGCCAGGGCAGCATGCCCATTAAAAGCAAATGTTTTGACTGAGGAAAGATACCGCCACCCCGGGAGGACTAGGCATGCCCTCTCTCATCCCATCCTGGAAGGTGGAAACAGCTCTGCTTCCTGGCTCGGCTGCGGGGACATCTCATGGTGGGGTGCGTCTGGGGGAGGACAGCTTTCTTGTCCGAGGTGGGGAGGTCATCTACCCTAATTACCATGGGCACCCAGCACAGCAGCCAGCTCGCATGCAGGAGGTGGGCACGGTCGGTTCAAGATACCCAGTGCCTGCTCCGGTACCGGCACAGAGGTTGCATCCCTCTGCCGTGAGCCATCACATGGAGTGGTGACAGCAGATGGCTGCATGGATCAGCCTGCCATCTAGGACTTTGTCATACCTCCTGCCCTGCCACAGACAGATCCCTGCTGATGGGACCAGTGTAAAAAAGGGAACACCACGGGCCAAAGCCAAGAAACATCCAGTTTCAGGGTCAGCTTGGCCTCTTCATGCAGCACAAGGTCCACCTTCATTTCAAAGCACATTGGGTGGTTCACCCATAGAGAGATGAGACCTTCCTTTCAGATATGCAGTGCGCATGGATAGGCAGACCCAGTAGCAAGTGGTGTGATCCCCTGCCTTGGGAATGAAGGCAGTGTCGTCCTGGCCTTGCTCGGATGAGTATCTCTCTCCCTTTTGCAGTTAGACCAGCAAAAGAAGCGGGAAGCATGCTCAAAGCACTCTGAAAGCTCTGGGGAAACTATCAATGCAATTGTGAAGCCCTAGAAAAATTCAAAATATTGTGATGACTAAAAAAAAATATAAATATATATGTATAAATGTCCTTACTTCTAAGTCTGGTTAACACCCAGCCTGCTGCTGAGAGGGGCAATGGCCATGATGCACATGGACATCTTGGTGGACACAGGGAGGACATCAGAAAAAAAACTGTGGGGCCAAGCCGGCCCAGCTGCCTGGCAAAGAGATTCTTCAGCTGATCATATATCTCTGTAAGGAGCCAAGAGCAATGTAGGTGGGAGCCACACACACTGTTTGCCTGAGGAGCTGGGAAGTTCACTCTCTTCTAGCCCAAGGCCCCAGCACTGCTCCAGCCTTGGCTGGGGCAGAAGCAGTCTCAGGCTGCACCAGCAAGCATTGTTGGCCTAAGACCCCCAAAATCTCAGTGCCTGGAAGGAAGCTGATCTTAGATCCACATTTCCCTACGTGGCATGTGTCTGTGCTAAGGCGGGTGGCTGCAGACAACTCCTGCTGGGAGACAGTGCCTTCCAAAGAGTCAGAACTGCAGCCCTTCATACCTGCCTTGGTCTGCACTCTGCTCCAGCCACCCCCACGCTCCAGTCTCTCTCCCACCACTGCTTGCTTGGGCAGGTCAGACAAATGAAGGAGCATCTCTGCTCTGTCATCCAGATGTCCGTGATTCCTCTCTCTGGTGTCCATACACCCATCCTGGTATCTCAGCACTTCTGCAGCTTCTCCTGCTGTGCCCAGTAGGCTGCCCTCCTTTATGGCATGGAAGAAAGGCTTCAGGAGTTTTTAACTGGGAGCTTTGAAAGAAAGGCCTGGGGGACTCCCCGTGTCCTCAAGGCATGCTGCTGCACTTGAGGGAGGAAGGGCTGCATGCCCTGGAGTCCATTCAAAGCCCTTTCCATCATTCCTTTCACCTCTCACCAAGCCCCTACGGCCATTCAGGCAGGAGGCCCCGAGGTCCTTGCTATACCACTGCTGATCTATCCCAGTCCACAATACTCTGGTTATGCTCTGCCAGCGCCTGAAAACCCTCTGCCCTCCTCTCCGCTCTACCACTGCTGCTAAGTAAACCATATCTAAACATAGAAAACTGGCTAGCTTGGGTTTGGGAAAGCTCCCAAGAACTCAGATGATTTCCATTCCCTCATCACACCCACAGAAAACTCACAAGCTCTCCAGCCCAGTACACCAGGCACTTTACATGCCAGGCTTTCAGAAATTACCATGAATTCTCATTTTGGCTTGGTATTAGCACAACAGCACTAGCCTTTCGCCATTGGAAAAAGAGGAAATATAAGGAAACCACAAAAAAACCTGATGCAGAAAAGCCCATCAGAATCTTCCTGAAAAGGTCCAAACATAAGCACCAGTCTGGGAAGAAGGGCTTATTTTCCAACCTCTCCCCACCAGTGTAGTAATTTGAACTCCTTGAACTCTGTATCTGTGCCTGGCAGCCCACAAGAGTAATGCCTTGTTCCCACAGGGACTTTCCAGTTCAGTGCTTGGAAGAGCAACCATCAAGACCCTCAATTTCTACATAGTCTTTGAATTTGCCTTCTCCCAGACACCGCCCGAGGCTCCCTGGGAAGGCTTCTGGGTCAGTGGAGGCAGAAGGACTCAGCTGCTCCCATGCAGGCTCCCAAACCTCTGCTTTCCCAGGCCAGGGCGGTCCAAGGAGACAATGAACAATTATTCTTTCCCCACAGGGACAGAATAATGAAGCTGTGAAAGCCAGGACTGAATAACATAACAGTGAAAGCAGTAAGAGACCTTCCTAGGCACCTATGGGACCACTTGCCAGGTGTCCACTGTTGATTCAAGCTGTGGAAAGACCCATTTTCTCTAGTGGTTTCTTGGAGCAGGCGAAGGGAGAGCAAGATTCATCCCAACAGAGGTTAAAGTTGGGCAGAAGGAGGCAGAGAACAAGCCCTTGCTACCAGCCCTGCTGCTGGGACTGTACGTGCCTGCTTTCAGAGGCCAGATGCTGCCAGGCAAACAAAGATCTCCTTACGTTTGTTTTAAAGCTTGAAGAATCTCTTGAGATAAACATCCTAAATTAAAGATAAAAGTGCTGTGGGTTTGCTGGCAGCCTCCATCCCCCTCCCTGGGGATAAGCTCTCGCCCGAGTCTTACACCCATCTTCCTGCCATGTGTCCTAACCAAGGGGTGCACCCAAGGGTCCTCCTCTCCAGGCAGCCTGGGAGGTAACAAAATCCCTCTGCCCTGCTGCCTCGGCTCCCTCTGACGGCAGGTTCACCCAGAGCAGCACTGTGTCCCAGTTTCCATTTTCAGGATCTCTTGGGAAGATGTTAAATCCCGGCTAGCCCCGGCTGTATTTAAAGTGATTGTAATTCACATGGATTGGGCTGTGGTTATAAGCTGAATTACATTCCGATTTAGCAGCAGGGATTAAGGCTCTGCATTTTAACTTATTAACCCAATCCAAGTTAGGAGAATTCCTCCTGCAGCCCTGCTAAGCTCCTGCACAAGAAAAGGCAAGGCTACCCAGGCGGGGAGCGGTGGGCATGGGGAAGGATGGGAGGGCTGTGCCCAGGCTGGGTCATGGCTACACAGCTGCCGTGGCAGGGGGAAAGCAGAGGAAAGGAAGCACACAAAAGGGGCTACAGCAGTTGTTTAGTATTACCTATGCACAGGAAATTTCCTCTGTGTTAAACCTGGCAGAAAGGGGTACATGAGCGGTTAATTCCCCAGCTGGCAAGCAGGGAGGTGTCTGCTGCTTGCAATCGGCGCTCCAGCCTGGGCCAGTGATGCTCTGGCCCTAGGACCTCAGCTGTCTCACTTCCCTGATCTCTCACTGGGGATGCCTGTGAGAGTTAACTCTTTTCCTTGGGCCGTACCAGTGGTGGGAGACCAGTGGCAGAGACGCTTGCTGCTCTGGGTGAAACTAGAGGAGCTGCGCGGGCAGCCCAGCATGCAACGACGCCTGTCGTCACAGGTCCTGAGTGAGAAGTCCTGCACCTCCAGACCTGGGGTTCACCCACTTGGCTTCTCTTTCTTGCTGTCAGACAGGCAATTGAAAACAGCCCAAGCACACTCTGGAAAACTTCACTCCATTTAATATTTAATGAAAACCCAGTGTAACTGTCATGTCCTTTTCTGTTTTCTCTCACTAACGCTGCTGGCTGCACAGGTATCTGTGTGTAAACAGAGCCTGTCTCCTTTCCACTCAGTTGCATCTCTCCAGCTCGGGGCACAGCTTGCGATACCCGTACTCACCTTCAGAGGAACTCCCCAGGGCAGCCCTGCCAAAGATGGCACGACTCCCTGCACGGTGCCCTCACCACTCCGGGCATCTGAGGGCATCCCAACCCAGCCCAGAGAGACCAAGGGATAGCAGGCTCTGGAAATCTCACTCACTGTCATGGCAGGGAATTGCAAGATCTCAGGGGCAATGTGGCATCCCGCTTACCTCTGTGCCAACAGCCCGATGCTGCACGCCCCATTGCTTTCATCTCCAGACCCTGCAAGTATTGGCAAAGAGGGAGGGAAGGCATTGCACTTTCATTCCCCTGCCTGTGCTGAACCGCTGGGTTGTAACACGTCCTACTTGGTCCCACAGACTGAGTTGCAGCCAGAGCTGGGTGGATGATAAGGGAAGAAAAAGTGGGATGTGTTTTTCCTCACAAAAACTAAGCAGCAAATGGCAGGGGGAGGAATAAAAAAGGTTGATGTTTGTCACTAACATTTTCAATTTAGTTCAAAATAGTTTTCCTTTCAAAATAACAAACACAAAAACCCCAGCATGAACAAAAAATGGTAGAAAGGAAGTTTCCTTATATCCCCAAATGTTACCACAGCTACTGAACAGAGACATGTCTGCACAATTGCCTTGAGTCAAAGGTAGACCTTTGGAGCAGGGCTTACATTGTGATTTGGAAGCTGGTACCAAAGGCCAAAGAACAACACTGCTCTTCTTTGTATGAACGCAAAGCTGAGTTACTGGGCTTTGTGGAGAACTGGGGGCTCTGCTCAGGAAGGCAGGAGAGGATCCATCTTCTTCTGCACCGAGGTCTTCCCTGCCCAGGGCATGGCAGTGCACTGAATCCAGAGCAGGGAATATACCCCATCGCTCACCAACAAGACCCCTGCTTCTCCACACCCCATGCACAAGAACAGGGCTACAGAAACCCTAAGGCTTGGTCTAGAAATCCCAAACCTGTTTCTTGCATCTTGAACTAAAAGTGCTTGGGGATTAACTCCTGGCAACAGGCAGGAAAAAGAAGACCTCATTTCATGCCACCCTCACCTTCTCCCCTGTCCCCAGAAGGGATGTGTGAATCCTGGTGGAGGATGCATCTGCCAGCATACCCCTCTGCAGGAGTGATGGGAGCTGTGGAAAGGAGCCTCTGCCACACACAGTGTAACTCTCTCAAAAGAAGCAGACCAGAAAAGCATGTCTGCCAGGGAAGCGAAAGCGACAACTGGGAGGTGCTTTAAGACTGCCCCGGTGGCCTCCATCCTCTTGAACTCAGTGGCGGAACATCCCCATCGCAAAGCACCCATGCCAGAAAACCATGCCCAACCCAAAACCTAAGGGGCAGGGGTGGCCATGGGCCAGGACAGGGACCCTTCCCTGTGGAGGCAGCTCCCACTGATGGGAAGCCGAGGAGTGCTGTCGGCCGGTAAACTCTCCCTGCTGTGGTCAAACAGAGAAACACCCTCTCCCAGGCCAGTCCGGCATGCCTCAACAACAGCAAATTTACTTAAATAAGAAGAAAATGGCTTAACTAATCTTTGGTCACTCAGCTTTACTTCTGCTGCTGACACCGCAGGAGGTAATCGCGAGCCCAATGACTTTATTTATTTAAGTGTATTGATTTTAGCCTAGATTGGAAGAAAACAGACGGATAAAGGGCAGGAAATTCCTCAGCTGTGAGAACCACACAGAGTACTAGAAATCAGATTTAAACTAGCAGATGAAAATACATTTGCCAGAACAAGGTAATGAATCATTCCGCCAGGAGCACAGAGATCTGGCCGAAAGCCAAACCCTGCCCACTTAAAAGCAGCAATTTGGGGTATTAAGCGGTGACTGCATTCCTATCACTGACCATCATTTAATACAGCAGCAATGCTCGATGGCTCCCAACCAGAACTCAAAACCTGCTGCGTAAAACCAGAGCAAAACCCGTCAGACCTTCCCCCAAGACTTTATTTAAAATCAATGTTCTCAGAGTCAATCAGATTCAATGAGGGAGAGCTAATCAAGAAGAATAGAGGACAAACCATACCAGAAGAAGTCTACTCAGTTATACAGGCTGCTGCGCACAAGCAGCGTGTGGTGGCAGAAAACCGCAAAGAGCACCGAGACATGCAGGAAGATGACAAGGGGAGGATTTTTTGGAGGGTGGTATTTTGTTCATGTGTCAGCTCTGATTATCTGATTAACTACTTTGTGATAGTCCAGTGGCTGGGACTCCACAAGAGAGGTCACCAGCTCTGTTGCCTGTTGTCACACATCTTGCCTTAGCTACTGGTGCAGTGTGACATTGTCCTGTGGAGATGGACAGGGAAAGCAAGGTACCTGAAGGGAATCCTAAAATTAAAGCCCAGGGGCTAGTGGGAAGTAAACATGTGCAGTCTGTGAAACGGGTTCTTACCTTCTCTGCCAGTGGGGAGATGTTGAGCAACTCAGAATGAGAAAATGGGGCCCAGGTGCAAACACCTCTCCTGACATGGGAGCCTCCCAACAGCCTCTGAAGATGAGGAGATATGCTGAAGTACCCATCCTGTGAACATAAAGGCACTACTCAATGCAGAAGGTAGAAGAGGCAGAGAGGTAGCAGAGGTGATGGGATGGCAGCCCTGCCTTGAGAGACAAATAGGAAGCACACACTGGGTTTTTCTCTTCTCTCAGCAAGTGCTATGCTCTTTCCAATGCTGGCGAGGCCCGAGCACCCTTGCCAGTCACCTATGGCTTTCCCCACCCCTCCTGCAGAGGTACGCCTCGGTACGCCCAGTGAATATGGAGGCAGGAGCTGAGCTGTCCCCAGTCCCTCAGACCCGTTGTGGAGAGCCTGTGCCCAGAAGCTGAGGGCCTTGAGGTCCATGTCTGCAGGGATGACAAGAAGCTATTCACTGCAGAAGGGACAGCACCACCAAAGCCAGGAGAAGGGCAGCATTCGGCTGAGCAGGGGAGCAGAAGGAACAAGAAGATAGGCACCAGCTAGGAGCACGTTTGAAAGCAGGTAGCTCGGGTAGCGGCACGGCAGGATAGAGCACAATTTTTTCCTAGCCGTACAATGAAGTTTACCTGGGTTAAGGTAAACTTCTGTAAGGCTAACAGGCTGTGGAGTGTCATGGCTATACTTAGAGCAGCATGTGAGCAGCAGGCAAGCCTGCCAGAGCTTACATCTCTGTACCCTCAGAGCAGGCAGGGAAGAGCCTCCCCCGCCTGCACCATTTCCCCATGCTCTCTGCTGTGAAAGGCCTTGAAGGCAGGTGACTCCCAGCTACAGAGATGGGGACTCACTTCTGTCTTGCAAGGGCAGAAGGGATTCTCCCCAGCAAGGTCGGGCAGGTTATTATCAGAACTAACTGATATTCCCACAAACATTCATTACTCGCTGCCCTGCAGGCACTGCAAAGGGCAAAGTTTGTCCCTGTTGTTGAAAACAAGGATAGGAGCATCCGATCTGATTTTTGCAATCCGAAGCACTAGCGACCCATCTAAGCTCGAGGCAAACACGCAGCAGGAAAAAGCTTTGGGAAAACCAGATTGCGTCTGTGGAGCCAGAATCCAAACTGAGATATGTAAAACCCAGGTACCTGCCAAGCAGTGGACCCGGCATCTTGTAGTTACACATTTGATAACCAATGTGCTGAACTGTAAAGATATTTTCTTGAGCAAATTGTTGATTTGCCTCCCCTCCCACTGGAAAACTGCAGATGAAAGACACCGAGCGCAGCACTTTGTGAGAGCTTCCACTTAACCCAGAGCTGCAGGACTGAGCATTTTCACAGAAGCACCATCTTCCCCTCGCACCTGAGCATCGCCGGGGAGGAAAGTTCAGTTCTCAGAGCCAGGGGGAGCTGCCTTATCACTTGGCAGGGGTCTGCACAAACCTTATTCTCAGTCCGCACAGGTTTTCAGGCTCTTAAGCTTTGTTTTGAATTTTGTATTCAGAACAAGTCCAAAACTTCAGAGCAACCACAATCTAAAGGGGCAGATTGATCTGCTCTTGCATCAGACTTGTACTCAAACGCTAGTTTCTTATAAGGAAAGGCGCTCTGATGCAGTTCATCCAGCACAGTGGGAACTTGGTTAAAATGCTAATCTGCAGACAGGGTTAAGATTGAACTGTGTTTTAATCTGCCATTTTTCAGATGTCACTAAATGTGATAAAAATCCCCCAAACTATGGATCTAACCTGTCAAACCCACAGCTTGCCCACAAAGGAGTCAGTAGGAATCGTACGTGCTCAGGACTTCTGGAGAAAGACAGGCAGGCTGTGTAAGTCTCTAAGCAGGCAGTAGGTCAGCCTACGTTGAAATGGCCAGCTATTTTCCTTATGCAGAGGGACCACCACATTGAAATGGTGCCCCAAAAACATATGCCTTCATGGCACAGCGAGGATTTTTGTTCTGACAGTGCCGCTTGGCTCTGGGCCCAGGTTGCGCACCTTAACAAACCCTCAAAATAAACCATGGGCAAATTTGACTTTGTAACAAAATCTAATGCCGGCAGAGTTTTGCTTCATTTTGAATGCTGCTGATTTCACTCTTCAAGCCCTTGACCAATTGGGAGAAATTGGCAAAGGGCTCCATTTAGCACTGCACACATAACTGTGCTCAGCGAGGGCACGACACGACAATGAATGGAGAAAAGCACTTTTAAATTAATTAAAGACATCCTCTTACACGGTGCTTTCACCAAAGAGGTAAGGGTCCAGGTCTTATTTGCACAAAGGTACTGTGAAAAGGGCCACCAGAGAAGATGAGCATCATGCCCAGCACCTGAAGCCTGGAGAAGAAGGTCTTTTCAGGCTGTTGCTAAGCAGGATGTTACTGGAGCATTACACTGGTGTATCTGCTGCTCTGCATCTCGTGGCCAGATTTTTTTAGAGGTGCTGGATGTCCGGAGCACTCGAGAACCTCTCCGAGTCACACGCAGAGCATCCCAAGCCCCTTAGCCACCAACGGGTCTTCCTGGATTTCTGCAAACCTGGCCTTTCTTATGAAGTATGTTAAATATTTTTGGGCATTTCTGGACTCTCAGTAGCCCCCTAAGTTCTGCTGAGAGAAAGCTCCTTTAACAAGAGACGCAGCGCACAACTGAGAGCCTTCATGGCTTCCAGAGGGGTAGGAAAGCCACTTCCAAAGTGTCCAACACCAACAAGCTGTCTCAAAACCAAGCGACACCCAACAGACACGTGAAGATCCCAAGCACCATCATTCTCTTGCTAATTTGCTTACCGGTGCTGCTGAGCTCCCTGGGAGCAGTCTCTTCAGACACCTTGCAAGGGTTCATAAGAAAAAGCCTCCTTGCTGCTGATGTACCCAACTGGTTTTCCCCACCCCAGCAGGCAGCAGTTCTGCCACGGGGTCTCAGGTAAATGTGGGCTCCATGCTGTCCTTCCCCGGCATTGCCCCAGAGCCCTCCTGGACTCCTCATTGAAACCCAAACAGGTTCACCTGCTAAAACAGTGTTTCTCAGTTTTAGCTGGCAGCGAGGGACTTCCCTGTTCTTGCTCTCCCTGCGAGGAGCTGCTGCCAGGAGCAGAAACGCGACCCTGGCGCTGCATACTGTGCTGTACAACTGCCTGCTCCTGGCCCAGCAAAAACCACCTTGGAGTATCTCTAAGCACCAGGCTGGCTGCAGCAAAGGATGTGAAATGCAAAGCTTTGACTGAGGGCGTGTGGCCCCTCGTGCCATCAGCGAGCTGGGCTCAGTTCTCAAGAGCTCTTTTGGCCCTGGGAAGAAAAAGGCTGCAGCTGGGTCTGCTCCCAGCTCTGTCCCTGTTAGTGGTCTTAAGCTGGCAGAGGCAGTAAAGGCTATCGGGAAGTACTTTCAAATGACACTGTCCTAGGCAGGGCTGGAGGGACCTTGGGCTGTCCTCTTGGATAAGCTACAGAAGGAACATGCAGCCAAAAAGTGGGGCCACAGCTATGGGACGAAGCACCCTTGCAGAGGCATTCCCAAGGGGCCACAAGGAGAGACAGCGGGTGACCTCCAGCCGAAGCAGCTCATTGCCACCCGGGTTAGGAGCATGCACACCTGACCTCCTTTGCTGCAGCCGTCCCCGAACAAAGCTTAGGCTATCCCCTCCCTAGCACCGCCACTCAACTCAGCATTCCCACCTTACCCTACAGTGCCCAAACAGAAATCCGAGAGATTTCAAACTTCAGGCTGAGTTTGCCTGTTTACCCAGCCAGTTCGGTAACGAGTAGGAGAGCCCGACGTACCTGACAGCACAGGACCCCGGTGCTCCTGGAAGCTGCGGGTTGTGGGGAGGTTTGAGCATCTCCAGAGGAGAGGGTGGGAGGATAGGGAACAACTACATCAGCCCGTGGGGAAAAAGCTTGTCGGACTGAATCCAAAACTTGAGGAGGGTGGTCTGAACCTGCCTTTGTTTTAAGCAGCCTGGAAGTTAGCAAAGAGGAAGGATGGGGTTTTGCTAATTGCCGAGGTGGCTGGCAGCAGAGAAACAAATTCTGGCAAAGGAGAATTTATCCTCTAAGCTTGTTATCCTGTCAAAAAAGGAAATGAGGTTAGTTGAGGCTCATTTGTTTGTGACAAACTCCTGTCTGTCACTATTTATCACTGTATGCTATTACCAGCTGACTTAAGCCGAGTGCGTCATAGTTACGACAAGTTCGATGGCGATGTAGAGAGGAGGGGATGGGCCCCCAGAGTATCACCGGGCCCCCAGAGCATGGTCTCTCCAGGCTCCACCGTGGACCAGAGAAGCACATGGCATCGCTGGTCTTTTCAGAGGGGAAATGTTTGCTTGGGTGCATCAGTCTGAGGTTTAGTCTGGGGATGAGTGAACATTAGGACTGAGTGCTCTGCAGTGTCCTCTCTGCTCCCCCAGAGCCCAGGTTTCCACCTTGCACGCACCAGAAGGAGCAGGGGGATTAGATGAATAATTACACATTCAACTGCCTTTGGAGACAGAGGATATTGAGGACCATATGCCACACATCCAATTTTCCCTGGGCACTGCCCAGGCTTGAGTATCAGGTGTGGTCCCTGACTGAAGATGGCCACACACTAACACTGCGTGGAGGAAAGCTGCAGAAAGGGAAACCTTCGTTCAGAAGGCAGCAAAGCTCCTTCTGCAACAAAGGACATGTGGAGCACAAGCTGAGGCAACAACAAGCCCAGCGAGACTGGAATGAAGTTCCTGAGAATTTCATGGTGGGTCTCAAATGATGGCAAATCAGAGGTTAGGAATATGTTTAACAACTGGCTCTGCTAGTTTGTGGGCCTTCTCTGATGAGATGACACATTACTTACTTAACACATATCACACCTACCACTTGACTACAAGGCTGACTCCAAGTCAACTGTAGGGAGGACTGCTGTAAGGCATTTGACATTCGACTGTACAACATTCTGATTAAAAAGTCAGCAGTATATAATATCAATAAACGTTAACTGGATTAAGCGTTGGCTGGCAGATCTCAACAACTAATAGTCAGTAGTGAATCATCTTCAGATGGGAGTGTTTCTAGCATGATTCTTCGGGGAGCTGCTTGAGGCCTGAGACCTTCCAGAATTTTCATCACTGGGAAGAAAATGCAAATCTCAGTGCTGTTACAGTGCATAAATGACAAAGAGATTCAAAGTGATGAACAATGAGGAGCACGGGGCAAGCATGCAAAGCAATCTCTACAGCTCAATGAGCAAAGCCCACTTAAACAAATGGCATTTTACTACAAAAAAATGTTCCTGTCACAAGGAATGCCAGGCAGACTCCTAGGGTGCCATGTCTGGCAAGCAGAGGCTCTACAAAGGGTTTTGGAGATCATGGTGGAATATGAACTAACAGCATAGAGCTGTAGCAAGAGGGTGATAACGGACGTATGCTCTGGGAATAACGAGTAAGCGAGTCATATACACCTTTGATGCACGTTAGGAAGACAAATCCCAGCTCACTGCCTCTAGTGTGGTGACAACACACTGAAAAGACTGCTAGAAGAAGAGGGTATATAAAGGAACCAAATGATCTCAGTGCTCCGGGGGAAAATACCCAAAGCTTTCCAGCAGACATGTAAAGCACTCGAAATATTTTGTTTATCAAAAATAGAGAGTTGACCTTGAAGGAAAAAATACCAGGTTGAGCTCTTAGTGAGGAGGAGGATGGGAAATGAAAGAGGAAATGTGCAAAGGTTAATAGGGCTGAGAACCTGGACATCAACATTTCCAGTGAAAGGCTTAGCTAGGCGAAGGGGACAGCCAGACAAGCTCCAGACCAAAATTCAGAGGGACCTGTCAGAATAAAACAAGGGGCTGGTAGCAGAGGTTTCTAAAGGATTTAGCAAGTGGGGGAGGAGGAAGAGGTATGGTACTAGAAGGCTGAAGAACACCCTGTGATGGGTGCACAGACATGTGCACACAGGCAGTATGTAATTGCTAAAGCTTTGCATACCTCATGTGAAGGGAAGGCCTAGATGGAAGAAAAAGGTAAATAAAAATCAAACACAAGGTAGATTTTACAACAGGTAAGTCGTGTTCTGCACAAATGACACTGCTTTGGTGAAATACTTTCCTAGACAAAGGTATGGCAGTAGATCTCATCTATCTGGACTTCACAGAGCACGTCTGCTAGTGGAAAATTAACAGTTAAGCCAGCAAAGCTGAGGATTAGTGCAAGCACTGGAAGATGAGTAGCAGCCCGACTAGAAAGGAGCTGGTTGCAGGCAGCGCTGGAAGGAGGACAGGATGAAGCTCCTTTCAGTCTGCTGGTTTTCTTGTTTCGTGTTTTTTTAAACAACCTTAGCACAGAAAAACTAGGGGTATGCTAATGCAATATTTTGGTGACAAAGGGGAGATCATTGCCCATAGGGTGGAATACTAAAATATGCAGGAAGGAATAGATCACTGTGAGGAGCCTGGCAACTAAAAACAAATAAGAGACAACAGCCCAGAAGCTAAGGTCTGGCAGCCAAGAACAAATAGCTTGAATTCCTCTCACTCACTAGAAGAATAGCAACTGAAACTGGAGGTGGGAGGGAAAAAAAAAGAGAGAGAGACTTGGGCTCCTTAGCATGCTTTTACTCCCCTGGTTTCCTACCTGACAGTGCTGGGCTGGATGGGACTGCCTGACAAGTGCAGGTTTAACCTTGCTATTCACAAGAGTGAGGATGTATCCATTGCCCTGTAGGGCATGCTGCCCCGTAGTCTCCCCAAAGACTGAATAATCTCTTCATGGGCTATTCTCTTGAGATCATGCTTACAGCATCTGGGTTCACGTCATATATTAATGAGTTGATTTTTCACTGCAGCCCTGTAAAATAGAGCAGAGGGAGAGAGGGGTGAAACTAAGCCACAGAGATATCTACTAGTTTTTTAGTACAAAATGCCCAGGTAATGAGTTTTGTTACCTAACACTTGATATGCTCAGACAGCTCTGTACTCCTCCAGAGGAGACCCCAGCACCTCACAGTATCCAAAACATGAGGAACACGCAGCAGAGGTGGCCAGCTGGGCATCACTTCACGAGTCCGTGTGGGAAGTCGGTGCAGGGCTGACTGGAGGTCTCCACTGGGGCTGAAGGCGCTTACATTTCTCAAGCATAGCAAGAATTGTTATGAACATATTTTTCCTTAGTCTCGCTCTGAGAAACATCTGAACCAATTTTGCTGAAGCTTCTGTTTAAAGGAAAAAAAGAATTAGCCTGGGGCAGACATTTGGCTTGGAAATATTCAGCTGCAACACTCAGGGTCTGACAATAGTACGAGTGACTGAAAGGAAGGCCTGGGTCAGCAGTGCCTGTCTCTGGCGTTAATGGGGGCACCCCCAGGCCTGCCCAGAGGAGCGGCTCAGTGCCACCAGGGTTCTGCGGCCGCTGCAAGCCCAGAGACTCACTCACCCTTTTGTGCCCCTTGGCTGAAACCAGAGCCATCAGAGCATCGGCATTGCCTTCTGCCCGAATAATGGCATTTCCAGCAACATGGCTGCAAGGGGGCAGAGGTCTGGCATTGTGTGGGAAGTAAGAGCTACTTAGTGGATTAAGGCCGTTTCCTGGAGGAGTTCACCCCAGTGATCCCTGTCCAAGAGCTAGCTCTCCGTAATGGACCTATCCTATGGCAAGGGGCCTCCCACCAGGAACTTCTGGAGTCCAGACACAGGCATTAGGATCTGAATTTCCAGAGCTTTTAGCATTGTTCTGGCCAGTCTTCACTTTTTAAACTCAGACTTTACAGTGTGGGAGAACACGTTGCCCTGGCGCACCGGGGGCGAAAATGCTGTGTACAGCTGTGGCAGCCGGGGTGCAGTGGTTGCTTGTGCATGCCCAGGGGCAGGCATTTGCTCAGCAGTCTGTGCTGCTGGGGACAGGAGCAGCAAAGCCCTTTTGGAATGGTTTCCAAGGCAGGATGCTGGGGTTTTGGGTTTGTTTTGTTTTGTTTTTTTTAAAGTGATACCCATGTGGCTGTGATTCACAGTCATGTCTGGTCTCCCTTTTGGGAGGAGCATCGTCAAAGTTTGGAGATCGAGGGCTTCCCTGAGCCACTGCTGTGTTTGGGGGAGCTCTTCCTCTACCCAGCAGAGGTGGGAAAGCCAGGATGGCAGTACATGCCCAGAAGCCCAGCTGGATTGCTACCTCCCAAGCCAAAGCCTCCAACCGCATGGCTGCAATGTAACTGGTCTCTCTACACATGCTGCGTCCAGCCAAGGCAGGATGTCAAGGGGGTCAAGTGCAAGACTAGGAGGAGCCAGCTCGATGGTTCTTTTTTCCCCCATATTGGAAGTGAGGCCAAGACCTATCCCTCTAAATCTAGCCAGCAGAAGTGTGACAAATCTCCCTCTTTCACCCAAACTTTCAAAAAAAGCCCCCCCAAACCAACAAACCAACCCAAACCAAATGCAACTCTTTGTTTGGAAGGGACTAAAATAATTTGCCAGCTAAAGTTGCATTTTGCTGTGAATTCCTCTCCCCTGCATCCCACCAAGGATCTGCTAAGATCTACCCAGGCCTTCTGCTGTGAGGTGATTTGCAGGCACGTTTCCCTGAGGGAAAAGGAAACGAAACTCATGGGCTCCAACCACAGAACGTCTCACTCTTAGGTATCCAGTTTTCAAAAGCTTAAGGCAAAAACCTCAAAAATCCTATAAAAGCAAGGCTGTCTAGACTAGGTGACTAGAAGAGGGAGGTGAAGCCTTTAGGGAGGGGGGAGAGAAAGAGGGAGAGATTTCCAGCCTTCCTTCCAGATGGAAGCAAGCAGAGCAAAAAATAAAAGCTGTGGGTAGGTGGTCAGGACCTGACATCAGCCCATGTCCTCTCCATTCACTTCAGTTTTACAACAAGCACAGCATACCAGCAAAGCAAGGCTGCCCCACTCCTCCCTGCCAGAGCATCAGCACAAGGCTTGCTGCCAGCAGTGGGATGTGCCAGCTGTGCCCAGGTCCTTGCCTCTCTCCTTGGGGGGACACAGGGGGGGACAAGACCAGCACCAGAGCCGAGCACAGGCAGGAGCAGCTGTTTAAGAGTGTGCTTCGATATTGTGGCATGGAGGAGCCGTCTGCCTCCGAGCCCTGGGCTTCCTGCCAGGGATGCCCTGGGGAGGAAGGGAGCCAGCTCTTGGCCAGACATCCTGAGGTGTAGGGCTGGTGGGAAGGTTGTGAAGTCATGACAAGGTGTTAATTAAAAATAGTAATAAAGGTGGCAGCAGTAACACCCACTCCTCAGAGCGGACGGCATCGCTCAGCTCATGGGGCAGCTACGCCGATCTGCCCAGGATGTGCCCATCTGAGCAGAGGGACAGGTAATGTTCCCTTCAACCACTGCAAAGGGGCGTGTGAAAGACCTATGCGGGTGTCACAGCCAGCAGAGCTGCCAATCCTCCGCATTTCCCAGGACCTTTCATGCAAGCCAAAATCCACCTCTGTAGCCTGACCCAGAAACTGTTGTTCCCTCTCTTCCTTCACACTGCTGTGCAGCTGCACGCTGCCCACCCTCCCTCCCAGCTGCAGGTGGGCTTCTGTGCCAGAGCTGCCTCCTGCTCCTTCTGGACCATGCTGGATGGAGTGAGAGTTTGGGGCTGGAAAACCTGTGCTCAAACCATTTGTGCCGTGTGTCTGTTTCTCCATGCAGGGGTAATATTTACATCCCTTTGTGAAACATCCAGATCCTCTAGAAAAAGTAGTGCTGCTCAGGACTGAGACATTAAAACAAAATAAATAGGTAAGGAGAACAGTAAACTAGCCTGGAGAAATGTTGACATTCCCAAGTGCTCATTCAGACAAAGAAACACCTCCTGCCAACCATTAGCACAGACCTTCTTGCAGGTGAGGGACGTGCCAACCAGTCAGGTGGCTGCACAGACCAAAACTAAGGCAGATGCTCCAGCTGCGGGCCTTGAGGGACCGCCTGCATATGCCCACCGTGAAGTTTGGCTGGCTGTTTTGGGGAGACACACACCTTCCCTTGCAGGGTGACCCTCAGTGCAGGAAGAGAGGCACTGCAGCAGCGGTTTGCGTGCTCAGATATGCATCGCCTGCTCCCTGGCTGCGGGGGATCACCCTAGGCTCCTCAGTGCCTCCACGGGCTGGTTTCTGCCAGCATGGATGCTGTCGCTATCTGTTTCCCTACTGAGACCAACAGCAGCTGCATGGCTCTCGTGTGACAGCTCTTTGACCTGCTGTCTCACAGAGCTGAGCTGGCAATGAGGTGTAGGGAGCCCCATAACACTGGGAGCTGAGGCTGGCGAGACGGCTTGCCGCTGCAGGAACAGCTGCTTTATTAATTAGGGAGCTGAGCTGCCCCGCTCAAGCCTGCCTTGCAAAGACGCTCCTCACACTCCTCCCTGCAGGGACAGCAGCCAAGTGCATCCCCCCTCCTCCTTCTTCTCCTCCTCTCTGGGCTACCAGCAGCACATGAAGAATCCGTCTGACAGCTGGGGCCAGCATCCACCCCAACCCATTACTAATTTTCCCATCAAACCCAACAGGAGTATCATGGTAACTAGAGAGCCTGAGTTTCCCAGTCCACGCTGATTTCTGTGCAACCTGCCCTGCTCCTTCACGCAGGGAGGGAGGTCCCGCGTCCAGCCCTTTTTGAACAACTCATCTCTTGTCAGGTGCTTGGCGGTGCAGCAAGCAGCCAGCGGTTGCCCCCCTGGCAGGGGGGCAGCTCCCCATGGCTCTCACCAGGCGAGCACTGCTGTATAAGCTGGAAACGCAGGGACGGGCTCCCCCAGGGCAGATCAGCCATGTTGGTGCTTCAGCGTGCGGGGCTGCACTCCTCTGCTCACAGCACCAGGCCACCCATGCACCCTCCGGATCGGGGAGCGGCAGGTTCCCACTGCTCTTATGGCTGCACGACTCGAACTCTGCACTTCAGCCCTAGGACCCTCCACACTCCTCCTTGACAAAGGAAACGCAGCTCTTGGCAGGCCCTTGTTATTTCAGCTAAGGCCCATCAACTATCCTTCTGTCACTAAAAGCCTTATTATGTGCAATTAATGGACTGACTGAGAGCAGCTACAAAGTCATTCTCCCCGTGAACCGACGGAAGCAGCTGGGTTACTTCTAGTGACTTTCTACTGCTGCCAGCTTCATTACTAAATGCAGCTGTGCAAGGGGAGAGAGGGATGGTTGGCAGGCAGGGAAGACAAAGCAAACGAGTTAGCTCAAATCCAGCGGTCGTGCCTTTCAAACACCCCCAGGCAGCGTGGCAAAGAGCTTCCTGCCATCCCCAGGGCCCGCACGTCCCTCTGAGGGATGCTCAAATGCTGGTCACTGTCCACAATTACTTACAGGCAATCGGTGGCTCCAGCCCTGCCTCACGCAGATAGGTCTTTACCGCTGCCTTTAGCTTTTTTTATTATTATTAATAATACAACAAGAGGAAAGAGATAAGAGCAAACTGACAGTGTAGGCTGAAACAGCTAATTTGACTGTAGCCAAACTGCACTCAGATGTGCAAAGCAAGAGAATAATTTCCTCTCTCTGATCTCCCAAAGATCATCTTCTTAGATGTCACGATTACATTTGAAAACAGTCTGATGGTACTTGAAGTTAGTGTCCCTTGACAATTAACCTATATGTGCACACTTGTCATGACTTCTTGCTGCAATACAGGTGTGTGTTTTGAACCACTACTAGAGTCCCCATGTACATGACTGAAAACAAAAACTAGGTAGCAGAGGGTTCCTAAGCCACTCCCAGACAAAAGGACACTGGTCTCATTGGAGCATGGCACTGAGTTAATCTGCCTTTAGTAATGCCTTGTTACCAAAAATAAGAGAGTTACAGCTGGCATTTATGCAATCAATTCTTCCACTGTGCTAAGGCAGCTCCTAAGGACTGAGTGATAAGGAATTTGTTGTAGCTTATTTATAAAAAAAGCGCAGGAGCATTTAATGTATTTTAAGTCCCTCTGCTTTATTTCCTCTATGCAGAAAGTCTGGCACCCTTCTACCAAAGGGCATCTGATTTTTCTTTTTTTTTTCTTCGAGGATGGGAAGTATAAAAGAAGCAGATACATAAATTTTGGGGCCAAAGTCATCTCTGAGTGAAATGGACCTAAGCCCTTTGAAGTAAAGGGCGAGGCAATTGCTTGGATTAATCCTAATGACCCAAGCCAGAACTCATGGACAAACCCTTGTAGGGTTTCCAGCTCTTGAGCAAACATAGCCTGAGCAGCTGTTACATTTTGGAAAGCAAAATGAAACCCCAAGGATTTGTCTTAAAACAATTTACATCCATCCTAACAGTAAAACACTCTGCTTTGAATATTAACAAAGGGCTGGCCAGCCTGTCATGGCTACAGCTCTGAGGGATGCGAGTAGCTCTTCCTCTGCTCTGCTGGGCTTGGACTAAAGACCGAGAAGTGGGGAAAGCCCCTTTTAAAAACTCTTACTGGGACCCTCATTGAAGCCTGGCAGGAGTTAGGATGGCAAACATGGGCTCTTAGAGTAAAAGGTTCAAACAAAAATCAAATCATGAAAACTTTCCTTAGAGAGGAAAGACAGCGCAAGTACTGCACGAGGGGAAGAGCCACAAGTCCACTCCAGCATCAGGTGATGAGGAGAGCCACCAGCTGCATGGCACAGAGCTGACGGGAAGCTGCTGCCTTCTTGCCCCTTCCCTCTCCCTGCACACCCAGGAAATCCTCTCCTGTTTATGGAGATGAGGAGAGGAACCATCAACCATCTGTCAACCACCTGAGGAAAATGACTGGGGCAAGCAGGTTCCCAGGTAGTTTCAACTGTAATGTGTCCATCAGGGGCCAGACTTCACTCTCATGCCCAAGTGCACAGCAGGTCTCCAACATTGCCAGTCCCACTCCCAGGTCTGATCCCAGTTATTTTGGCACAACGCAGGACACAAGCTGTCTGCGTGCGAGGTAGTTTTATAATCCTAGCCTTCTTCTCCCTCCCGCTCCCCCTCCTCTACCTACAGTTTACCTTCTCTCAGCAGCGGGGACTTTTCATGACACCACCTAAAACAGTAGCAAAGGGGCTTTCTGCACATGTAACCCAAAGGAAAACATGAGATGCTATTTTCCAATTCAGCCAAGATGCCTTTTTAATACTATGCAAGCTGGGAGCGTCTTTAAGGCTTTGTTGTTTCATAAGCAGAGGGGGAAGCACTAAAGGTTGAATTTGAATGCTAAAAACATTTCTTTGAACTGGTGAGATTTACCGATGTGCACATGGCAATAAAGAAGCACACTTGAGGCAGCGGGGGGAGAAAAGGAAAATGAAAAACACATCTATTCCCCCTCGGTTTCTGTCACCATTTGATTCCACTGCACTGCAGTTTTACCAGGGAAATTATTGGGGGAAAGAGAGTTAGACAGCATTTCCCTGACAGCAGCTTGTCAACCTGTTCTTTGAGTGTCAGGAAAAAGAGCTGCATCTCACATCTTTAAAGTGCTGTTTTACCACACCAGAAGGGGAAGAAACACACCTGGCTTCCCTGGGGCCACGTGCCCGTCCCCCCTTCTCCCTCACCAGAGCTGCTGCCAGTGCACATGGCAGACCCACGGCCTGCGTCCCCCCGGCTGCTCAGCCCCAGGCTGTCTTGTCTCTCCTTGGTCCGACCCCAACGGAAAGCTCACCACCAGTTGCATCGAGGGGCACTGCACCTATTCAAGGGATGGAGAAACAAACAGGGATGCTTGGTGCTACTATCGCTTACAGTGCAGCATGAGCTTTTGCCTTGCCTACTCGCTTGGCCCTGGCTGCAACAGAGAGAAAATCGGGGTGAGATTCTCCAACTTCCCACCTCCACCTGATGACACATCACCTAACATATAAGGGGAGAATAAGAAATGTTTCTGATGAGAACAGCAGCACGAGGCTCCCCCATGGCAAGAAGAAGTACGGGATCCCTGAGAGCCCTCTGGGACAACTCGGCGCACCCCTTCTTATGGTGGGTCTTAGAGAGGAGGCTCCATTTATTTTATCTGGAGGGTACAGCACTGACTCAAGCTTGTGATGCTCTGAGCTGATGGCCCTGGAGAGCCTGAGTTTTTCAAACTGGGGCTGACATGGTACAAAACCCTCATTGACTGTATCCCACATTATCTGGACAGGGTCGCGGTTGCTCCAGCAGCCACTGATATTATTGAAGCACAACAAAACCCTCTGCTCCTGAACCACTGCCTCACACGTGCTTTGAGCCCAAAGAGCAAGTCCTCCCAGATAGTTTCATTTCAGAAAGAAATATCTTCTGGGCTGTAAATAACCTTATTTTTCAAGCCCCTGCTTTTTAAAGATGAAATACCCTAAGCTAAGAGCAAGCATTTCTAGAAGCGCAGGTTGAGCACCCAGAGAGGAAGGGATGCAGTTTGCAGCTGCGATCAGGTTATCTCCCGCAATGTTTCCCTGGCAACGAAAAAGCTCAAGGTCTGGGTGACAGTTGCAAAGTGTAATAGTTTTTGAAAGCCAAAATATACATATTTTGTCAGTTAGTGATGTGCTTCCCTTGAGATAGGCCAAAGGATCAAAAAGAAACTCCACTGAGAGCTGATTAGCCTCTATGTAAATAGGGCAGACAAGTAACTTATCAACATGCCCCAGCACCTGGGGGTTAGCACTATGTTTCCATGCTGCTTGCAAACCCAGACTGCCACCATCTATTGAGGACCTCAAGACATCATTTAAAAAGTGTAATTAAGGGAAACAAAATATACCCAGGACACACTCAGGAGCTACCATACAAACACCAGCTAGAAAGCCAGAAAAAGTGCAGGATGCGGTAGGGGAGGCTGGAGGGGAGGAAGACGACTTGCCTGCAGCAATGGAATCAATGAGCAGCAGTTCCTTGATTAGGGCTGAAGGCCTCTGCATCTCCACCCATCCTATAGCAAGTCCAGCCAGCTACTGCCATACTTTCACCAAAAGAGTTTGATCCCCACCCCAAGTGCTCTTGTAGGACTATATCAGAAACAACATCAAGATAGGCACCAAGGCGTATATACATATCCTTTGCATTGCCCTTCTCTGCCTTATCTTGTCACTAGCTGCAGCTGTCGTGGGAGGGCACAGGGCCAATCAACTCATGCTCCCACCCCTTTCCAATTCTGGCTGCAAGGGGTGCAGTAAAGAATAGGCAAGAAATAGCATTTTTTTCTTCCTACCCCTGGCCTTTCTGCTGGGAATGTTTGTAAGGTAGCAGCTCCAAGTGGTTTCCAGCTCCTTTGTATGGGCCCTCAGCACAAGCATGCATTGGGCCCTCAGCACCAAGGCTAGGTCAGCTTTTTTTTCACAGGGTCATTTCTCTCTGTTTTTATGCCCCATATTCCACTGGAGCTGCTGTCCCTTGAAAATTATTTTGCAATATGAAGTTTCCCCATCTATTTCTGAACAGTGGCAGGTGTGTGAAGAATCACCCTCCAGGTGATGCTGCCCACAGCTTAATAACAGGGTTAAGCGTTTCTTCTCAGATGAGGTACTGAGGTGTGAGTTGTAGCTTTCAAGACATGAACAGTTTGTGAAAACAGTCTTCTGGTGGTGGTTACATCAAGGGCAAGAAACTCAAAGCTCTCCTGGAGCGTGGGCAGAAGTTGGCTGCTGCAACCTAAACATCTGAGCGCGTGTTTCTTTCCCCTCCCTCCCCATCCGTCTTGCTCTGCTCCTTTTTGTTCTGGAGGATCTGTGAACAGGAGCTCCCGAATGCCTAACAACCTGATCAGGTGTTATTCTGCTTCACAAACATTTGCCTCTGGGAGGATAAACAAGCATACATCTGGCTCCACACGAGCTATATCTTCAAGCTGCCGTCTGTGGTTGTGCTGTGCGAAGGCTCAGGCTGGGTGATGCTGAGGATGTGCACCTAAAGGACGCAGCGTTCACCTGGCTCCTTGGCTTTGAGAGACTGCTGAACAGTGAAGTGTAGACCACCCTTGTCCCCAGCAATGTGTTGAGGTCAAATTGCAGAATTATGGGCATAATGCCAGGGCTGTGCTGCTCTTGGTGCTTGTGACAAGCAAAAGAAAAGCAGATGGTGCTGGCTTCCTCCTTAGTTGTGTGGCTCAGGTGCCAGCCATGTGGTCTGGATAGGCCAAGAGGTGCCTCTGGAGAAGCGCTGTGTCCAGGTGTACATGAGCTGCTATGTGGTCCCTTTAAGACAGTTTTGCTGCTGTGGAAATATTTATAGGAGGCTCATCACCATGGTATCTGAGCACTACTGACTAATGGGACCTATGAAATGCGCCTGGTTGTATTTGTTATTAATTTCTTTAAGGGTGGATTTTTTGACATTTTGTTTTTATTCTCTGCTTCAATTTGGACGTGCTGCTTGTGTGTATAGCACTTTTCATAGTGGTGTCCCTTGAAGGCACTGTGGAAGAGATGAGCATTGGGAGCACGGATAATTAAAGGGATCCTGTCAGCCAGTTCCATCTCCAAGGTTTAGAGGTGGTTTAAAAAAGGAAACAGGAAAGGAGGCAGGGATGTTATTAAAGCCATCAGGAATTAAAACGCTTTCATCATTTAAAAATAAGAATTTAATGAAATGGGTAAGTCACCATTTCTCTCCACTCCTGGGATGAAAGGAGGAAAGTGACACTGAGAAGATGGTGACCACTTGGACCAAAAAGACTGAAGAGAGGGGAATCAGCAGTGGTACCAGCCAGGATGAGGGATGCTTTTAAAGTGTACGACTTGAACACACTAGGATTTTTTTTCATTTTAGCTAAAAAAAAAAAAAAATTATATTGGCAGTGGTCCTAGAGTAATAAACCCTGATGAAAAACCAGAGTCAAAACTATGACTTTTTTTTTGAATAGACAATTTTGCTGGTGCAACTGCGTAGAGCTGAATACTTCCATTAGCCCTTTGGCCAGATCTGGCCGGCTGGCAGCTCCCTTTTGCCAAGGAAGCCTTTTGTGAAGACAAAAAAAGCACATTGCAAAAGAGAAGTGGTGTAGAGCAAATGCTTACTGCAAGATCACAGTCACAGGGAAGTATTTTATCATTTTTAGCCTTTCCACAAAGAGATTGCTGGAAAAGGCTCTTGATATGCATCCATGTTCTGTGCTGTTTTGTGTGACAGCCCCTGAGGGCTGTTCCACTAAACACCTGGATCAAAGCATCCCAGCTATGTCCACAATTCTGGCCTTTCCAGCTCTTCCCAAACACATCCACATTGCCCCTTCCAGCATTTACCATGCCCCTGACTCACCTACACAACATACATTTCTGGATGTAGCGTGACTGTCACTAGAGAAAAAAACCACTCCTAACAAGAAGCAATGGACTCAGAAATCCAGGGCATTGCCCCATGATTTTGACATATTCTATCTACACTAGTGCCTAGTAGGCAACAGAGGGGCAAATGACTGCTACCCTAAGCTTGCTTGAAAGCTCCAGACCTCGGATGCTCCAGGGCTAGAGCACAAATCCCTTGCTGTTCCTGGTGTGTGATGCAGGGATGAGGCACCCTCTTCCCAGAGTGCCGGCCCTCTTCCTGGCCCGGACTCAGCAGATTTCACAGGTCTCCATGGTCAGCAGGACAGGTCCACCAACACTACCCAGTTTTTGCAGCCCAGCAAACCTCACTCCCTTTGGGCTCGTCTCTCCTGGTGAGAAAACAAGGGGGCCAACCACCCTGCAGTTTGGAGAGGGAATAGCATGTGTGAGCGTGCCAGCCTGCAGCAGAGGGCAGCTTATGCCACTCATCCCTTCTCCATCCTTGAACTGCCTAAAACTCAGCTCTGGTTGTTTCTTCCTTTGCCTGTGAGCACAGGCCTGGATCTGGCTTTCCTTTACTTACCAGGTGCTATCAAAGTCACAAATCTGTCAGGTCCTGGGGAATGGGAAGTGATTTCACCTTACTGTGACTGTGGGAGATGGCCAGGTTAGACCTGGAGATTTGCTTCTGTTCAGAGCCATCTTCCAAGCTTTCCATAATGGAGTCTTTAATGTTGTGTCTGAAAGGTACAGGAAAGTCAGTCCAGATCCTGAGAGAAGCCTGACAGGTTTCTCTTGCTGGGCCACGTGAATGTCCATGTAACCCCTTAGCTTTTAACAGCAGAAGTCAGATCCTGAATTAGACTGGTTAAATGCAGTCAGTTACTTTGCAGCCCTATTTAAGCCACAGGACTCCTTGCACAAATCCTTACAGTGAGATCAGGTTGCCTACAGAGTCAAAAACTGCCTTGCAAAAGGTGAAGACAGGGTCCAGCTCAAGGACTGAAAAACGAGCTGGAAAGTCTGCAGTGGCACACCTGCAGCACTGGCACTTTTGGAAGAAGCCAGAGCGAACACAGAGGTCGCTTTGCCCAGGAACAACCATGTCCGGGGCTCCACTTTTTGTAATCACCTCCTGCTTACACAGACCTGAAGCATGCCCTCAGCTCACCACTGCCAACTTGCAGGACCTGCTAGCCAGCAGGACCCCTCGGTTAGCTCCAGGGCGGCCAAGTGGCAGGGACGTGGCAGAGCGCTCACCGAAGCAGCGATGGCTGAGGACCAGCGAGAGCGTTTGAGGCGGGAAGCCGGTAGGTGAACCTGGATTACCCCTTTTTTTCCTGGCCTTTCAGCGCGCCTGACACGCAGCGAAGCAGCTGAAATGAGAGGAGACAGCTCTGACCCGGAGCAGCCGAGGAGCACGTGCGCGTGCGAGAGGCTGCCAGGTCGCAGCTGCCTGCGCTGCGGGCAGCGACCGCGCCGTGCGGCGCCGGCGGCGAGCTGCTGCCTGATGCCAGGGGAGCCAGTGACTCCACCGCCACTTCTGCACCAAGCCCTGCGAGGGCAGACGCAGAGGGGCTTCTCCTAGCTCCGGCATCGTCCCAACAGCTAACGCTCACAGCTTCAGCGTAGAAAGGAGACTGACGATGCTCTCTGTCCGAGCAAAGGCACGGGGCGATTTCCATGCTCCTTGGCCCAGGGATTATCTCCTACTTTTTCGCCCTGGGAGGAGTTGTTATTCCTCTGTGGTCTGATCCTCCACCAGCTCCTTCTTGTGTGTTTTCCTTGCTCTTATCTTTATAATCCTCGGCCGCTGGTCTTCAACAGCTATGGTTTGAGATTGGGAGTCTTGCAAGGCTCAAAATTTTTTTAACTCTTTCTTCCCAACAGAAGGCTCATTTTAAGTTGCCTGTGTGACAGTGCTAATGGTACCCAAACTCCTCTGGACAGCACGTACCCTCTCCTGTCCTCTGTTAGCTTGGCCCCCCCAGCACCTGGGAATGGGTACAAGAGGGCATCTTTTCCACTCTCCCTGTCCTTTTTTCATTTAGTTTCCTCTTCAGACCTACAGTCCTCCTTTCCCTCACCTTCCCTGCTCTCCCACCTTGTCTACACCCTAGCCCCCTCACCAGGGACCAGGTTGTGCCCCATCTTGGCGGCCATTCCCCTCCGTGGGGAGCAGGGCCAACACCGAGGCAGGTCTGGAGTGGCAGAGGGGTCCCTCCGTCCCTGTGGGGATGATGGAGGCAGACCCACCATCTCCAAAGAAGAAGGCTGCCGCATTTTCTCCCAGCTCCCCCCTGAGCCCCAGCGTCCCTGTCCCCTCGGGCGCAGGTGCCTGGGAGGCAGGCAGCGGTGGTGGCACAAGGGTCTGCGGTCTCACTCTTGATCTAATCAAATCCATGTTTTGTCTTCTGTAACACAATCCTTTAAGGAGCTCATAACCTGGGATGGGATACATTCCTTAGGCAGAAAGGTTGTTCCACTTGGGCGGGCGGGGGGAAGCCATTTTGCAGTAACTATTCTAATTCAGCAGTTCACTGGTAAAACATTTTCTGATTTGTTTAGTTGTTTCCCAAACATCTTGAGGAGGTGGTGTTTCAAGATGAAGTTCTGTTCTGAAAGAGAGAGCCATCCAAAGAATGCAAACAAAATGTTATTTTAAACCACAGATACCAACTTTTCTTCAATGCAAATTTTTAATTTGGTCACCAAAGAGAAGAAGCAAAAAATCAGATTTTCACACAGCCTTATTCTATGAAAGGAACCTATTAACAGGGGCAAGACAATTCTGTGCAACTCACATCCTCACCTTAGTGGAATTCTTTCTAAAAGCACTCAGGACAGATTAAGCATATCAACACTCACAGCACCTCAAACTGGGAATGCGATTAGTAACTGATTTATGTCTTCCTGTAGCAGGGCAAAGGCAACTTAGGCAGCAAATAAAAGCAGATTCTGTTTGCTAGCTTTATCTGCTCTTCTGCAAACACACTAGCAAGATCTAATAGCAGGGAATTTTAACAGTCTTATGTTCATTAAAATAATAATTTTCTTACCATTTATTACAGATAATTTCACAATCCTCTTAGTCCTGCAACGTGGAGAGGGTACACTGCTGACCCCCACTGCTCCTTTGTATTGGGATGACATTTTGCTTGGCTCTGCTTCCCATCCTCCTGTCTTGTTTGGAGAGACAAAAGTCGGTCCATGGGGGTGTGTGCCTCAAATCACTTTCATTGCCTGGGTATAGTCTTCTTCGCTTACTCCTCCCAAGGTCTGGGGTAACATCTAGCCTATAGTGCCCATGAGAAAAAGGAGAAGGTGCCACAGTGAGTCCACGCTAACCTGACAACATTTTGTAGTGTTGAACATATGAAAATTTTTTCAGCATCCTTTTTTAACCTCTTCCTAAAGCACCTAGTATACCTATCGCCTGGATAGGAGAGACTTAGTTACAGCAGGACAATTGCTGTGTGGATGTGATTTGAATTCTTTTGCTGCCAATCATCACAGGCAAAACAATAGGAATAGCATTTGCGTATTGACATCAGGGATTTTGCAGCATAATGCATAATTCAGTCAGTTAGGCGTGTGATATTTCTCTCCTGACACTACTAATTTTTGCCAGCAAGACTCACCCTCTCACCTTATGATTTGCTTTTAGGCACTGCTTCCATCAGACAGTCCACGAGGATGCAAAGAACATACTAAAGAGCTTACAGTTAAATCAGATCCCACAGAAACAGTCATGCCATGCAAGTCCCTTCCACCCCAAACATGTATTTCATAACAGGGAATGGTACTTGTTAGGATTTTTACATTTACCTCTCCACATTAGGTTCCTTTGAAGCTGCTCAGATTTGGGGGGGCCGGTTTCAAATCCCAGCACACTGGCAGGATATGTGCTCTGCTGATTCAGTGGTCCCCCTTTCAAAAGCATTTGGTTGCTTAACAGGGAAGCATGTTTGTTCAGATGCCCTGGGAGCCCACCCTGGTGTGAACTCACCTGAAAGGAGAGTTTGTCTCCTCTGTTGTGTTTGCCTAGCTCCAGAGATAAGCGATCAAAAGCGGTTTCTTTGCTGGGGGAGGACAGAGAGGAGGAAAGGAGGAGGAGGGGGGAATCGATATGGGTATCATTTGTCAAAACATTAGGCCAACTGATGCCTTCTGAAACACTTGGGAATGTAGGCAGGCTATTGAAAGGTGTTGTTTTGCAGAACTTGATGATTTCAAATTGAACGAGACACAACTGTGAAATGTGGCATACAAGGGACTTCCACACACAAAAAAACCCCACCCCCGCCCCCCCAACCACCCACTTTTAACTAGGTGAGTGCACAGTCCTTCCCAACTGGGTGACATTCCTCCTCAGCAACCTCACTGGCACCCAGAGCACCTCAGGGACTAAGCTCCACCAAAACCCCGAAATACAAAGACAACAAGTTTAGAACACCCCCATTGTTTTTGTAATGCAGTGCCACCAGGAGAACCTGCCTTGCCCTCTGCTCCCCACCAGTCCAGGCTCAGGGGCGTTAGGGTATATTACCCCTATATCTTGCCAGCTATCTCTGCTTGCAGGTAACGTGGGGAAGGCTAGGTGATGTGCTCGATGCCGCCTGCCCTCAGATGCCCGCTGCCGCTACTTGGTCCCTCAGTTATGACTAGTTCCTGATGCTTCACCTTTACCCCAGGGGGACCAGGGCTACTCCAAAATGCTTCATGCAAGGCCAAGTGCCTGTCACCAGCTGTGCTGGATTTGTCCCCCAGACCTGTGAAGGACAAGCTATCCTCTCCCCCGTGCCTCAGCACAGCGAGCCCTGGTCCTGCCTCCAGCACGGGTGCCTTGCCCGCCCCATGCAGCTTGGCTTTGCCCCTCTGGTTTAGGGGAGGCGGCACGTGCTCTGCTAGCTTCAGTCGCCATACTGTGGCTGACATGAGCAATAAGGGACCAGCCTGAAAGCTAGTGCATTATAAATGATTTATTGGTCTAATAAAGAACCTCAAATTATCTGCCGCCTCCTTCCTTTCCCCCCTCGCCCCAAGGACCGATACAGCTACTGTGCAAACATTTTCTACCTCACATTATGTAATGTCACAGAGAAGAAAAACAAGTATACAGCCCCCCAGAGAGCCACGCGGCTGGCAGCCCCCCGGTCCCCACCAGCGGCCCGGCAGGCAGCAGCTTCTGACACCGCAGCACAGGCATCATTGCCACACAGCTGGGGCAGAAACAGATCACTCCATGCCCGGTCATGGAACCGTTTTGCTGCTCTTCTCTTCCCATGCATAGCGCCTCTCACCTCCAGCATCCCAGAGGAAATACGAGTGACCTGCCCTCTCCCCGCAGCCTTGCCATTCCCTTCTGGCTGCTGGCAGCCCCGGGGTACCCTCTCGTGCCCAGCCGTGTGGTCCCTGCCTCTTGCCCCACACAGGGATGGGGCTCTCACGGTCAAGGGTTTGTAGCCCTGGAGCCGACAAGAGCTGGCTGCGCTGGAGGGGTGGCCAGGCTGGTAACTGGAAGACCTCATTTATTTTAGGAGTGGAGGATTTTGCCCCCCGAAGTGGGAGCCCTGGTAGCTCATCCAGCCTCCTACTCACCTTCTTAATCTCTAATCCATATACTATTCTATCACCATCCTTTTCACAGCAGTTGATACAAATCTTTGGTTGATAAAGTCTGGGAGCTTGTTATCTACTATTACAGTTGTAGCTTTTTTCTTCAGCTCCTCAGGGACCTTCTGTCCTCTCTGTTTAGCCTAGCCTCCTGCGTGCTCTCATGCCAATTACTCCAGGCAGAGCCCTTTCTCAGGACATGTAGCTGTACAAACCACGCTACATGCTGAGAGAGTGCAGAGTCCCTGTCCTGCCCCAGGGAGGAAGCCTGCCCCGTGGTTCAAGCCCACAAGTCCTGCATCTCCTTCCAGCTCACTTGAACAAGTCACAACTTCTCACCGTATGCAGAGCGAGAGTAATAAATTAACGTACTTTAGATGGCTTGCAGGCATTAACAAGTAACCATTGCTAAAGGGCTCGCGGAGCCTTTAAAAGTGGCACTGTAGAACTGCAGAATATTATCATCCTCCTCATCATTTGCTATTATCCTGAAGATCATGAAGTCAGATGAGGTGAACTGAAGACAACAAAACAGTCTTAAATATTCAACATCAAATTATTTGAAGTGTGGCAAAGGAAAAAAGATAAAGAAAAGCTACAGTTAAATTGTCCTTCCAGGCATTTTAACTTCAGCATGTGACAGGAGCCCCATGACTGCGAGGCTGCCCACCCCTCTCTGCATTCAGGTGGGAGCACAGGAGCTCTCCTGTGTGAGGTGGGCATCCCAGGGCCCCCCCAGCTCCCAGGATCCTCACCAGGGCTGACAGCTTCCCAGGCACAAAGCTGTACCTGAGCCCACAAGGTCTCCTCAAGTCACACTGTGCCAGTGGGACCCAAAAATGCCATTCACCAGACAGAAAAAAAAGGGTTGGGGTGTGATGCAGAGATCTGGGAACAGAGGGACACCTCTCTGGGGCCTGAATTGCTTGGCCAGGGTAAGTAAGAGAACAAAAATTCTGGGAATGGTGTTATAAAAGGTGTATTTTGAGTACTCACATTCCTCGCAAGGCTGACCTATTTATAAGTAGAAGGACTTTAGCCCCTGGGGAAAATGAAATAATACTGTTAGGAAACAGGGATCATAGGGAAAGAAGTGACCCAAGGTCTCTGCTGCATGCACTCTGTGGGTGCCCAGGCAGGCTATGGGCAACCACACCGAACTGTCCCGGGGGCTGATAGTCTTCTCTTACCTTTATACTAAAGGCACACAGCTACACCTCAGCCTGTGGTGGAGCCAAGCACACAAAGTGGGGCTGCCCCTAGGGAGGAAACCCAGTCAAAGAGGAGACTTAAAAGCCTTCACCCTGTTGCCTCTAATAGATGCAGCCCTCCCCGACTCGATTACCACACTTGGTGCAAGGGTGTGCACGGGGTGCACCTTGTTTCCAGACATCTTGGTAACAGCAGATCTCTATATATAGTTTGTTTGTGTCTTCATGTGTTTTCTTCATTTGAATGGGAAGATGGCCGAGATACATTTTACCAGTCACACTACATTATGGTTTCTGATGGTACTGATGGGCAGGTCCCAGGAATGAAATCCCCAGCCTGGGAGCAAGAGTGGACCACAAAAGAGGCCACAGCTGAGCAGCTGGGGGTGAGTCAGAGCAACCCCCCTGGGCACATGCTCTTCCCACCCGTAATGGGTGTCAGCCGAGTCTCAGCAGGGGCATCCTGGCTCACACATCTCCCTGCCTTCCCAGCCTTAACCTGCCGCCGTGCCACCCCAGCGCCTTGGCCCTGCCATGTTGTTGCTCGAGTCCACATGCGCGATACCTCCTTTGCCAGTTATTTGAATGAGTTTCACACCTCATCCTGATTTCAGACTTAAAGGTCCCGTTTAATCATGTACAATAAAATACAGCAGAAGCCCACTTCCCTTTGCTGGGAGGCCTCCATGTGATGATTTTGGGTGGTGGTGGAAGGAGATGCAGTTTGATTTTCTAGTTCTCTCCTACCCACTCCTCAAAGCACTTGACTCTTTTCCAGCGTGGAGAGACACTCACATCCACACAGTTTCCAAAAACCTCTCCCCCGAGTATCTGAGATAAGAGGGAATCTACACCTCCTCTGCTCCTACGTCTCATCTCTTTCACCAGAGAGATACCAACTCCTACCTCCATCAGCTCATGTGTCATATTTTCAGACACGCTTACTGGTGCTTTCTGCCTTGTTGTCCCTCACACTGGAGAAGACTTCCCATAAACATCTGAAAAATTGCCTCCTCCTTCTCCTCTGAATCCCTACTATAGCACACCTGAGGACTGCAAAATACTTCACAAGCCCCAGGCTGCTGCTGTGTTGAGGCTACCACATATCATGCTGACCAGTACAGTCCTCTTGCCTTCTTGCACTTCTTTCTCCTCTGCCTGGAGTCCTCTCTTACTTCTCCCATATACTATGTAGGCACTCCATGGCAGGAAACTTCTTCTCAGGTTTTGATTTTATAGTACCTTGCAGAAATAATCCAGTTTCTTGTTCTGAAATACGAATGGGCTCAAAGGTGCTAGGCAAATTCACGGAGGCTGAACCTGTGTGTAGCTATTCCAGTAGAGCATCTAGACACATCCATTTGCTCTGGAAGCCTTTGAACTGGTAAAGCCCAAAGATGGGAAGGTTTAGCTGAGGACACATCGGTCTGTTTTTGCCCTCTCCATATGCTCCTTCCCCAAGCATTTCGTATTAGTCCCTGACAGTACACCACAGCTGATGCAGGATGCTGGTTTAGTGGATCCCAGAATGCCCATTTGCATGTTCTTTTAAGTAGGGCTGTAACAAACTGCAAGCAAGAAGCCTGATTATTAATAATTGCCTCCACCTGTCTCCTCCCTTCTGTAGTCTTCTGCTGCTCTATATTGAATACATGGAAGAAGCCTGAACTTGCCTAAAGCTGTAAGAGTAGATTTCAGTGGCCAAAGGGCAAAATTTTAGGATAGTAGTTTCTCTTAATCTACCCCTTTCTCTCAAGGAGGCACTCAGACTCCAAAGCACAATTTCTTACTACTTTATACTTGACAGCCAAGCCAGAGCAATGGCTAAAAGCAACAGAGATAAGTAGAATATAAAAATGTTACCAAATAAAAACACCGACCTCCGTATACTCATCAGCTCAATATAAAAGACTGGATCTGAAGAGCGCAGGATCAGGATCTGGGACTCCAGGGAAGAAAAGGCAGCATGGTGGGATATTCCCACTGACAGTCATAAACTCCTGGAAAATACCTGGGAGGTGGCTCGACACTACCATCGCCTCCAACCTCGACCAGGTGCTGTGCTAAGCTTCCTCCTGCAAATGCAACCAGCCCAACGAGAGAGAGACCACGGTGTGGTAGGAGTGCTGGGCCAAAGGCCAAGGCGAGCCCGGGTGGCCAGCGTGGGTCACAGCACCCACAGCTCCTGTGCCAGGCTGCATGCTGACTCCAGCCTTCACCTTAGCACCAGAGAGGCCCCCTCGATTCTCCCACGCCCACCCAGCCACCGCTGCCAGCCCTGGCTGTATATCAGCAGCCCCCTTCACATCCCTCGTGAAGACCTGCCTGTCAAAAAAAAAAAACAGGAATAGAAGATTTTAACCTGAAGCAATTTTAAATGACATCAGCGTCCACTATGGTTCTTTGAACAGGTGCTTCATCACAGGTGGCTTAATTACACCGCACGCCTCTGCCTATGTGCAGGCACCACCGGGAGGCACGTTACCCCCACAGGCTCTCCCCAGACTCCTCTCCGCCGTGGCGGCGCAGGGCCATCCATCCACGCGTGGTCCCTGGCGCTGGGCTGAGTTATGCCCCGGCACCTGCAGAGCAGCCCCGGGGGCCAGCGCGGCGAGCCCTTTGCCCGGAGGCACGGCGGCCTCGGCAGCGACCCGCACACCGGCAGATTTACCGCCTGCGGGAGGCAGCTACGCCGGCTAATTGGTCGCCTCCCTGACAGCTCCAGTCTTAATGCTCACGCTCCTTTACATAACCTGGGTGACATGAAACTTGCTATGGCTGGTTTGGGATTGCTAGGGAGCTGGCACAAGTGCTGATGGTGTTTTATTATTACTGTTATTTATCATTATTTGCATTACAATAGCGCCCTGGGGCCTCTGTTAGGATTAGGACACAGTTGTCCTGGGTGCAGGGAATATTGAGCCGGAGACTCGCAGCTGGGAACAAGGTGTGCGCTTAAACTCCCTTGGAAAAGCGCTGCTATGAATACAAAAGAGTCTCTAGTCCAGTGGGGTTTAGTCTTTCCTACTGCCTTAACATTTCAATTTCTCAACATGGCACCTCCTGAGATCCACCAGCCTTAGAGGCCAAGCAGGAGTGCTTTTATTCCTGATTAACAGAAGATCCTGGCTGTTCCCTCACCACCCCCAGGATTAAAAGGCAGTCCAGAAACCAAGAAGACACCTCATAAAGTCTGCCAGGACCCCCAAACCCAAAGAAGAGCTGCACTAGTGCTCGGGTTGGCAGCACCTCTCTACCCTGGCACCGCAGAAGGAAGGTGGTGAGCATGGCTGGTGGGGAACAGCTCTGCTCTTGCAGGTCAGCCCGTGGGCTCCCGGCCAAACTGCTTGGCAATCAGCATGGCCGTGGGGAAGGAGAAGAGTGTGGAGAGAGCGTGGTTTGCCTTGGCTGCTGCCCATCTCCCGAGCCTCCACGGGGGCTGTACGGACAAAAATGAAGCCAGAAGAGCTCGACAGTTGTTCTCATTTCCACAAAGCAAACACCCCAAAGACCCAGAAGCTCCTAAGGCATAATGTGGCAGATACCTAACAGCACATAGCAGCGCCAGGCAACAGCTTAAGAAATGCAGTAATGATTGCCTTGATACATTATGACCACTTTTTGCTATTTATTCAGCCCCATTAGCATTTGTCAGAGCAAATGGAAACAGGTCACTGTCCCAAGGAATTCAGTCTCTTTCAGTTGTGAGGCCATAAAAATTCAAGGTATGGGATGTAGGGATAAGAGCTGAAATCACAGCTGAATGGGGTGAGGAGATCTGGTGTAACGTGAATGTTATTACACACATTAAATCTGACTAGGACATCAGACTGAACACCACTATGCTTCAAACACTGACAAGAGCATCTCTGGTGACCAGGTCTCATTTGGGTCATCATTTCTCCAGCTGTACGCCATTAGAGCCTTCATTTAGTCAGCAGCACTGCCACTCCTCACAGCAGACAGGACCTCAGCTGGGTACAGAGCAGACGAAAGAAACCTGTAGCCCCTGTAGGACAACTGCAGCAACAAGTAATTCAGCATCTGCCTCCCACCCAAATGCTGAGCCTGGCCAACCCTTGTGAGCTATTAAAAATTCTGCTGAAATTATACCTATGGGAGATAAGGGGCTGAACCTGGCAAAGACTTTCCAAACTGGTTCCCGGTCACAGTTAGACCAACACTTGCAATGTGAACGTCCTTGCAGCTGCCCCCGAGCAAACTGAAGTGGTCAGGATCTAGCTAACGGGGTTGGATACTTTGCTTCCCTCTGCACCAAAGCTGCCCCATGCACTCTGTCCCCGGCTGTGAGAGTGGGTAATTTCTTCCATGATCAGCTGCCATGTGCAGTGCTCTCAAGACTCCCTTTTTCCTCTTCCACCTGTAGGTCTCCTCCCTACCTTTAGGGCCAGCAAGTGAACACAGCCCTCCCTACACAAGACAAGCTCCACCCAGCTACCCCCATGCTGTACTCCCAGACACATGGTACTAAGTCTGATGTGACTGTATGCCCCTGGATAAAAGATCATTTAAAATGCTCAGTGCTGAAGGGTAGTCAAGTAAAAAGCTTCCCCACTAGGCTCACTCAGCAGTAAATTTATTAGCAATGGGACTTCCTAGCTAACATAGATGGAAGAGGGCAACTTGCTGGTATATGGGGAGAGACAGGTTTCCACCACTCGATCAGCTGGCAAACCTCAGCGGGGACCGTGCCTCCAGCATTCAACAAGCCTGGCTCAGCATGGAGTAAGTGAATCTTGCTGTATTTAAAGAGATGGTCTCAAGGGTTCCCTTTTAATCTCATCTCTGTTTGCAATTCCCCCTTCTGAGCCTATGAGCAACGTTTCTTTCCCCTTCAAGTGCTACTCTGCTCTGTTCAATTTTCTCTTCATCCCTCCCTGCCCTCTCCTTCCCTCCGCTATCCCCATGCCCATGTTTCTTTAATGGAGCTTGAAATTATAATACGGTGATTCAGCTTCCTTTCATGTCTGCCAAGAGTCAGCAGCGCAAGCCTGGAAATAGGGCTTGCTGGTTTTCTCAGCCTGGTCTGCAGCAACCTCTTTGCTCGCACCATGAGGCTGGAGACCTTCTTCCTCTCACAGGGAGCAAGGAGATGAACTTCCCCAGGAGTTCCCAAGGCCCACTGCACAGTCATGGGACACAACACACCAGGTCCAGAGCATGTTATTCCTTGCGGGGCACATGCATGTGGATTCACTGGAGGGTGTTTGAGCTGAAGAGCCTGGGAGGTGACAGGGGATGTGCCAGCTGGAGTCCCAGTGCTCCGTCCCCTTCCCAAAGCCTCATGCACTGGCTGTGTCGGGGCCGGGACTCACCCAAAGCTGATGCTTAGACCCGTCTCCTGAGAAGCTCTCAGGGCCCCATCAGGGACTGACTTGTAGCTCAAAGATTTGCCTTCTGAAAACATAGCCTCTGCAGGTTACACACAGGTTACACACAGCCTACATTTCCTTCTTTGTAGTACAATGGCAGAGCTGCAAAGTCATGAAGAAATTTCCTTCTTGTCCCCCAATGCCCGTGGCTGCCCCCTGACACCTCACTCTCTGCCCTGCCCTGGTCCTCTTTCTTTTGGCTTTCACACCAACAGACATGCAACCTCATGTTTCCCCTTCTCTCTCTTCCCCTCCAGGCTGCACCGACCTCACACTCTTATCCCCAGCTTGCCTCCATACTGTTAACCACTTTCCCTCTCCCACTAGCACGGCACTCTCTATGGAATAAACATCTGCCAAACACCCTCTCTGCCACCATCCCACTCTTCCTCTACTCTTTTCTTTCTTTCCTTCCAAGCAATGTTCTTCCTCCTGAACAAAGAATTTCTCGTGCCACCAACACTTTGCTCCCCTTCATTCACCAGCCTCCAGGTGTTCCAGCTTTCAAGTCACAGTGTTGACACTCTCCTGGAAGAAGGATTGTGCAGTCCAGCTCTAACCAGTAATTCCTGCTTGTCTTCATCCTTTCTAGATGAGCATGCTGTCTTGGCTTCATTTTGTCACCTTCTTTCCCACCTGCTTCTCTGCTCAGCCCTTTGTCTTGCTTTTCCACTCAGCGCCTGTACTGTCTTACTGCAAACTTGTTCATAACCTATGCTCTAAAAACCCACAACATCTCTTTCCTTTGTACTTCACCCCACTTACCAGACCATATTCTCTCTTGCATCTTCTTCATCCGTTGTCCGTTTGCCTTTCTCAACCCCTTCCACCGCAGCATCCGTGCCATCTTTCCCCCTCCCGCAGGATGTAGGGGGGTCTCAGGGGACAAACGCGCTGCATCCTGCCCCACTTCTTCCCGAAGCGCGGAGGCGTTGTGCTGGTCTCTGCCTGTGCTCAGTACCGGACGCTCTCATGGCTTGCCAACGGGCAGCGCTACATTCAGATGTGCTCCCCTGCAGTCCAACACCCCTGTCTCGCCCCAGGATTAATGTCAGTGATTAGCAATAATGACTTCTGCCAAATTCCCCTTTACTTTCAGTGGCAGTGGTGTCTGTCAGCAGGCAGTTAGCCTTTTCCTCCATGCAGTGAGCAGGAACAAAAAGACATTATATGGATATGTGCGTGCATGAGGTGACCATTACCTTGAGGACTTCTAGAGTCAAACAGCATGAATTTTTATGGCTCGAGCCTGAAAGCTGGGCTGCCTGCTAGCGAACAGGCACACATCCCCTGTGGGTCAGCTGCAGGCGGGGAACCAGCAGCTGCTGAGCTGTGAGTTACGAGCGCACATGCAGCAGTAGGGATGTATGGAGTGAATGTATACGTGCTGAGTAGGAAATGTTGTTCAGCAGGCTGGGACCACACGGAAAGTAACAAGCACGTCTGTGGGTACTGCGCTGTTACCCACAGCAGAGACCACTGTGGTGTGCGAGTGTGAGCATGTGCACGTGCTTAGAGCAGCCTGGACATGTCTTCTGGCCTTTCAGGTTAATTGATTTAGGAAGTAGTTAGGCTTTTCCTCCATTAGTGAGGCAACCGTTCCTCCCTAGAGCTTACCCAGGGACACTTTCCAGTAAATGTTCAGATAACAATAAATGATGCATGAGCTAAGATACTACGTCAATAAGGAGAGGTTGCATAATAAACAGGAATTACATGAAGGGAAGGGAAAATAAAATCCCTAATTCAATTCATAAAAGTGAAATCCTCTGTATTAGAAAGCTGGACCCTTTTAAAGAACTGGCCGTTTTTAAGAAGCATCAGTAATCCATCTCACCTATCATTTCTCAGAAATCCTATATAATGATAGCTCAGTCAAGGCAAGACTTTGCTATTGGCAACATACAGGAAGGTGAGCAGTAGCACTCTGGATAGACTCAGAGTCCCATAGCATCCCTGAACATCTCCTGCATGTCAGAAGCCATTGGAGCCCTCTCAGATAGGGGCACCTGCCGGCAGAGAGAGCAAGAGCTAGTTGTGCCCACATGTAGGGAGAAGCCATTGCCATGGGATGACCAACATATCCCAAGCCAGGCTCTCTGATCACCAGACTACTCTTGGTCTCCTGTATGTGCCTTGAAGAGGTTAGGTTGCTGTGTGCACTCAGGATTTCCAGGCCTATAGCAGCTGTATCAGAAATCTCGGTTGTAGCTGAAACCAGCCCCAAATCAACACACAATTACAGAACATGGCCCCATGATGTACCAGAGCCATGGAATGGAAATCCCAGCAGAAATGTCTATAGTTGCAGCCCATGTGCCACTCTGGTTCCCCTTGTACTACACAGCACAGGGAGTAAGGACCACGGCGGTACACAGAAATCCAGAGATGGGGGTTGATGATTATGCTACACTAGAAACAGAAAAGTTAAACTATCAAAAAGTGCCTCTTATTCCCTCCTTCAATCTCATGCAGAACCTTTCTTTATAGGGGGACACAAAAGAATGTGAGAAGGGAAAGACATATGCATTTACTAGTCCCTCCAGAGCACTAATCCTAAAGCCCAGCAGTTCAAAACCCTCACTTCAGATTACTTTAATTGCAGGTAGAGTTGTTTTAACAGAGAGTGTCAAGTGGCTGCTGGACACCAAGGTCATGTTTGCATGCGATCAGTGCTCTGCTTTGGCTTACTTTCCTTGTTGCAATGCACAAGTTGCTTCACATGACAGTGTCAACTTCAGCAATCTTGGGGTAATCCAGGATGGAGTGACAGCAGGGGTAAAGTGAGTCCCTGTCCCTCAGAAAGCCTGCAGGGCCAGGCACTGAAGAGTCTGTTCAGCCTCTGAGAGATGCTTCTTTCTCATGCAAGCTCAGCTAGCCTGCAAAACAGAAGGAAACCTCCCTGCCACTTATTTCTTACTCCACTTCTTTGCAGCTGCTAAGACAGCCCTGCTCCTGCAGACCTGAGGACATCTGCCAGAGCAATGTCAAGAAAGAATTAATTACGGTTACAATAATTCTCACCACCATCTGGTGGTCAGACCTGCTCAGGAAGAGAGAACACCTCTGTTTTCTCACCTTTCTTTTGCCCCAGGAGAAGCTTCATTTCTGGATAGTTCATGACAGAGTGACAATAAGTGTAGAGTCTGTCCTTGCGCACAGCCCTGCCTCTTCACCCCTTAACATCAGGCTGCTGCTTTCTGGCCCACCGGGTGCTAAGATTTCTCAACACTCCGCTCAGGAGGAGAGCGAGATCACAGGTAGGCCAGTGGCTCATTCCCTCTTGCAGTCCCTGACTAGGAGGACTTTGCCTTGCCATTGCACTTGTTGCCTTACTGTTCCTCTCTCCTCCACTGTTGTATCAACACTCGCTCCTGCCGTCCTCTTCCAGAAAGAAGTGAGGGAGTCTGGATGGCTTGAACTCCTCAGCAAGCCTGCAAGAACTCTTCGCTGTGGCCAGGGGATGCTCTCCCAGGTCTCTAGTGATGGACTAGCCCCTGATAACACAGCTGGTCTTTGCCTGAGTAATCCATCTCAGGGAGTGGGAGAGAGATTTCTGGCTGCTTTAGTTGTATGGTGCCACTGTCTCCTTAAAATCATCCTAAAATTTGGAAGGGCAGGAAGGTTATTCTACTGTGTCACCTTCTGCCACACACTACAAGGCCCACACTGGTTTTGCTAAGCTGCGTTTCTGTGCTCTGGCTAGCCCAAGATCCCCCTTTTAATGTATTCCTCCCTGGTTTCTCATAACCCACGGCTCGGGGGCTTTCTGAACAAGAAGGTGTTTTTCTTGTGTTTAATAGCCCTAGGAGGTTTTTTTCCATAAGGTTGTCCAAATGCTTTTTGAACCACATAAATATAAACCCATAGCATACTGTGGCAAGGAGTTCCCCAGATGAACGGTGCCTTGTATTAGGAATCACTCCCTGTTGGTTTGAACATCCAACATGCTAGCTTCAGCTGGTGCCCCTTTATTCTTTTAGGACAACAGTTAGGGAATGGATGTTCCTTGCTTGCCCTCTCTGTGACGCTTCTGATTATATAGACCTCTATCAAAAACTATTCAGCAAATACTCAGCTGAAGACTTCAGCCCTTCTCAGGCAGGCAGAATTGATTTATGCCAACTGGGGTCCTGGCCCTCTGTCCTTACTGAAAATGCAGGATGACCTCTAAAGACTAGGCAAGCTTTGTGAAAACACTTTGTATAGTGAAGGTCAGCGTGCGTCTCGGGCATTTTCTGTTCCTGCAACACATACACTGCTACAGTTTTCAGCTCAAAAATTTCTTTTCAAGACAAAACCAGCAAGACACAGCAGGCATGAATCCACTGACCAACAGCTTGTTACAGAAAAATTTGTTCCATGGCATTCAAGGGATGTTTTGAATGAGACGATCAGAGTAGCTCAGGCTTAATACAGCTTTACATCATTAACAGTTAATGTTGAGCCAGAACAGTGGAGTAAGCCGTACTTATTGCTAGTCAGATAGTCTGCAATGGCCAAGGACAAAATAATCACTAAAGGCAAGAGGAGATTAAAGTGAGGTGACAATGTCTGAGTGCTTGTTTTTGTAAAAATTGTAGATTTACTCGGCAGTCCTCACAGCCCATTTACTCACTAATACTCACAAGAGGAAGGATAACCCTTTTCCCTCACCAACCTGTTTATAGCAAGCCATCTCCTTTCCTTAACCTGAGCACGAGTGACTGTGGGCACATGAAGCATCAGGCACACATCAGGAAGGGACTAGCCTTCCGCTTCACAGGTGGCACCAGGAGTCCAGGACACGGAGGTTCACTTCCCACCAAGGGCACGACTCCCTAGTCTTCTGCAACCCAAAGGAAAGAGAGAACGAGCCATAGCGTTGCTCCTAACAGAAACCTGCACATACGCAATGTTATTTGGCCTCGAGGTGTCATGGTGAAAATAGGAGATGCTGCGTTAGAGATGCTGCAGCTTGCCTTTGCTCTCCAGGGTGAAACCACGAGGCCAGATTCTGCCCTCGTCGTGCTCCAACACCGCAGCAGAGAAAATCAAGTTCCTGAGGCTAATGGCTTGTGCAAGATAAACCAAGGGCCACTTCCCCTGCTACTGGCTGCTCTCCCATGCGGATACCTATACTGCTGGAGAACAGGTTACCCTGGGTACCAATTTGCAGTGCCAGCAACAGACAGAGGGTCCCTAACCTGTAGGTGAAACCTGACATGTTTTTTGATTGAAGCAGCCTCTGAGCATCGCAGGTTTTTGTGCTAAAGATGACAGCCACACACTTAAACAACTGCCACCCCCTTTTCTTGCAACAGTCCTTATTTAGAAAATAAAAAGGAAACCCAAAGAACTCAAAGCCTCCTGATCGCTAGTGCCTGTGCTCCTCACCCACCTCCACAAACCACTACCGTGACCTCCACAGTGACTGGCTGTACTGTGCCTAACCACGTGTGGTCAAGCAGCACGGTTTTGTGCCAGAAGAAAGTCAGAAGGGGAAACAGCCCTTCTGCTGCATTTTCAAGCACAGCTTAGCCAGCAAACTACACAAAGCTGGGTCTAAGAAATAGCGATGGCACCCTGCAGCATGGCTAACAGCGGGGAATACAGCCAGAGCATCCAGAGTGCAACTGGGGTTTTATCCCTCCAAGCTGGTGAACCCAGGGGTATAGTGAAACTAATCAAGCTGTTTATATCAGAGAGCAGAAACAAAAATCCTACTTGGGAGTGTGGCTGGGGAGGGAGATGAGACATGAACTGCCTCCACCTGGCTCTGTTCACCCCGAGGGATCTGTGTTCCCAAGTCCCCTGTGTAAGGCTGAGATCCTTGCTTATAAACGATAGGCTGTTCACAACATTTCCTGATGCTGCCCAGTGTTTCCAAAGGCCATCTCCAGTTCAGGGCAATTCGTCTGCAAGGGATGCATTTATTTATTGAAAGCTACCAGGCAGCTCTCTGTCCTGTCTCAGGAACTAAAAAAAAATTAAAAAATAAGATCTTTAGCATACTTCTAAGTGGCCCTAGAACGACAGAGCCCACTTTTGGAAATGTGGGCTGTGATGCCAAAAAAGACTGAGGCTCTTGACAGGGAAGCAAGGAGACACACACTCTCCTAGGCAGGTGGGTATTTGGGCTGGATTGGCACTGTCCAATCGGCACTAGAAACAGAAACTCTTGCTTAGTCCCTGCAGTCAAAACACTGGCTTCACACCTCTTGGCCCTGGGACCTTGAGCCCAAATCAAGTGCAGCTCTCAAAGGCAACATAGACCTACGTGTCTCTAAAAGTAGTAGACAGAACCAGGATTTCTGCATGTACAGGGCATACACCACAATAATTTTTATTTCAAAAGCACAAACTTTTCAAAATATTTTACAGATAAGATATCCAGCAGCAGGACATTTGTATGTGTCCATGCTTCTGTGACAGTGGTGTGTTCTCCAGCTTTACCTGTTAGGTGATCCTGAGGTGTAACACACCATTGGGCTACGAAGTTAACACACAAGGGAACTCCTTTACATGAGAAGAGTTATACTGAGGCTCCTTTACCCCTTGACCAATGTAAATGGTGAAACTAAAGCACTGCTGTTACCTTTCAGCTTTTATCCCTTAATAAGAACCTGAACAGACACTAATTCTGGTATTAGAGTGCCTTTTTTTGGTTTAGCTTATGCTGCTTGTGAAGTGATTTTTGCTAAACTGAAGAAACCCAAACCCTCAGTCACTGGCACCCTGGGATGTAAAAGCTCAGGGCAGGACATGGGTTGCGGGAAGGTAAAATCCCACCTGAGTAGCTATACCTTAGTATCTGGTAAAACTACTGCTACGTAGTTTCAGCACAGGTTTATTCCCCCCGTTGCATGGTCTCTCATGCCACACTTAGCCTCTAGTTTGACATATATAAAACCATCCCAGACTTACATCTTCTAACCCATCTGCCCCTCTCTGTTCCCCTATGCCTCATTCACAGGTAGGGTCCTCTGATCTGGTCCTTGTTGCTGTGGCAGACTTCTTGATGTCTGCTGCTGCTTGGAAGAGCCTCTGTCCTGTTTGACCAAGTGTTCAGCCCTCCTAAAACATCAACCACCCAAAAAACATTTTTCTCACATGAGTCTATTCTTCCTTTCCTTCACTTTCCAGGGACTTGAACCTACCAGGGACACAGGTGGAGTGAAAGATGCCATACGCACTTAAATACTGGGAAGCCCCCCTTGAAGGGCTGGAGAACCAGGAACTCCTGGGCTCCAGCCCTTCACTCACCTCCGTCTTTTGGTACCTTTGGGTTGAATGCTTGGATCCTCCATCAGATGCCAACGCAGTGATTGAAAGCTCCTTGGTGTTATTGCTATTATTGTTTCACATTGCCCTCCTTGATGGCGCATTAGATCTCATGCTGAACAAATGCCTCGGTGCCTGCCGAAGCTGGCTTTCCCTCCCTGCAGCCCCCTGCCAGCACTGGCTTTCAGGGTGCCAGCTGTCACTCACTCTGCATCCTTCCTGCTGAGACACAGGCGTACCAGTGCAGCAGCAAAGGCACACAGGCAGAAAGACAGAGAAAAGCATTTGGAGAGCTGGAGCAGCACCAAGGGAGCGAGGAATACCAAGCGAGGAGAGCTCTTCAAAGAGGAACATCAAAGCACCAGAGACAGGGAGAGAGCTGGGAATGACAGATCTGGTTTAAAGACACATCTATCTCCCAGCTCTTACTATGTAAATTACTCCTGCTCACTGGCTGCTGCTGCTGCGGAGGTAATTACTAATATTTTTTGGAAGCGCCTCCTCTGTGCCAAGACACCAGGCCTTCTGCCCCACTCTTGCAGTTGTGTCGGTGGCAGGGATGTCCCCCACTACATGCAAGCCACGCTGTCCACAGCATGTCAGTGCAGCCAGCTCCTCCTCGGGATGGGGCATCTGCACTGGTAAGGGTGGGAGGCCGGCAACCTGCTCTTTGGTTGGCCCATTCTCCATCTGCCCCCACTGGCTTCCAAGACTCTCCACAAGCTTCTCACTGTGCTGTTACCCTCGGTCCTCCCATCCCATCTGTCCACATAATTGCATCCTCTCCTTCCCGTTCACCTCCATCCTGCTCCTCCTTCCACTTCCCACTCCTCATCCTCCTCTTCTGGGGGCTTCTTCACACCCTGGCCCCTTTCCACCTGCCTAGCTGAGTACAAGTCTGGCAGGAAGGTGCCTTATTCCATAGCCTGAATGACACAGTGAGGGGAAACAGATGCTGGCCAAGGCTGGAGTCAGCAACATTAAAATAGAGAGGCCAAGGAAACCCTCTGTGCTTTCTCTTGTCAGGTTTACAGCATTTGAATCCCCCAGTTGAAATGGAGGCAGAACATAGCACCCAGCCCAGGACCAAGGAGGTGGGTATTGCCTTGTGGACTCTCTCAGTCAGCCTGTTCACCAAAGCCAGAGCTTCTTTCTTTCAGAAGAGAGCTGAGCATTTTGCTAATGTCACTGCTTTGAAGCGAGCCAAGCCAAAGCTGTTCACCAAAGACCTCCCCTTTCCCTCTTAAGAAGACCTGACTCCAAGGCCAACCACATATGCCCTCATTAAGTCCCCCCTTTCTCTCCACTCACTCATTTACCCTCTCTCAGCTCTGGTGCCTTTACTGAAAACTGGATGCCTTCTCCCTTCCTCACAAGGGCATGTCCCTATGGTCCCTTTGACCTCTTCCACATCTCAAACACCCCCAGGCTCAGCATAAACTCTCCTCCCCATCCTTCCTCCTCCAGTTGCCCTTCACTGACTGTTTCCCAACCTGGGGAGTGCAAAGCACAACTATGAGTTAGAGGAGAAAAGCAATTTAATATCTGGGGAGGGTGGCAGGCAGGGGGTTACTGCAGGAGGAGGTGGGAGGATACAAGTCTACTTGTCTCTGGGAGTCTTCCCCACCCTTGATAAAAAAATCAGGGATAATGGCTCACCCCAATCCCCATGGGAATTATTGAGCTTGGATGCACCGCCCTCCCAGAGGTTACGATGTAATACATTTTCTTCCCCAGCTTCGTGGAGGGAACGACGTCCTGAAATTCACCTTAAGTGCTGAAAATGAGCATGAGAAATTGCAGCCCAAAGGGTCAATTTTCCAGAAATATCTAAGTACCCAGGAACAGGGGCTCAAAATGAAAGTGTCTCTCTAGCCATCTCTTTCCTTCACCGCTGTGGTGTGATAATAAGGTGCTTTTTATGTAAGTGACCTATTTTCCAGGGAAGCCAGTTCTCCGAGTGGGGAATTGGAAAATGACTAGTGCAGCAGTTTCATACTTTAATATGTTTTCGTCCTCCGCAAGCAACAAGCAGCTACTGTACCCAGAGGACAGAGGAACTGTCTGCTCTCATCAGGGATGCTCCCTGGTGCCCAGCCCAGACAGGAGGCAAGCCCACGCCGTGTGCTGGGCAAGCCCCTGCCAGGCAGAGCTTTCCCCTCATACCTGCTGACGGAAAAGACTTGCCTCCCTTCCCAGCCCATCCTGGCTATTTTTCTGTAAAAGCCGCTAACGTGAGGCTGGGGGAAGAAACTGAGGAGCCAGAAAGTTGCATGGAGGGGGAATGGTGAGCTGGCTTTGGGACGAGTTGGGAAAGAGGGGTCACAGCCGGTGGCGAGCCCTGGCTGCCCACTGTCAGCGGAGCAATGTGGCAGGGAGGGCGGCCAGGTATGCGGAAAGTAAAATGGGGGGGTGGGTGTAAAAGGAGGCGGGTATGGACTCCCCTGTAGAAGGCTGAGCACTGAAAAAGCACTGCCCACTGGGAGGCAGGTAGGTGTGCTCTGAATTTGGTATAAGCCCAGACCACGGCTTTAGGGCACAAAAGGGGTTGCTTCCCCAGCTCAAGGACAGCAGTTCCTCAAGAATCAAACCCAGCTCACTACCCTCATCTCCCAGCAGTCTTGTGTGACATGAGGGCCACCAAACACCAGAAATCAACCCTTATATGTCCCATCTCCTAACTAAAAACTGCAATAGTCAGAACACTGCCTGTGAACCTGGGTGGCACAACCAGATGATGCTCACAGGGAAGATGAAGCCAAACTTCCGAGACATGAGAAGCCCTCTTAAGGCTTGGGTGCATCCCATAACTGTCGGCAAGAAGGGAAGTATAAAGTAGAGGGATTGGCACAAAGCCTCTGTGCTAAACACCTGCAGTTCACTCCCACGGTGATCCCGGCTGTGGCATAGCTGTGACTGTGTCCTCACACTTCCCCATGCGGTGCCTCTGTCCCCAATGCTTTGGCAAGCAAAGCGGAACCCCTCCACTTAGGACAGGCCTTGCACAAGGGAAGAGGTAGCGGTGGTCCCCCAGCACCACCCACCACCCCAGCATCACTCCCTATGGCTGTCGGAGAGGTGTGAACCCCCCCAAGATGAGGCTTGACCTTCCTTTGCCACTTGCCTCGTGCAACCCCTGAGGGTCTGTGCCCACTTCTGGCAGGTGGGCAGGGGAGCAGCAGGTGACATGGCAGCCTGCTCCTCCCCACCACATCGGCCAGGCAGGAGAGTGCAATTAGATTTTGCCCAGCAGTGAAATAGTGTCAGCATTGTAATTCAGTGTACCCCAAGGAGAAGGGGAGAAGTAGGTGTCTCTCCCACAGGAGCTCCCTTCATATTCAGGCATGTGGCACCACAGCAGTAACATCCCGCTCACATGCTAAGGGTTCTCCCTTTGCTAAAAACTCACATTTTTAAAAATTAAAAGCCGTGATTCTGGCATGAGAGATGCATTCACCAGGGACAAGTTTTAGCTCACCAAGCTGCTGTGAATCAGTAGACCCCTTTGCCCCAAGGCATCAAGAGAGATTAAAAACCATTAGTACACTAGAAAGACAACAGTGGTTTAATCAAAACATCTTGGGAGCAGCTTATGAATACTGTTAGCAGGCAGTATTTTCTAGTGTATTTGTCTCTCATTAAGAGCCTAACTTAAGCAGCTTCCTTTTGATTTTTTGCTTTCTCAGACTTGAATTTGGTCTAATTGCTAGTGCACAGGCCTGGCTGGCCACTCGCCGCCTTCTGCAGTTCAGCATTCCTGATTTTTAGCCAGGATGCTGATTGCGGCCCCCTTTGTTTACTGTTTTCCTTCCCCTGGTATTTGCAATTCTAAATAAGTTGAATATTTATTACCAGCTCATCATTTTGCACCGAGGACTGAGGACTGAGCTCCCCCCAACACGCATACCCAGACAGGCTTCTTGGGGTGAGGGGCTCCTTCCTCCGCCCTGCCGTGGCCCCACAGGCAGTCCCCTGATTCACAGAGGGGGAAAGAGCATTTGTCCAAAGAGAGGGCCAAAACTGCACTCACTGCACAGGTTCTGCGGGGCTGGCCCCTTCCCGCCTGGTTCTGACCAGCTGCCACCCCAGAGGTCTCGTGTCCCACCACTGCCGTAAGGTGCAAGCAGGCACGTAGGGTCGGGGGCTGCTCCCTGCAGCTGCAGAGAGCACAGCACCACTGCTGGGCTTGGTAGAGCCAGCTGCTGTGGCAGGGTGTCCAAAAATATAGGGCCTTGCTGCCATCACACAGGGGAGGAGACTCTGCAACAGGCTGTGGACTGAAGGAGGCTACTGCTGGAGAGAAAGACCCTTCATTTCCAGCACTAGGGTAAGGGCTGCCTTTGCTCGCTGGCCAAACACTTGCCGCCGGCCTCTCCTCCTGGCTGAACTGACGACAGCAGGCAGCACCGTGCGCAGGCTGGGAAGCGCCATGCTGGGACTATCTGAGAAACAGGGGCAGGTAGGAAGGGGTAAGGCTGATGCGATAAGGGATGGCTTCACAGGGGAACAAGGCTGGGAAATCCTAACTGCTGGGCTGCCGCTTCCCTTGTCCACTGTGCACGGCTGCAGAGAACAGCCCTGCTCCTGTGCTGCAGCTTTCCAGTACGGCCAGGCATGGAGAAAACGGCAGCCTAAAAGGAAGCTGCTACAAGCCGCATCCAGCAAGGCGTTACCCACTCTTGCGCCATGCACCAGCTGATGGGTATCTGAGCTGTGCCCTTCTCCCTCTCACCTTCCCCACATCTGACAACTGCAGAGGCATCCTTTTGCACAACTAGCACAGAGCGCATGTAAACCGTGGGAGGTTATCCTTATGGGGTGCAAGTGACCTTCCTCCAGTCCCTCGTGTGTCTACAAGAAAGTGCACAAGCAAAAACTTCACAATGAAAATACCTCTTTTTCTATAGGATCAACAACAAAAGAAACCTCCCCTTCCTGAACAAAAAAAAAACAAACCAACCTTCCTCCTAACTCTCCAAAGAAAAGTAAACAGTATTCAGAGTAAAGTCGCTGAAAATGGAACACCATACCCTTTTGTCATCCTTTTTTCTGACAAAATTGCCACGATTTTCGCACCACTAGGTTAATATACACCATCTAGCAATCTTTTTTTTTTTTAAATAACCCAATCATGGAGAAGCTTCCATCATTTCCCCAAGATGCCGTTTCCAGCTCTGATCTCACCACTAAGAAATTCTCCTGTTCTTCAGCCTACATGTTGTTATACTTTATTTCATTGCTCTAGTTAGTCCACCTGCCAGATGTCCAACACACCATCAGAGGGCTACTCAGTTATAGTGCCTTGACATGCCACTGTGTGACTTCCGTGAAATATAGGGCAGAAATTTAATCTACGTGCCTGTAGCCCAAAGCTATTAAGACCCAGCTGTAGATTTATAACAAAACACTTTTTCTCCTTGTCACTGGTGCAAGGACACAGCGTCTGTACCTGCACTGCTGTGACTCCCGGGTTGTTGCTTGCCCATGCCGCCTGCCTGCCTGCTGAGTGCTGGCCGGGATGGCTTTGGGTTCACTTGGCTGGGATGCAGGAGGAGCAGCGAGGGTGGAGGAACCCTTGTAGGTGCCACCTATGCACCAGCAGGCCTGTCCTATCTCCCCACGCAGAGGTATCTGAGCAACAGGACAGCCAGGGGTCGCACAGAGGAATTTGGGGTCAGGCTGCCCCAAACAGGGATAGCACAGGGGTCATGTCTTGGGTGACACCAGGAACAAGTGTCAATACAGTCATGCAGATGGTTGCGTGCTTTGGGTGACTAACAGCATGAAGGGTTCACAACGACCCTCCTTCTTTGCTGAGAGATTCACAAAGCTGAACACTTATCTCTCCAGACAGGTCCCAGCTCATCCTCTTTAAAGTCACAAGACGATGAGAGGTTTGAGAGTCACTGCAATAGACATGAACAGCGCATGTTGTGGCAACCCAGCAAATGGTGAATGTAGAGGGAAATGACACCTCTGACTCTGCTCTTCTTGGCAAAGAGGCTCTGGATATTCAAGGCTCTCAGGATGAGCTGGGCAACCTGCTCCCATCACCTGAACCACAGATGCCCTTTTCCTGCACCTTCCAGCCTGGCATGCTGTGGGAGAGGCTGATCACTGCACAGAAAACCTCTACTCATATTCATCAAGTTATAACACACCTTCCAGCTCCTTCACTGGATCCCATTTTAGGAAGTCCTCAAAATCCAGATATGGGTAAGTCTCTGGGTAATAGTAACGGTCCTGAGGTGTGTTTGTACTTTCAGCCAGAAGATCAGACAAACTCTTCTCTTAAGGAAGTTGCCTTTGTACCAAGTTGCATTTTCCCATCTCCAAGGAGCCACGAGATGGGCAGGAATTCAATCATCTAGAACTCAAGCACCTTGAGGCTGTGAGTCAGGGCGCACAAGAAGTTACTGTGTAGTAGAAAAGAGAGGATGTTGCACGTGTCCAAAACACTTTTAATGAATGCCAATATGGAAGATCAGGACCTGGAGTGGTGGATCCCGGATTACAGTGCATGCCTTGGCACTCACAAAACCCACTCAGAGTGGCTTGTAGGGCACGGCATGCCATTGCCCGGCCTGTACATCCCAGGCCCACTGCACAAGGTAGCACTGGCTTTGCAGATGAGCCTGAACCACTTGCAAACCTCTACTGGCCTTAGAGGCTGGGATTAGCCGCCCCTGACTCACAGCACAAAGCATTTTGTCTAAGAATTAGGGGCAGCATGGGGAATTTTCAAACACATGCAAGAGCCCAGCTCCTTGGAGGCACCGTCTAATCTGCACACTTGGCTGCAGCCCTGGCGCTGCTGGGGCAACTCCACCCTGCAGACCGCTTCTCCTAATGAGCAAAGCCTTCTGCATGTTTCACAGATCTGCCACATATAAACAAGTAGGTCATTCCTGTAATCTCTTCAGCTGGGTATTAAAAAGCTTGCCCAAATTTAAGTTTGGGGTGTGTCAGCCTTATTACTCCCAAAGGCTTCTGTTGTGTCTGGCAGAGCCAACACCAAGGCTGCTGAGGTTAATGATAGCATTTCCAATGGCTGATGAGCACCCTGCATCATGCTTTCTGAGACTCTCTGGCCAAAATGCACCTGCAAAAGAGCCCAGCTGCCCCAGTCCCAAAGCAGGGACTGGTGAGCTGGGGACTGGACAAACAGGCTGCTTTTTTTCCAAGCACAGAGCGCTTTGAGTCCACAATGAGGGACTCCCAGGCTGCTGCCAGGAAGACAGAGAATTTTCCGAAAGAAATACTGCCTGGCATTTAGCTGCAAGACCCTGATTTTATCAGAGAATATAGATGTGTGTGAATGCGTGGTGAGTGATGGCGCGTGATAGTGAGAGGACACTTTGTTAGCAGCCTAGCCTCTGGAAACCAGAGCCCATAAGGGAGCTGACTCCAGCTCAATATTGCACAGCAAATTGAGGGTGCTTGTTGCACACAATGCAATAATTGTATCTGGGTCTAAATGAACTCAGAGATCACTCCAGGATATAGTTATTATTATGGTTAACGGGAAGCTAACACCAGTTACTGCTCTGAAATGTGCTCTTTTCTTGTCTCCTGATTGGATACCATCACTCTCTTGCTCCTAACAGTGATTGTTTTCCGCAGCCTCCATCCATTTTCCTTGCAACAAATACAGCTGCCTTGGTTTTGACTCCTTCCTCATTGCATTGGTCTAGCTCACATTTCTCTCCCTCTGTCCCACAGGCACCCGTAGCCTCCAAAACGTGCAAACCAGGCCAAAAAACAAAGCAGTAAACTTTCACCAGGCAAATGTACATCCAGATGCTGTCACTCAAACACAGGGGACATCACACCACCGTGGGTATATGCCACTGGTCAAAACCCATTTACAAACCAGCAAGAGCTTATATCCAAAGAACGAGCTCAGAACAGTTTTCCCAACATAAATTCCTTGCTCTGGCATTTGAAACGATACTACCATGTGATTGCCTATTGTCATTTACTGACAAGAGTCCAGAGATTTGCCTGCTCTACCATTCTTCCCCAACATCTAGGTCAGTATTAATGTCACCCCTTACCAAAGAGGAAGGCAGAGCCCCAGAGCTCAGTGGCTTTCTGGGGGATGCAGAACAAGTTGGTTTTGCAAACCCTGGCCCTTACTTTCCCCAAATGCAAAGCCTGCCTTTACTTTTGAATGTGCACTTTCAAATACGGCATCTCTCTTAAGGAAAAGACAGTTAAAGATTTCAGAAATCAACAGGAAATGCTTTTCATGCTCTGGCTGAGATTCTCCTCTGAGGTACACACTGACCTTGGCTTCACCTTAAATAATATATACATTTCCATAAAAGTTGCTGTTCATCTCGGTGGTGCAGATAGCTGCTTAAAGAGCTGTTGGCTGGTTTTGCTCCATTAGGAAGCAACACCAGCATGGCTGACGAAAGCCTAGGAGGTGGATGGGTGCTTCGGCTGGTGACAGCTCCCCCCTCCTCCTTGAAGGTGCAGGTGGAGCTGGCGTGAGGCCCACCTCCCCAGAAAGGGACCTGCCTCGGGCATTCACTCGCATGGCTCACAGGCAGAGAGCAATTCAGGACATGGACATCCCCTGACTCTGAGGCTGGAGGAGAGAAAGGCAAGGAGAACCCAGAGCTATCATCATCGACCTGCATCCTGGGTCTGCTGTCCCTGGACCCCGCTCCGCACTCTCCCTGCAAGTGGGAGAAAGCCAGTGGGGAGCAGGGAGCACAGGAGGACAACTACCCTTCCTGCCCCTCCACCAGCCGCCTGCTCCACGCACAGTTCAGGGAGCACCCACGTGTGTTTGGGGTGCATGGAGAAAGAGAGCACACGTTTCCCCAGCGTTTCAGCCGCAGGTAGGCAGGTGCCCGGGTGGGTCCTCTCAGAGCCCGCGCGGGTGGGACGCTGCAGCGGACCAGGCCGTGCAGCCGGCTTAGCCGTGAAGCGCTGCTGAGCCCTCCACGAAAGCACCAACTCTGTGTCTCCGGAGCAGAAATTACAGGCAAAACGGGCAGCCCCATGTGCCGGAGCAGCTCCGAGCGCGGGGCCAGCAGCCCCTGTGCTGGCAGGGCCACCGGCCGGGGCTGCCCGTGAGGACCCGCGGCTGGCCCACGGCCGGCCTCGCCACTGACAGTGCCTCAACGCCCTCTCTCGGCAGCTGCATTTGCATTTCCACCGTTTCGGCTCCTCTGCCTGTGGGAACCGACAGCTCTTCTGTAAGAGGCGGGCGGGGAGGCTTGCCGGGACCGGCAGCCGGGGCCACGGGGAAGAGAAACGGATACAAAACCAGCCAGGCAGGGGTGGGGAGATGCGGGGGCCCTTTCTGACAGCTGATGGCTAAGCGTAGGTAACACAGAGAAGAGGACACGGACCTGCGTTTTCCCCTCCTCTGCGCGCGGGACAGGACACGTACACTCGTAGGGTGCGCGGGGCCGTGGAGACCCCCCAGCAGCAGGCAGAGGAGCTGTGCGGCGGGCGCTCGACAGCGAAGGATTAGACCCTCGCAGCTGGCTAGGGAGCCTCTGAGGAAAATGTCGAGACAGGGGAAGGACTCTTGTTCATTCCGAAGTCAGCAGAGAGTTTCATAAGCTGCTTCTCCTGTAAAGCAGGGTCAGCGCACCGTGGTACCGGCTGACACTTACCCTGCTGGAACGGTCTGCGTGCTACAATTAAAACCCCAGGCTGTCCAAGCGAAGCGCTGCTACCACTCAGGCTGGGACCTGCTGGCGACTGGATCGAGAGCTGTACGGCAGCTCACTGGTGGCTGGGCTTCCATCAGAGATTTATCCTGGGCAGTTTTCCACGGGAGCTACCCCAGGCTTGCAAGGGATACCGCAAATTAAAGTAACTTGGGTCATCAGCTCCCTCTGTCTGCTGGTGAGACAGCCCCATAGCGCCAGCCAACCAAGTTAATCAAGGAATGCTTAGGGGACCAAATAATTTGCACCAGTGTGATTTGTCTGACTGCACGGGATAGATATGCCATCAGCCCAAGGAGGCAGAAAGGAGCCAGGCAGCCATGGCTGGAAAAGCCCAAGTGCAGAGCGAGGCAGAGAGAGAAAAAGAATGGAGAAAAGAGGTCGAGTTTACAGATGAGGCTTTTGACAGCAGGGAAAGCAATCGCTATGTGAGCTACATGTACCTCACGGCATCACTGCAAGGCTTAATTAATCAATAAGGGCCCTGGGAAGTTCAGGTGCTACAGGAGAGCAAGGCAATGGCAGCGATCCTGCAACCACCACCACGTGCAACGTGAGCTGCCCTGGGGGAAGGGGAGAAAAAGATTCATCTTATTTAGATCAGAGTGATGCCAATGGGCTTGACTGGCGCAGGAAGAGGAATTGCACCTCTATACCTCTGCTTTGGGAATCTTCTTTATCTGTCTGTTTTGGGTACAAATAAGAGTAGAGAGATCATTTTGACAGTGGCAATGAGATTGCTCAGAAAACGGACCTGTGAAAATTGATTTCTGAGCTCACTGTTAGGGGTGGAAAAAAAGAATAATTTCAGGTTGTCCAAAAATGCAGATTTTTCCAGTTTGCTTGCTGACACCTACCACGGATAAAATAAACACTGTGGGTTGGCTAAATCCTTGCTTTTCATACAAAAATTCAGTGCCATTTACTTCATTTTCAGGGCTTGTGTTTTGCTTTATGCTTTTTTAAAAAAATCGTATTTCACAACAGAACATTATTTCAAAATGAAAAAGTGAAATGTTTTGTTTAGAAACTGTGGGAATAAAACATTTAGATTGAAAAAAAGCCACCCTCCATTATTTAAGCCCAAACTATTTGTCTAACTTGACATGCATTTGCAAATGGATTCAGTTGCCCTGAAAATTGAGGGTTTTTTTCCTTGCTGATAGCTGCTTCAGGGGGCGGAGAGAAAATAGCCTATTTCTGCCTTGGAGTTCATTTGTTCTTGAAACTCTTTAACTCAGCTGGAGTCAGAAATGTTCATCTTCACTGTGGGAATGACCAGGCTGCAAAATCAGCCTGGAGGCAAGGGGTGACAAAGGTGCATCTCCCCGATGTGGCTCCTTGCGCTACACTCTGGCATGGGGAGGGCTGCAGCCCCTGCTTTTGCTCCGGTGTCCTAACATCCCAGGATATTACAAAATTTGGGACTGCACATGGAGACCTGTCAGGAAAGCCTCTGGGGAGCTGGAGCTCCCTGGCAATGCTGTTTTGCCACAAGCGTTGCAAAAACATGCTGTTTCCAAACAGAATATCTCATTAGATCTCACCTCAGCACAGAATATCTCATCAGAGCTTGCCTTGGCACAGGCCCCCTGTACAACACTATAGTACTCAGCTGGGCAGCTTTTGTCAGGAGAAGCAGCAGCAAAGTGTGAAACACGGCTGCAGGGTATGGCGATGCAATCCCCCTGCCCCAATACCCCTTCCTACCGGGAGGGCGGCAGGGCAGCACCTCTCTTTATGGAAATGGTCTTCAGCACTTATCCAACGTTTCTGCTGTTTATCCTACTTTTGCACTTCTAATTAAGCTCCTTATTAAAGCAATTAATTCTCCAAACACAAAACGGCAGCAAGTGAAAATTATTACCCACCAAAGGCTGCTTGGTGGAGTGTGGTAAATGAGTCGCAGAGCACTGTAGCTTAATCCTGGTCCCCACGGATAAGGACTGTTGCAAGAAAGCCTTCCCCCACTGCTGGAGGGTTGTTTTTTTCTGGGGGTCAGCAGAGGACAAGGGCAAAGAGAAGCACAGAGACCTTCCTCCCCTGGGAGCAGTGCTATGGGAGCCTCCAAACCTCATCCCTGACAACGCAGCATGGGCATCTTCTTATTTTGTGAAGTGCTGTGTACATTAGGCTTTAATAACAAGGTCAAGATTTGGGGCTGCAAGGCCTGCTCTTCTACACTAGCATAAGAGCCATGCCAAAATAAGACAGGAGGCCATTCCTCCTTCCAGAAGCCATCTTTTCCCCTCCACACCTTTCTCACCCCAGGCTGTCAGCTCTCCTAGACCTCACCCTGGTGATAGCTGGGAAGAAGTAAATCTTCTTCTTTTGCTATTTAGATGTGATTACCTTTTACAGCATAAGGAATCTTCCTGAAAAATCTACCCTTCCCAAAGGCAGGTTCTGGTAAACCCTACCCTTAATTCTGGTCTCCTCCAAAGGAAAAGAGATGGGGAAGAAACAGCAACACAAGAAGGATGAGAAGTAGCTGGGGCTGATAAGCAACCCATCTAGCACAAGGAGGAAGTTCCCCTGTACTCTGACTGCCCTGCTTAGAGCAGCCCGTGAGTTGCCTGAACAGCAGGGCAGTGAGAAACATTTATAATATGGCAAGTGACAAATGTAATAAAACTCCTTTTTCCTTACTCACCCTGTTGATATAGCCATTGCGTGGTATTCAGAGTACCTGCTCTTTTTTAGGGCAGACCCACTTGACTAGCTAAAGCTTTCTTTCTCACCCTTGAGCATCTTCCTACCCACTCCAGACCTGCTGGAGCGGGCAAGGCACCTTTCCAAGCACCCACAGCAAGCATTTGGCAACTACAATACCTATCAAAAACCGAAAGAGGATGAACTCCAACACCAGTAAGCCAAAAGCAGTGTGACTTACCTTGTCACAGCCCCACTGCTGCACCAGCTCTGGCTCAGGCATTGTCCCATGGAGAGGGGTGGATGCCATGTGAGATGGCCAGCAAGCAAGCCTTTGCACCAGCCCAGGGGTGCTATTTTAATTATTGGGCGTACAGGGAGCGCCCCCCCAGACCACTGCAGGAAAAGAGTGCCTTCTGCCAGGAGGGACCCATTGCTCTCTCTGTGCACGAGCAGAATAGAATAGAATATTTCATTTGAAAGGGACCTATGACAATCATCTAGTTCAACTGCCTGACCAACTCAGGACTGACTAAAAGTTAAAGCACTTTATTAAGGGCATTGTCCAAATGCCTCTTAAACACTGACAGGCTTGGGGCATCAACCATCTCCCTAGGAAGCCAGTTCCAGTGTTTGACCACCTTCTCAGTAAAGAAATGCTTCCTAATGTCCGGTCTAAACCTCCCCTGGTGCAGCTTTAAACCATCAGCAGGCACGTGCTTTGCCCCCAATCAGGCTGCAAGCCCAAATACCCTTTAGCTTGATCGGAGGCTGCTGGAACTGTCAGGGTTTTTGAAAAAAGGGCTGGGGTACTGCCACACCCAGCACCCACAGCTGAGGTAGGGATTCCTTTGTCCTACCTAACTAACCTTGAGCGGTCAGTATTTCACAGTATTTCCCCCTTTCCTGCTTTTACCCCAAAAGCAAACACAGAGCACTGCCCTTACCCCACGTCACAGCACTGCACAGCACCACGGCCCAGCCCAGCCACGCTGCCACCTTGCCAGCAGAACATAGATAAAGGGGACACATCTCCAGAGATTAACAGGCTCCCTGGCCAGTCAGGAGCAGGTACAGCCCCTAAACCCTGTGCAAAAAGCCCCGGAAAGACCCTGCCAGCAGGTGAAACTCTCCTCTGGATTTCTGTTATCTGAACACTGTCATGCAGAAGGAAACCGGGCTAACACATGGCTAGCGTGACACAGGGAGACAGCAACGTGTGACAGACCGTGCCACGTGCTCCCTGGAAATGGCCCTGCCTCTTGTCCCAAGCACAGAAACAATACATCTTTACCCATTTTTATGGCCATTTCTGGGTGCAAGCTGTGGAGCGGGTGTGCAAGGGAAAGGCTGCAGAGGAGCAGGCTGCAGCAGGGCCAAGCAGGAGTCCAACCTCCAGCATCCCTCACCAGGTGTTCATCTCACGCATCAGCTGGAGGATTGCGAGGGGGAGCTAAGCCACAGAGAGACTGCCTGCTACTAATAGTGTTGCTGCTGTTCATTTGCATTTGAGAGCAAACAAACTGGTCTGCTGCTTCTTCTAGTCACATGCTTTGGGCTCCCCGGGCAAAGATGAGATGGGCAAGTCTCAGTGGATCTGTAGAAGGGAAGCCTGTCAGGCGGCTGTGGCTAGAGCATGGTGAAGGGGAGGATTTGCAAAGCATTGAAAACGTGTTGAAACCTGTCCAAGCTGTGGCCATTTGCATCAGCCTGTCATACACTGGTATCATCCTCCAGCCACTGCAAGCAAAAGCAGGAGGAAGGTGCCAAGCCCTGGTGCCCTGGCAGCCCCCCTGTGCCATGATGGTGAGGTGACCCAAGCCAGCTCACAGGCAGAGTCATTAGTTAAGTTTCCTACGGGCACCCCGTGCAGCAGGGGGGGTCCAGCCAAGACCATGCACCACCAACGGCTGGCAGATGCAGTCGGTTCTTTCTTGGCTCGCAGGGGCCCCTTTCTCTCTGGAGAGGGGTTTGGGCACGCTTCACGGGGCCAGCGCAGAGGAGCGCCGTCCCTGCCAGCACTGTACATGCAGGAAAAGGGCTTTGCTCTCCTTCCATGCCTGCAGATACTGCAGTCGCTAAACTTGCAGACAGAATAGGACAAAACCTGCCTAAAATGCCCCCAAACCACACAGACATTCTCTCCTGTCTCTTGGGTTTAACTGTAGCAGCCGCGGCTCCAGCTTTCCATACATGGCTCTAGCCAAACCAGTCCTCTTACGCATCCTCCAGGCTTTTTTCTTGCATGACACCAAGCAGATGAACTTCTCAGAAATGCTTAGCGAGTGTTTAGTTCCCCCAGTGCTGACTTTGGCATTTCAGGGACTCCTTTTCCACTGAGGTTTGAGTGACCTCCCAGTGACTTGCTTTCTCACACCAGGCAGAGGCAGAGCACAGCAGCAGGGGACCTGCCTCTCTCGGGTGCCCCAGAAGTTCTGGGTCCCACCTGCCCCTGGCTGCCAGGGGCTCCCCGCTGCCCGCAGGAGACCTCCTGCCTGTCTGGCAGAGGCAGAGCACCAAGCTCTCTGCACCACCATGACAGGCCCTCAGCATGCACCACATGCATCCTTGAGCAGAAAGCTGGCAGCTCCCGACTTGGCATCAGTCCAGGGTCCTCTCCGATTTTGGTGGAATTTGGGAGGTCAGTGACAGCCAAGGGACTGCCCTGTTGGATGTACCAGTGCTAGGGAACATGCTGCATGTCTTTCACTGCCAAACAGACGACCCCTTTCTAAGGCTGCCACCAGAGAGGCCAGTGCTGGGAAAAACCTCCTTCAGCCAAATAATCCCACTCATCATTCTGTCAGGAGGGGACAGATAGCAGCAAAACACTTTGGGATGTCAGCCAGGCGCTGTCGTACAGCAAACAGCTGGCTGGCTCTCCCCAGTGACAAAAATGCAGCAGCCTCAGTACGAGGAGCAGGAGAATGTGGTGTAAGCTGAGTGCCAAGCATTGCTTGGTCCTTGGTGTTTGGGGGGAGGAGGACCGTGCTCTTCCAGATGCTGCTGCACCACAGAGTGGGAGGCGGATCGGAGCAGTGCCTAGCTGTATCCCTGAGAGCGGAGTCACATCAGCAGTGAGGCAACTCCATCCCTCCCTCCCTCCTCCCCTGCCACGGCACTGACAAGCCTTGCAGAGAAGCAGGCAGCCCTTATGAGAATAGTCAGGAGAGATGCAGGCAGTGCTCTCGGGGGGGGTCAAGCCATTTAATGAGAAAGTCAGCCTGGGCATTAGCTCCTGTACAAAAAAAACAGTGGAAATACCAGTTGTGGTTTAACCCCAGCCAGCAACTAAGCACCATGCAGCCACTCACTCACTTCCCCCCCCCAGTGGGATGGGGGAGAGAATTGAAAAAAAGTAGAACTTGTGGGTTGAGATAAAGACAGTTAAATAGGACAGAAAGGAAGAAAATTATAATAATAATACTAAAATGACAACGATAATAATAAAAGAACTAGAATATACAAAACAAGTGATGCACAATGTAATTGCTCACCACTCACTGACCAATGCCCAGTTAGTTCCCGAGCAGTGATTCGCCCCCTCCTGCCAACTCCCCCCAGTTTATATACTAGACATGACATCACACGGTATGGAATACCCCTTTGGCCAGTTTGGGTCAGCTGTCCTGGCTGTGTCCCCTCCCAGCTTCTTGTGCCCCTCCAGCCTTCTCGCTGGCTGGGCATAAGAAGCTGAAAAATCCTTGACTTAGTATGAACACTGCTCAGCAACACCTGAAAACATCAGTGTGTTATCAACATTCTTCTCATCCTAAATCCAAAACATAACACTATACCAGCTACTAGAAAGGAAATTAACTCTATCCCAGCTGAAACCAGGACACCAGTGCAGCACCAGTGCTTTCTGCACCAATGCATCCTTCAAGAATATGGGCCTCCAGTTGCACGTGCAGATGCTAAGAAAGGGGCAAGCAAGCCCCGGCAACCAACAGGATCATGCCCTCTAGGACATGCTGCTGCAGAGGGAATGGGATGGAGGAAAGGTGGCCAACCAAACCAGCTGCCATCCTTTTGTCTTCCTGCAGGAGGGATTCAAGCCAGCTGGTTGCCTCCTTGCCCTGGGGAAGAGGCAGGAGCAGACAAGAGCTCTTCATGTGACTTTGAAGTAAGTGCTTTACTATAACCCAGAAATCAAAGAATTGCTACTTCAGGAGGCAAGGCAATAGCAAGGCACTCATTTTTCATCAACCTCTGATCTCCCATAGCTCTAATTGACCTCAGCAGAAAACACAGATATGCTGCACTTCTAGGAAAAAGAAAAAACCATGCCTCAGTGTTATCTCAGATATTCTCAGGAGAGGTAATAGCCAAAGAAATTTGGTTGTTCACGTCTATCCACAGGAGGTTTGTGTCCACAAAGACAGTTCTGTTGGGTTTCTGGCTGATACCAAATGCATTCTCCTTGATGTGCATTTTTGGGTCAATGCACACCAACGTCCTCCAGGTCCCCTTTTATGCTGCATGAGCCGGAGAACCATTTCTGATGGGAGTACTCAAAACTGACTCCAGAAAGCTGATCTCTGTCTGTACACTGTACCCCCCCAGGGAAATGGGCCCCAGCAGATGTGCCAGGAGGCTTGCTGCTGCCCTGCAAGCCTGGTGCTGGGGAGGGACAGGAGCGGTGCCAGTGAGCACTGGGGAGTGGGAGCACTCAGTGCCTCTTGCACACAGGAGCTGCGCTGGATCTTCACGGGCTACCGCTTGCACAGACATTATAGCAGTACCTCCTGGCTCTTACTCCTTGCTTGGTATTTCTTCCCATTGCCTAAGATTTTTCTTCCCTATTGTAGAGGAGATTTGTAAGCCTTTTGGCTTTGAGCGATGCCAGCTGACTATTGAGGCTGATTTTCTTTATATAGATGCTGTTTTTCTCTCTCTATTAGTGGTCTCTGGAAGCTCCCAGGCCAATTGTTTGAGAACATATTTTATTGCTGCATGTGACAGTAAGGAGAGAAAATATGCTAATATGCTCCCAATACGGGAAGAGAAACTTCAGGTCAGACTGTGGGAGAGGCAGCAGCTTCCCAGAGACAGCAGCCCCGCAAGGAGAAGTAGCTCTGCACAGGCAAGGAGAGCAGGCCAGCAGCACATTGGGCTAGGAAGGGGCCAGGCTTGCTGAGCTTTTCAAGAGAAGGTTGGCTTACTCTCATGCATAGAGTGGATTTACTGTGGAATGAGGCAGTGGGGAGACACAGGGGAACTACAGACCGTCCTAGTGAGCTTGCCTGGGCTCCATCCCTCATCCCCCTGGCTGTAGGTACCAGTGAGGCACAACTAGTGACAGGACAGTGTGAATACCTCGTGTTCACAGCTGGGGATGGTACCTGGAGAGAAATGTTTATTCCCTGCACTTCAGAAAGGCAGCACTAAGGTGGATGTTAGCTGCTGGGGGAGGATGAAATCAGAGGCAACACGTTTCTGGACAGCTTTGTTGGTCAGATTACTATTGCGAGAAGGAAGATCATAGGCTGAACTTTCCCCACACCTACTGGCTGTACATAACTCAGACAAGCCTGAATATTTGTGTGCTTCCCAAACAGACAACTCATGGGCTACATGCATGGAGGCACACCAACTTCTTCTTCAGTTTCAAGGAATTCTAAAGGTGAAACTGATTCTGCATGTGTTTGGGAGTACTGAAAGGAGGCTGTCATATTTTCAATCACTGCTTATATCTTGTTTACCGTTCCAGCCCTTGGAACACATGGCCTCCTCATTGAAAATCTTTTCTTCCCTCACATCTTCATTTATTAAACAACCTGTCAATAGAAGCCTGTAAGCTTCTATTGTGTAAGCCACAAAGCCCAACCACAGCAGTGGGCTTGGGAGACTGCTTTATTTTTAGAAAGAAAAAACTCAAAACTACTGTATTTTTCTGGATAACTAACTCTAGAACCATTACTAGTAAAAGCTGTCTTGAAATAAAACCATTTTTCATTATAGCATTTAGTGACAGTTTCAAGAGCCCAATACTCTTGCAATTTTATCAGAGGAGAGGAATGCTTTTTGGGGAAGGCACACAGGGCCATTGAAGACCTGTGGGGTAGGCAACATAACTACCCTTAGCTGGCCTGTCACTACTTGGAGCAAACTGTGATGCCTTTGCTCACAGGACCCAGCATTTCCCCTCTGGCTTTGCGTTAATGCACTAAGATCTCAGATTCCTAAGTGGTTTGCAGTGCACAGTCCTTTTTTCTCAGTAACTCTCTCATTATAGGCCAATTTCAACTTATAAATTCATTTATAAGCCAGTCCATTTGTGCAGACCGTCTTGCTGGAGGCAGATTTCTGCCTTTCTCCATCTCCCTCCCTCCCTCCTCCGCTGGAGCCCCTAATAAGGAGAAGCTCATGTGAATCTGGGACGTCTCTTGCCTATTGCTTGCGTGGGGCAGGGGCTGGCACCGGCCACAGCTTCATCCAAGAGCTGTGGACAAAATCAGAAAGGGGCAGCATAGCTGCAACAGGGAGCCGCCTTTGCTGCCCAGCTACCTCAGGGTGAAGGCAGTAGAGATGACGGTGGCTTCTGCAAACACAGCCATGCCCAGACCCATGCTGCCAGATCGTGCAGGCAGGGGGGGTTCCTCCTGCCTGCAAGTGGCGGGCAGGGGGCTACTCCAAGGACCTGCCCAGCAAGGGGCCTCGAAATGTTCTCGCTTCGCTGCTGCTCCTTCTCAGCTCTCTTGGAGGGAGCAATGCAAACCCCAGCACTTCCCAACAGGGGCTCATCTAGAAGAGGAAGCGCTTGCCTCTGCGCACCTCCATCTACCCCAGGACCCTCCTCCCAGTGGCCCTGGGACCCTTTCCCATCGCTAGCACAGCCTCAGAGCACAGATCAAGAGCGCTTGAGCAGCAAACCAGGTACTGGGACAGGCGCAACCACCACCTTTGGGCAAGGAAGGACAGGAGAAAGGGAAACGATAGAAGGGAAACTCAGCAGCAAGAAAGTTGATGTCCTGGTTTCAGCTGGGATAGAGTTAACTGTCTTCCTAGTAGCTGGTGCAGTGCTATGTTTTGTGTTCAGTATGTGAAGAATGTTGATAACACACTGATGTTTTCAGTTGTTGCTCAGTAGTGTTTAGACTATAGTCAAGGATTTTTCAGCTTCTCATGCCCAGCCAGGGCACCTGACCCAAAGTGGCCAACAGTGTATTCCATACCATGTGACGTCCCATCTAGTTTAGGAACTGGGAAGGGGGGACAGGGATTCGCCGCTCGGGGACTGGCTGGGTGTCGGTCAGCGGGTGGTGAGCAATTGCCCTGCGCATCATTTGTACATTTCAATCCTTTTATTACTACTGTTGTCATTTTGTTAGTGTTATCATTATCATTATTAGTTTCTTCTTTTCTGTTCTATTAAACCGTTCTTATCTCAACCCAGGAGTTTTACTTCTTTTCCTGATTTTCTCCCCCATCCCACTGGGTGGGGGGGAGTGAGTGAGCGGCTGCGTGGTGCTTAGTTGCTGGCTGGGGTTAAACCACGACAGTTGACCTTGCCGGGCCCAAAAAAAGGCAGGCATCGTTCTCCAAAAGGGGCTACATGTGGCTGGGCCCCAGCCCCTTGGCTAAACCAGGCTAACCAGTGATGTGTCACTGGGTTGGCCCAAGCTGGAAGCTGGCCCCGGGACTGTAAAGATGGGCCATCAGTCACCTTTGCCACCACGCTCCCAAGGACACGTTGACTGCAAAGCAGAGACCAGGCGGAGGAGGAGAGGGTGGTCCCTGTCTCCGCAGCAGAGCCAGCGTGGAGGCAAGCCCCCGGGAACCACGGCTGCCTCGCTGTCCCCAGCCCTCAGACCGCTACCCTGGGGCACAGCCGCCTCCCCAAAACCCGTTTATTTCCCGGGAAACCCCAGCAGATGGTGCCAGACTGTCAGAAACCCTCCGGGAGCCCGGCCCCGGCTCCAGCTCCGCTGGGGGCCCGGGGAGCTGCCGCCTGCCTCCCCCCTCCTGGCTGGCAGCTGGGGGCAAGGGGGACAAGGAGGGGTGTGAGATTTTGGGAGGCCCTGCGTTAGCCGCTAGTAAAACCCCAGAGGCTGTGAGACGGTCAGCACCCAGCCCTTTTAATTCAGCCAACGCTCCTTGGCCAGCATCCCATTGTTTCCAACATTTTATTTTCCAGTGCGACATTTGGTCCTCTGAGTGACCACAGCAATGGAGTTTCCCCCCTCCCTTCTCTTGGCTGACTTTTCTCTGGGCAATTTATCTCGATCCTCAGTGTAAAATTTTCCTTTGCACCATTTCATCCTATTATTCCAGAATAAATCAGGATCATTTCCATGTCGAATGCCAGCAGAGGAGCGCCAGAGCAGGGGAGGGGAGTTTCAGTGCTGATGGCAGTTCAGCAAGTTAGGAGACTTTCTCCTGTGCTCAAGCACAGGGATAATGGACCCTTCCTGCTGACCACAGGGCTCCCCAGGCTCTCCACAGATGCCTGGGGCCTCCACAGCAGCGATCCTCTCTCAAACCTCTCCCTGAGCAGGGCTGTGCCAGAGGCTGGTGAAGATGCAGGAGGCCGTGTCATCTCAAGGACCAGCTGCCTGGGAAGCCACACCAAGTTGTTTCAGCAACAGCCTGAGGGGGTAACTCAATAGCCAGCTGGGCTGGCCTGGAAAAGCAGCATCCCAAGGTGCAGAGGTGGGCAGGCAGGCAGGACAGAGAAGGGGGGGCTCAAAGGGCAGCGGTGCCCTGGGGGAAAGCAGTGCACCGGGCAAAAGAGAAGAGAGTCTGCTTAACCTGGGCAGACCTTCTAAGTAAAAATACATTGATGTGTGACCCAGGGTGACATGGGGTCCATCCCGCACTGAGGGCGGGTCCATGCCACACAGCAAGCACTAGGCATTTCCCCACTAAGCTGAAGGTTTCCAATTGCTTGGGGAACCCAGAGTGCTTTCCAGTGGAGGGCACATGCCCTTGTGTCAGCAGGACTGCCAGCGGACAGCAGGCTCACATACCTCAGACCCCAAAGAGCAGGACAGGCATCCCCAGGGAGCCACACAGCAAGGACAGAAAACTGCTGACCTAGAAACAACCACACAGGCTTTGGTGCTCCCAGCTGGTGGTGATGCAGTCACAGCTAAACAAAAGTCAGCTTCTAAATCACAGAGCAGAGAGCCCACCCATTTCTCATCTATGCCCAACAGCTGAGCTCATCCACGTTATTTAAAACCATGACACCACTGTTCCAGGCACACCACTGTGACCTGGAGCCTGGGAGAGCTGAGCAAGCAGAGCCCCTCTGGAAAGCAGGACTGGGACCAACAGCCCAGCGCCCCAGGAGTGGACTTACTGTTTGAGCCTGAATGTGGGAGCTGTCTGGCAGAGAGCTGCCCACTCAGCTTTGCTTCCCCCCCACCTAGCAAGCACCTTCACCTTCCCTCTGGTCCAGGTGCTCATACAGGGCATTGTATCACCAAACCCTGCCCTCTACTCCGAGGGCTTTTCCCAAGCCTGTCAGCTGGACCAGGTGGCTTTGCATGCTGGAGACCTTCCCCAGTCTGAGTCCTGAGCTGTTACTGCTGCCTGAATGGCCAGGGAGTGCACAGCCCTGGCCCTCTCATACACATATGAGCTGTGCCCCTATCTCGTCCCTGTAAGCGCTCCCTGAGCAGCACCATCCCAACCTCCTCCTCCAGCAGGCAGCCCAACTCTGTGTTCCCAGTCCCCCCAGCCATGTCCTCAGGATGTGGCCACCTTACTTCTTCCCTGCCCCTGCCTTGCAACCTACAGGCACGAGCATGTATAACTTTCCTGCTTTTTGAGGATTGAAGGTGTTTCAGCCTTGCTTTATAAACATCTGTGTCTCTCTGCTGAGGCTGGGCCAATGGTGCCTCTGGCTGCCAGGGCTCTCCTCCCCATGCTCCTCCTCTAGATGACACATCTAACCAAGTGCTCAGCAGCTAAAGCATCCTCTCTGCGCTGCTCCTTGCAGCCTGCATGCATATGTGTGTGTCAGTGCAATCCCTAGCCTGTCTGGCAGAGATCTGACAGCAGGCAGTGCCACCCCAGCAGTGCTGAGAGGTGTTAGCAGCCACTCTGCAGCTGCCAGCCTCAGAATCATCCCTGGATGAAGGCTCACTCCAGCCAAGGTTTATTTCCAGACCAGTTTCCACAGCAAAGAGGCCTAAGAGCATTTTGCCCATCCCCATGGGTGTGCACTCACTGCCCTCTCCTCAAGTTGCAATGAAATTTGATTGAGAGGGTAGCAGTCTCAGCTATATTAAGGTCTCCTTCACTTATATCCTACATTTCCACAAATGTAGGTGAGCAGATAGAGGATTGAGACCCTGTCAGCACGCTGGCCTTTGCTCTGCTGCCACCAGGCAGTTATGGCTTGCTGGGGCATGGTTAGGTATGTCCTCCCCACAGGGGCATTTTTAATCAGAAGCTTTAACTTGTTCAGTTCTTGCTGGGTCGCTGCCACCAGTGGGGCCCTCAGCAACAAACCATGACCTCCATGTTGCAGCAAGAAAAGATGAGACATCAGCCAGCAGGACACGCTCGAGTTTGAACATTGCAGAGAAATCAGGAGCAGAAAAATCGAGGACACTGGTGTGATTTCGCGTACTTAACCTCCTGATAATTCCCTCTGTCAGTATTACCTCTCAGCTACCAAATCCGTAGTTTTGCTCAGAGAGAGGGAGATTTCTCTCAAGGTTTTAAATCTTGGGATTAGACATCCAGGAAACGCCTGTCCGGGACACAGTGATGGGCTAGTCTAGCCTGGTCTCCCACCACGGCCATGGGAGAGAGCACACCAGGTCGACCACTCCTGGGGTCTGTCCCCACCATCCTCCCACAGCGCCCATCATCGCAGAGCCAAGGGTGGGAGAGGGCATTTCCCATCCCTTCAAGTACCCCACTCCAGAGCCTGCTGTCCTCAAATGCCTCTCACCCTGCCCGAGCCTGTTGGTGCTGCCTGCCTCCCGGGGCCAGCAAAGGCCAGACCTCCAGGACCTGCTGCACGAAGACATGCTTTTTCCAAAGAGGTGAGGGAGTTTCAGCGAGTGTCACACAGTGGCTGTGTTGCAGGGCTGGGTGAACAACTCCCTGTTCACTGCCTCTGTGGTTTAGCAAACCTCATTTGTATTCCCTACCAGCCTCCTCCTTTCCAAATACTGAAGTTTTTTCACATCCCTCAGACATCAAAGGACACAGTTAGGGCTATGGGAGCCTAACCTGCATCCCTGAAAGAGCCAATGTAACCACATCTAATTCCATACCTGCCTGCTATTCAGGTAATTGCCCCATGCTGAAGCCAAGGACGTGTCCAAGGGGACCAGTGGGAGACATCTGAGGAGCTGTGGGAGGACTCAACCTGAACACCAGTGTATAAACAGATGTAGATCTGGCATGCGCCCATCAACTTTAACCAGGTGACAGCTATAGGTCTAGCCCATGAGTCTTTGATGTGGGGACATGGAAGGTTTTAAGACAAGTGAGAAAAAGCCATTCTGAAAACTGCTGCAGGACTGGAAGTGTTGCACGAACAGCCTGTGCTGGTGCAGTGTGGTTTCAGTTGCTCGCAGTTTGTGTAGAGGTTTCATATCACACCATGGGACTCTCATCGTGTGTAGCCTGACATTTCTAGAGCAAGCAAAGGCAGCAGTGAACATCAGTGCATACATAACAAGTGCTGGAGATATTATCTGGATCTCCAGATGGGTTGCATGAGGCAGTTATGAGACTTCAAGCTGGCTAGACTTCTACAACAACGACAAGCAAGAAAAAAAATTAAGTAGCTCATTGGTTTTTCCACATACCTCAGGCCTTTGAAGGGACAGAGGTCACTTCACAATAATCCTTTCCTGGATGCTCTTGTCCAAGAGTTTTTGTTCCTCCTTGATGAGTTCAGCCCTGCTGCAATGATGTCCTTGATAAGGAGGCCAACTTCATCACCAGGAAACCTCTCTTTCCAGGCTGATTTTTAAACAAAGGTGTTTCAAGCATATGCAGGGTGTGAAAGAGAGAGGGGGAAAGGAGATGAGTTTATGCAGGGCTGATATAGGACCTTTACCCTGGCAGAGAAGATGAGAGATTTACCCTGGCAGTGAAATTAAATGTGCATGACAGCTGAAGGTGAGCATGTGTGTTAACAAACACCCCCACAAAGACAAAGATGAAAAGGGAGCTAAAGAAAGCAAACACCAAGGAATTCATACCACTCAAAGACATGGTGTGATCCTATTGCAGCCGCTCCACCAGCTGCACATCTGTGGCCATGCCGTGTGCTGCTGTGCACAGCCCCTCCTGGGACAAAGTTTACAGTGGGGGACAACATGCTGTGGAGTGTGGGTGGGACAAGGGACAGGACACGGGCCAGGCAGTACAGCTGCATTAACTCCTTTACAGGTAGCTGGGGTGAGACACAAACACACAGCGTGACTATCAGCCTCCCGGCCACACATGATGAGCCCTCCTGCCACCCACCCCCAACCACTGCATTAGCCTTCAAGGCTAAAACATCACGTGCCCAGGTGACCTCGGTGAGAGCTGCTGAGCAGCATGAGACATTGCTTGATAAGCCAGCCAGGAGGGAGAGAAACAAAACGTGGTGGCAGCTGCCAACCCCCATCCAAATTATGGATGAGCCAGCAAGCCAGCCAGTGGGTTTACTGCGGTGGCCTGCAAAAGGGCCTACGATAAATCCAGGATTCCTGACTCAGATTTTTGCTGCCTCCCTTGCCCTGGTCCTGACCACCTCTTTCTTCACTCCCCAGCCTGAGACACAGAGAGTGAGCGTCAGTAGATTGCAGATAACACCACTGCATCAGTTTAGGCTCAAGGTATGTTTGAGGTACAGATAGAAATTTTCCCTGTGATGGGAAAAGCAAGCTGAGGGAGCATCAGACCAACAGCACAAATGTACCCTCGAGTATGTGTCTGTGCTGGGTCTCCTTGCCCACAGCAGGGAAAGACCACCCAGCATTACCCCTAACATGAGATACCCTTGGAAAAGAAGTCTCAAGCTCTACAGCCATGCCTCCTCCCCTTGTGCTGCCGTTCCCACAGTGGTCTCACACTCAGCCACCTTGGCACCCTTGTTGGCTGCCCTTGCTACATTTGACTTCTTCCCCTGTGAAAGTAAAAAGACCAGATCTGGACGCAGACACTGCTGAGAACAGAACAGTCTCCCCACTGTGGGGAGCAAGGCTAGGAACTGGGTTCCCACTTCCCTGGTCCCTGGCCATCCTTCCTGGACTCTCGCGGCACTTTTACCCCATGGGACAGCACATCCCTTCCTCTTCCACCTCCTGCGGCACGAAGCAACTCTGGTTACTCCTCTGGCCAGCTCTGCTGCCCAGCACACATCAGTGAGCCATCACGGTCCTTTCTGAAGGACAGGCAGCTCTCATAGCAGTAAACGCCAGGGTAGAAGACAGCAGAAACTTTATTCTTCACCCCCAAGAAATGTCCACAAAGTTGCTGTGGTGTCCCTGCCACAGCAGGGAGCATTCTCTGTCCCCTTGCTTCTTGTAGTGTTTTTATCTGCATGACATGAAGATGCTGCAGTAGCTGGGACTCAGCAGCAGGTCCCAGGAGTTATGACCAGCAGGACACCCATACAGCTGTTGGGACTACCCCAGTCCGATAGATTCAGGCCTCCCTGGGAACTCGTGAGGGTTTGGCCCCGAGTATTAAAGTTGCTCCAACAGTAAAGGTTTTAAAAACACTTGCAACCAGAACTGTGGCCAGGATGCTGCACTTGAGAAAGCTTAGGAAAAAAAGTCCAAAAAAATCAATATGTATACTTCCATAATGCATCAAGCTCTAAATTAGCCATTTCTTCGGGCTCCAGCTCAAGCACATGAAATCCTCTCCTGTCCTTAGAAGGGGAGCACCCCAGGGAGAAGCAGATCAAGAATCCTTAGAAGCACTAAGGAAGCCTCAGCGGGCTGCCAGAAGCAGGGACCCAGCTTCAAGGGCACGAAACTTCACTGCCTGGGCTAAAACACTAGGTGTCTCAGCTTGGGGGCATTGATCAAAACCAGCGATCTCTTCAATGCCTAGCCGCTAGAGTAGAAGAGGGACAGGTATTTATACACAGCATGTGCTATGCTTGCAATGACCAACAACCAGCCTGGGATGAGCCCAGACTCCTCTAAGGTTTTGGACAAAGGGCACCAACGAGCTAATGAGCTGCTGAGCACCTCATCACTGTTGGCCCAGCTACCAGCATCTTAAATAGAGCGAGGTTTTCAGTGTAGATGCACAACATTCCCAATTCATAACCATAAAGACATGCACCCCTTCCCTTGAAATCGGTTTGAATCCTGAAGCCGAGGAGATTTGCAAAGCAAAAACGACTGGTGCACTTCTGGCTGCCTCCATAAACCATGCGGCTGATGGCCAGCGGTATATCAGACTGGCAGAGGAGGGAAAGCTGTCGTTACCTGGTGTTCAAACAGCTCACAATTTAGCCTGCTCGTGCTCACCAGAATTTAGGCTGCTTTAAACCATAAGCCCACAATCTCAGCCAAAACTGAGGAATATGAAGCAAATTGAGAAACTCAGAAGCAACAGAAAACCCAGGGCCAAAGCAGAAACATTAAATACAGTTCACCTTGCCCATGTGCAGAATCAACCGTAACCAAGGCATCCCTGCTGAAGGCATGGGGTCCTGATGAGCAGCTTGAGGGAGGGAGAACCACTCATTCACATGAAGATGCAATGCCAAGAGAGACAACAATGCCACAGAGGAGATGGCAGGAATCAGGTGGAAAAAACATTTTTCAGGGCCTCCACAGTGACCCAGAGCACTCCCACTGCAAGAGGCATTTCTTTAAAAAGCACTCTCGATAGGGATTTATGGGTGAACATGACTGTATATTTTACAGTACATTCTTATGGCCTCATCGGTCAATAATCTGCATTTAACTCAGTCCCTTCAGAGTGTGATGGGCCATAACGCTTGTGAAGCAGCTGCTACATGCTGAAATAATAATCAAGGAAGCAGAGAGCAGAGCTGGTAATTGACTCTGCTAATGTGCAAGTCAGGACTTTGAGTTATTGATCAGATGTGCTTCAGTGGCTCAGCAAGAGCCCAGTCCTCCATGCCTAGAGGTTATCGACTCAGATGTTACCAAGGGGTGGGTCCTCTCTTCTCCCTACATACTCCCTTTTTGGATCGTCACCTATTCTGGATTTCTTTCAACATTTCCGCAGGGTCTGGTCTAACATAGACACCTGAAATTACCCAGTGAAGCACCTTTGTCCCTGCTGCCAGCCTGCTGGTGTCCTACACACCCAGATCTTCAGTACCAGGGACATAAATATGCAATGCTGAGGAAAATGACTTTCACCCCTCAGTACCTCTTCCTGGCACCATCCTTGGCATAGACACCCCTTCCCATCAACCCCTTTTCCTTCTACCCCCCAAGTGAATCCATCACTTCCCCCTTCAGGTCTTCCATCCACCTCTCCTCCTCCTTCTTGAGTGACCTAAGCTTCACTGCAGCTTCGGCATGTTTCTTCCCTGTCCCAGAGGTTACCGTGCCATGGCTGATCAAGGCTCTGCACTGACACCTCATCCCCCATGCCACTGCTGCTGACTCCCTCAACTCCTAGCCGGTGTTGGAGCCATAGTGATAAGCCACTTCCTCCACTATTATCTGGATGTCTGCAGTCACGTCTTGAACGTGCCCTTGCAAAAAGTCTGCTGAGAAAGCTATATAAATGATGTCAGACAGTTCTTCTTTCTCAGCTAATTCACTGGTTTGTTCAAAGACTTGCAAGAGTTCAGGAAATGCGGTTTCCTTTTGCAGAATCTCTGCAGGTTGCACCTCCGAGCAGTCTTACCCATGTAAGCTTCACGGCCAATTCTCCTAATTTGCTAGGTATTGCATTCATTTGCATGCATGTTGAACAGGCCTGTAATTCTCCAGATCATCCTAAGAGCTGTTAAAAAATGTGAGTACAACATTCTCCATCCTTATCAAACACTGCTTTTTCTTCTGAGTTTCGGGGGGGGGGGCTGGTTCACGTGTGTGTGTGGTTTTGTTTTTTTCTTCAACGAGAGAAGAAACATTTCTTTTCAAGATGCAGCCCTTTCATCCTTGTGTTCCTCAAGACCTCTTGGCTGTACACCATCGTGACCTGGCAGCTTACTGATACTTATACAGTCTGGTTGTTCCAGCTCCTCCTCTCTCAGTCTCTGATGTTATCTCACCTTGGTCCAGAAAAGAGCAAGGTCTGCGTAAGCACCTCTAGAGCCACCTTTGTAGTGGAAACTGATGTAAAGGAATTATTCAGCCCTTCAAGAACACCTTTAGTTTCCTTAATTGCTCTCTTTTAAGTATAGGTGACTCAGTCCTCTTGGTATGGGTTACTTGGGAAATTAATGCTTTCACACCTCTAGGCTTCTGCATGCTTAAACCGATTTTGATCATCTAAGACTGGGAAAAATGCTGTCCAGTGAAGGGCATGAAGAACTTAGTCTGGATTGTCCAAAAACACTTGTGAGATGCTTTAAGCTAGTACCTTAACAGGAGTCTTTAATAATTCAGTGGAGAAAGGTAAAAGAGTCAATGGCTGAAAGTTAGAGCCAGACAAGCCCTATCAGGAAAAAAAGCCACATGCTCTTATCTTGAAGATAATTATCCACTGTAGTTCACTCCAAGGGGAGGGCTGGAGTCTCTCCATCTTGATGTCCTCACCACAGCAACATCATTCAGACCTAACCCAAGATACCTGGGTGAAAAGCTCTGTCCCGACCGAGGTCAGTCAAAATGCTCTGGCAGCCTTCCTGACTCCAAATCCCACACGTAGCCCCCCCCAGTGCACATTGCCACACTTGGCCCCCCGCTCCCTCCAAGACGCCAGCCAGAGCAGCCCCTGGGAGCAGCTGTGCAATGTGATTAGTGGCCACACAGCACCTGCCCAGGGCCTCTCACTCTCCTATATCCCACCCCCCCACCCCCCCGAAAGGAGCTGAATTGGGGCAGCAAGGTGTCCCCTGCCATCATCCTGGTGCAAGGGGTCCCTCATGGGTCCCTGTCGTCAGAGGCCAGATGATGTGCAGAAAGGGCTAACGGAGACCCACAAGCCACCAGTCCGCTGTAAAAACTTTTAAGAGGCGACTAAGAGAGGTGTGACGTGTGGCCTGGTAACGGGGTGGGAAAACCACCACGGCGCTGAGCTGTCTCTCAGGTGACAGCCACGAGTCATGCCACCAAAGACCGAGCCGGTGGCGGTGGCAGCGGTTAGCTGCACTTCGCCTCCCGGCACACGCAGCTGCCGAGGCTGGTCTGCCTGGCGGTGGGGCGGTGAGCCCCCCACAGCGCCAGACCCCGCTGGGGAGGTGGCCCGAGCAGTGCTGCCGGTGCTCAGAGACGTCCACCGAGCCACAGTGAGAGCCAGGGGCTGCGCCGTGGGAGAGAGCCTGCAGCTTGCAGCATGCCCCTCCTGACCTAGTGTCACCTTCGCCGAGCTCAAAACTGAGCAGATGCTCTTCCAGGGCCAAGCAGAGCCCCTCGCAAGGCCAGCAAAATAATTCTCTCTCCAGCTATTGCTTATGAGGCAGGATTCTGCTGGTAATAATACTGGTTTTGACCAAAACAACAGGCCATGGTGATTTCTTCCAGAGTTGCCATGGTTTGGTGATTCTCAACATTCTGAAGCAACAAATCATTGGTTTTAATTTGACTTTCTTGGAGATCTCCCTGCAGCCGCCTTCTCTGTCTCTTAACCAGAAACCCCACAAGGGCTCTCACTTCCTTGGATCACTCCTTACTGCTCTGTGGGCCGTGGCTCTGGGGCCAGTGTCATAGTCTCCAAGCCACCCTTCTTCAATGCCTCCTGAACAGGAATCAGAAACAGAGGTTCATCCTAACCAGGAGTTGGATTTCAAAATAAAAAACAGGATTCAACAGCCAACAGAGCTGATAACAGCTAATGGGCTTCAGGTGGAAGTCTGGCACTGCTCCCTGCCCACCACTGTACCTCTTTGTGGGGAGGATGGGACAGGCTGGACTCCCCAAAACCTAGCAGAAGAGGTCAAGTATTGCTTCCACCAGATGATAGGTGTCCAATGGACTCCGCTTCCCTTCTGTCTGCAGAAGAGGAGAAAGTTAGCTTCCCATTCGACCGCAACCTGCCAGGTGCTGTGGGACAGGCCCGTGTTCCCACAGCTCTGTATGGCCCTTCTAATTTTCCAGGTTGTCTTTCCAACCGGATTCATCTACTGCCAGATATTGCTCACCTTGCTGAGTCTGTAGCTCATGCAGCTGCTAGATTTTCACAGAGGTTCAGAGTTTTTACCAAGAGTAGCAAAAAGTTGACAAGATGCTTGTGGTTTTGCTGTGGCTGACAGAGTGCTGAGTTGCAGCAAGAGAAACAAGAAGGCTCTTGTTCAGCTCACTCCTATGATGCATGAAAAGCTGAGAAATAGCCAGGCAGGCAGGGAAGCAATGGCTCCATATGGAGACTTGGGATGCTGAGGGTCAGCTCTGCAACTCAGAGATGTAGAAGGTGGGGATTTTGAAAAGAAAAATGGCATTTTACAGAAAGAAACGTAAGCAGTTTCCACACAAGCATCAAGAAAATACTTTCCAAATGCCCATGCCAGCTGGACGGAGCCTCACCTGGAAGATGCGTATGCGCAGAACATGAAGTGCCGGGCAGCAGAGCTGCAAGGCAGGAGCCACAGCGTGGGCGCTGGTGGCCTCCCCCAGTCCCAGGCCTCAGCACTTCCCATGAGAAAGGAGAAGCTGCTGCTCTGCAGGGGTGGGGAGGCCACGTATCACAGCACCTTGGGGTTCTGGTTGCATCAAAGACTTCCTGACCGATGCTGCAGTTACTTTATCCACCCTCAGCATGTGAACAACCCCTGCCACCCACGCTGGTGATCAGCTGCCCTCTGCCTGGGGGGATGGCAAAGCACTGCAGCGTGGCAGCCAGCCAAGTTGAGTAGTAACTCCCCTGCAGAAACACAAACCCTGCAGACAAACGATCTGCCCCCCAGGGCTCTCCTGACTTTGGTTGCATGGAGGGACTCAAGGACCACAGGGTCCTGATGGACAAGGTGAACACGAGTCGGCAGCGCACTGCTGCAGCAACAAAGGCAAATCGGATCCTGGGCTGCATCCACAGGGACACTACTAGCAGAGATAGAGACGTGATCATCCCACTCAGTGCTTGTCAGGTCACATCTAGCATGCTGTGTCCGGTTCTGGTCCCCACAATTCAAAAAAGATGTGGACAGACTGGACAGGGTCCAAAGGAGGGCCACAAAATTGATCGAAGGGCTGGACAACCTGCCCTATGAGGAAAGACTGAAGGAGTTCGGTCTTTTGTCCCTAGAGAAAGCTCATCACAGTTTTCCAGTACCTAAAGGGTAGCTACAAATTAGACAGGGGCTCTCTCTTCACAAGGAGCTACACAGAGAAGGAAAGGGGCAACAGGTACAGGTTGCACCAGGAGAGATTTCATCTTGATACAAGAAATAAATTTTTTACAGTGAGAACAATCAATCACTGGCACAACCTCCCCAGGGATGTGGTGGAGTCCTCATCACTGGAGGTTTTCAAGACACAACCGGACAGGGTGCCAGATAATCTCATCTAGGCTCTCTGTCCCATGAAAGGTTGGAACAGATGATCTTTCGAGGTCCCTTCCAACCTGGGCTGTTCTGTGCTTCTATGAGACTCGTCCCATCTCCAGACCCCAGCCTCCCTCCAGGTCTTTGCACCTTCTGGCCCCTGTGCAGCCCCTCTCCTGGGCATTTCCCCTGCTACCCAGGGACGCTGCCTCCAGCCATCCCTCCCAGGGTCCCCTCCCCTGCCTCTTACAAGGAGGAACCATGACTGCGACGTGCCCAGACACCATGTGCCCTTGGACAGGAGAAGCGTTGTCTCTGCTTGCAGGCCCCTCACTGCTGCTTTTCTTCTTCAGAAGAATTTGTTGCCTTGGTCATCCTTCCATCTCCTCCTGAAAAAGCAGACAATAAAAAGGGAGACAAGCCTGCCACTTTGTTGCCCCTAATCAGAAGGGTGCAGGGAGTGGGAGAGGCTGTATTTAGGAATGTATCTGAAGGATTTTTGATATCCCACCCACATACTCATTCAGCTGCTGGATCCAGACTCCTCTGTGTCATTTATACTAATCTGTCCCCTTCTGCTTCACACCAATCACCCTTCAGCATGAGATCAGACAACTCCTACACCCACAGCAGCACACAAATCACCAGTCCCAATCCTGTCCCAAATAAATCAGGCTAATCTACCTATTGTAGAGGAACAGGGAACAAATCACCCACTAACCAAACAGAGCCAGGGAAGTGCTTTAGAAAGAGTGCTGCAAAACACACCCAACATGGAAACAGACTCCAGCTACAGGGCAGGTCCCCAGCTCCCAGCGATGGATAGATGGTGCTGACAGTTACCCAAAGGTTTCACCATACGTGTGTGTACACATCTCTATTGCCCATGCTGCCCTGCCTGACTTCAGAAATAGCTCCCCTCCAGCTCAGCAAGGAACATTTCTACACTGGAGCTTCTAACCTCCATCACATCAACGGGGACCAGATCTGGGGATGCTGTCCCAAACCCTTCATCCCCCACTCCACAGCATCTGCAAATGAGACGGAGGTGGAAATGTCTGATCCAAACCTGAACCAACTGCCTCAAAGGTTCAGAATGAGTTTCTGGTCCTAATCCATTACTAAATGCTGGAAAGTTCAGAGTGCCTTACAAGCCTGCTAATGAAGCAAGTGCAATAGAATGCACAGGAGCCCATTTCTGTGCCAAAAGTTAATTCAATTTTGTAGAGAAACTGCATATTCAATACTGGGCATCCTGTGATCACTCAGTTCCAGTCTGCTCTTTTCCTTCCCTAACAGGATTTTCCCAGCACTACTTACCTCATCAGCCTTTCATTGCTACTAAGCCAGGATTCCCGGACAATCTGTCCCACTGCCTCAAAACAAATTTCTGTCTATCACTAACAGGTCTGCAGCACCCATATGTCCTGCAGCCTCCACTGCTAACAACAGTCTTAATCTTATTCCTTCACACCAGTTATCAAAGTAACACTCTGAGGCAGGAATTTCAGATCATTAGCAGAAAACAGAACCAATTACGAAAAAAACAGCCAAGAGTAAGAGATCTCACACTGGATTAAAAATAGATTGTTTTTATTCAATTCTCATGACTTCAATTTGGCACGCAAACAGCAGGCTTTGCAAGCTCAGAAGAGAAATGCGCCTGGCTAAGAGGCCGGCAGAGATGGCCTGCGTGGGGATGCACCCCCCCAGCTCACGCCTGCAGCGTGGAGGAAGGTGTGCGCAGCAGCACGGCTTGTTTTGTGGGCCTGGGATAGCTCCCGGGGGACCTGGGCAAGACCGGCTGGGGAGCGGGCAGGTTAAGCTTCTGTGCTGGGTGGCCGTCGTTGCTGGGCACGTGGGATCAGAGGCCCTGCTCGGAGCTGAGGAGGCAGCAAAAGGGTGACAAAAGTTGCTCTTCCCATGCAAATCTGTTCAACACTTCATACACTGACATAGGTCACGGGCCTCCTCAGGGATTTGAAAGCATCTGAGGAGAAAGACTATCTGTCAGGCACCTGCAGCTCCCCTCATTGGTCTTGCTGGAGGGTTGTAATTTCCTTTGACAGCATCCTTTCCTCATACCTTCAAAAGCTTGGAGCTGAAAACCACCAACAAAGGAGAGACATAACTGCTGCCATCACTAGCGTGTGCTTTCGATGGTAACAGCACGGCAGGCGCTGACAAAACACAAAATCTGTCCCAAAGCAGGGAGGAGGATGGGAGGATGCCTGCAAAGCCAGTGTGGCTCTCAGCAAGCACTAAGAAACAACTGAAACTCTGGGAGATGAAGCGTGTCTTCCATCGCCCTGTCGGAGAAAATTTGGAGAAAGAATAGTTTCCAGCTGTAGCAGAACACCGAAGCCCAGCAGTGGGACAGTTTCAGCTGCTGCCCCCAGGCTCCAGCACAGGCTTCACCTCAGTGACCGTCACCACCCCAGTGCGTGCAAGAGCCCAGTGCCTGATGGGTGACCAGCGGGGGGGATTGTTCATATGGACTCAACAGCAAGTCAATAGCTTCCATGTGGAACATTACATTAAGATGGGTTGTTTAAATGCCTTGAGAGTTTATTTTGGCTGGGACAGGCACACAGGCTCAGGGGAGGGAACAAGAACACTCGATAGAATTTGCACGAGGATTGTTTGTTCTTCAGCATCTGAAAAAGAGTCCCAAAGTGCTATCATCAGTAGGCTTAAATTCATGATGTGGGGCTCTATAGTGCTGCTGGGAAGTGCTTGGGGGGGTCTACAAATAGGCACCTCACCAAAAAAAAAGTTGAAAGGCAATGTGAAATAAAGAGGGAATAAGAACATGGAAAGTTTGTGTGAAGAAGGGTAGCCGCAGCTTGGCTATACAAAAGCTTCATCTATTCCAAGTATAGCAAATGGGAATAAAACTCTGAGGCAGACCTTATTTGTCCTATTAATTTGGCTGAGCATAAAGTCACAACAGAGGGGAAAAAAGAAAAAAAAAGGAGATACACAAAACAGCCTTAAATAGCTTAAACTAAACCAAATCATTTATCAGCACACAGTCACAATAAAAGCAATTAGCATGCAAGATATTAAGAACCTATCCCATCTTTAAAATGTCTATGGGCCACAAATAGAGGTGCACAAAAGATAGATTAGGAACAAATCTCAACCTCTTATGCCATCAATTCTTAAGTTAATTATCTGATAATCACCATGGCGTTCATTTACTGAATAAATATCCCATGTAAATTTAAATCCACATGTAAATAGAAAAACAGTTAATTAAGGAAACAATAAAGTACCCAGCAATGTAAACACTCTGCTGACTCCACTCGCCATTAGCAGGAAGAGTCTGCTGGAACTTTGTGCTGAACTCCCAGATTGAAGCACAGGGGTCTATGTGCTGGGGTCTGTACTTTTGGCAGCAAAGCAACATGTGCTGTCATAAAAAAATAAGTTGCAAGTTTGTCAGTGGCAAGGAAGCACAAGAAAGCCCGGATCTCAATTCAACATAGCTTATCCTTATTTCTACCTCCATCAAATAAAGCACATAAGCCTCCATGGAAATCACATGCTTGCATCCTGAGCTGAATAGGGATAAGCAAAGAACATGCTTAAATATTTTGCAGAATTAGATCCACAATCTTCATTTCATACTGCAGTAATTCATGTTCAGAGAAATCTGTTACTATGGAAACTTATTTTGGGTCTAGCAGAGAGATTTTTCCCTTTGATTCTCAGTTTTAGAGCCAGTCTTTCCTCCTGTCTCCTTCTCTAGAGATGTTCTTAAACAGCAGATTTCTGATTTCTTTGCCTGTTTCACAGCAAACTGCTGTGTCTAAGTTCCCTCATTTGTTAAGCAGAGAAAATTCTCAACTATGCTACTGTGATGGTGTGAAGTCCTCGAATGGAGGATGCTGTAGAAAAAGAAAGGATAATCTAAAAACTTCATCTTGCCTAGTAGGGGGTGGAGGAGGAGGAATGGCCCTGCGTGGAAGGTGTGGGTGCACTGCGCGTGTACACAGCAGCAAAATGATGCTGTCTGTTTCAGTCTATCTTTCCCCATAACTCACAACTTCTTGTTTGCGATCTTGGCTGCTCAGAACATCATGCGGATGTTACATACATCTGGCTATTCTCACATCAAGATCTTGCTTCCGAATGATAACAGTCAGCTCAGAGCCCGTCATTTTATATGTGAAGCTGAGACTGACTTTTTTGCCACCATCTCTCACTTTAGTCACCTACACAGAATGTCACCTGCTGTTTCATTACCCAGTCACTCAGTCTCACAATGCCCCTGTGCATTTCATCAGAGCCAGCCCTTGTTCCTAACACCTTGACTAACTTAATATTATCTTTCTTTGCTTAGTAGTCATCCTCTTTTCCAGACCATTTGTGTGTTCGTTGAGCAGCACAGATCTCATCACTGCTGACCTCCCTTTTCTGTCGGAACTATTTACTTTCTTTTCTGCTTTGTATTTTTAACAAACAGTTTATCCATGCAAGGACCTGCTAGTTTTATCCCATCGTTACTTAGTTTCCATAAGATCCTTCGATGATGGACATTGTGGGGACTCTTTTAGCTCTGCACAAACTACATCCATGAAATTTTTCTCATCCACATGCTTACTGACTCCTTCAAAGAACCTTAGTTTTGTGACCCACACCTGCCTTTTTCAATAGCCAGACCATTTCTTCCTTGCTTGGTGCAGAGTTCAATCTTCCCAGCTGCCTGCAGGTCCCTCAGCCTTCCCGTCTGGCTAGTCTAGCATAGCAACTTGCAGAGCCATCCAAGCCTCTGAATATCCATGTGAGACATACAACAAACTCTGGCCTGATCCTAGGACCCAAGAGCCTTGTGTTAGTGAAGAGTGTAATAAATATCCCTGTAGACATTCATTCTTCAAAACAGGTCAGATCTTTGCCCAAAACAGAGTCTCAAGAAGATGCAGTTGTCCAATGTGAGCTACCAGGCTCCCAGATCCCTGCTTCTGGCTTGATGGCTCTAGAGTCTGCCCCAGAACTGCCTCATCGGTTGAGTCACAACAAGTTTTGTCTTGTTCAAGTCCAATTAAATGCCCAAATGATAGCACAAAATGAGCTACTTAGCCTTCCACACCTTTTCCTCACCTGGGGAATGCACCAAATTGATGCTCACATTCTGAGACCAAAGAGCAGGACGACCTTGCATTGCCTGTACAGGATGTGTGCCTTGCATAGACGTGTATGTTGATAGCTTCTCTCTAGGCACAGAGGGGCTAGGGACTTAGCCACAGGCATAGCTTCCCAAGGACAGAATACAGGGGACCTCGTGCCACACCGATGGTGGTGAAAGTTACCCGTGACATCCCCATCCTTCCTCCCCATCTCTTTAGACCTTCAGTAATTCCTCTCTGAATTGCCTGCCTCTCCTAACATTATCAGGCAGAAGCGTACATCCCACTTCATTAAGCCTGTAAGCCACTGGTTGGATGATATCTGACTTGCATCCGTTTGCAATTTAAAATGGGCATTTGCTTCAGATCAAAGTGGTAGTGGCAGCAGGGACAGAAATTAGCATCTCACGGTCTCTCTCTCCCTGGTTTCATTGCCACAGTGTGTCTCCCTCATTACCAGGGAAATGAAACATCTTTACAGTTCAGGCTGCCTCTGCCTTTTATCCTGCGGCCACCGCACGAGGCATTACTGCCACATTTAACAGTGATTGGTCACGGCCCTTCTTTTTCAAATGGGACAGTGGGCCTCTCCTCCCTATTAGCATCCCATGAGGGGGCTGCGAGGAGTCACAGCCCCTTGTGGTTTGCCATACTACTCCCAGCATTCACCCATTCATTCCCTCACACTTAAAATAACAATAAAACCAATGTTTTCCCTCCTGCTGGTGAATTTTCACACTTAGTCGACAGTCGCAGCAACGAATGCTCCTCCCACCCCTACAAGGAGCAGGTAACAGCACGCACAAGGCCGGAGACCGGGTCACCCCCTGCTTCGCAGCCGCCCCCCCCCCACGCTTTGCCTTCATGATGGTCCCCAAGGAGGAGTCTGAGGACAGCACCCATCACAAGGGCAGGTTCCAGGGATGCCGGAGGAGCAGCTCCCTTCCCTCTCCCCTCACTTTGCCCAGCAGCCCAGGCACACAACCTGCACCCAGTGCCTGCAGAGGGAATAAGCACAGCATCAACTAAAAGACAAAATAGCCCTTGCTCGGATTATTTTTAAATAAAGCTGCCGCTGGAGGTGAGTAGTTTGCTATGGCAGTAGTGAGCTTGTGCCCACGCGTCCCTGGAGAGCTCGCTAGCACTGGCTGTAGAGGAGGGCTCAGCTCCCTGCCAGCATCACTTATAAACATAGAACTCTCCTTAGAAACATACAGGAAAAAATGTAATGAATGAATGAATGAAAGAAAGCAAGCCCAGATGAGCACATGCTCAAATTTGTTGCTTGTGGTATTCTGTTTCCTGTCTAGATTGCAGAAGCAAGTAGTGTCTGGACCTTACTTTCCAGTTTGCGTTTCTAAATAGGAGCTGCTATGGAGACATGCTTGTGTTTGGTTTAAATGATGCCCACAAAAGGATTTTTGGGGTTTGGGGTTTTTCTTTTAAATGCCCAAGCAGGTAGGGGACTATTAATCTTGTCAGTCCCACAACCAGCCTCTTTGCTGGTGAGTGCAGCTGGCTGAAAGGGTGCTGAGCTGGACCCTCCTGCTTGCTGCGGTAGCAAAGCGAGCCAGATACCACATTACCTCTCACACATCCTTCCCGCCTTGAGCCCCATGGTTTGTACTGCTTCTGCCTTGGAAAGCATTGCTCTAGGGCAAGGACTGCTTCTTCCTGCCCTTTGCAACAGCACTGTAGTCCCATAATATCTGCTGGAATAAAAGAGGGAGGAGGCAGAGGATTGGAGGAGAAGGACCAAAAAAACAGCAGTAAGCAGATATGATGCAGCAGTTCCTTGGTGTTAAGGAAGGTTTAGAGTCCTAAGAGAGGTTCTGCTTTGTTTTAGGTGCCAAAGCCCAAGGCCGAAAGACGCGCGAAACAAGCAGGGGCTGTGGGAACCAGCTGGAATGCAAAATAGCACCACGTGAGACCAAAGCACATGTCAAAAGTGCATCTTTTATTTCCAGTTTTTAAATATTGTATCACAGGAAGAAAACTGAATGTCAAATTTCAAAACCAACTTAAACTTAATAGGGAGGAATGAAGAGATGCTGCTTGAGAGGGGACATCCCAGGAGAAATCCAAGTCATTTGTTTGGAAGCATTTCTTGAAAGTTTGGCAACCTTCCTCAACAACCTTGCCCTGGCAGTACAGGGCAGCACACTGCTGCTGTGCCCTCTGCTCCCAGGCAGCGGGGCAGGCCAGGAAACCCTGAGCCTTCGGCTGCCAGAGGATGCAAAGTACCTCCTTGCTTGCAAGCCACTTCCCACCGCTCCTGCACAGCAACTAACTCATCACCCACTCTCCCACCTCGCAGGATAGAGGAGCCTTGCAGCAAAAGGTCCTCAGTACACCCATCTTCAGGTGAGAGAGTCACTGGTGTGATCCTTTGTCCCACTGCGCTGGGTGAGCTGCCCCAGCGGTCACTGAGCACTGGCTTTGCTCCTGCCCAGAGGCAGGTGCCATAAAAGCATTCCAGGAAGGCAACGCAACACGGGGGTTATATTCCCACCCGTCCTGCCCTCACATCATCCATCTTCTGAACAGTGAGGGTCTGCCAAGCTGCAAGGTTGTGCTGGCTTGCCTGGGAGGCAGTGCTGCTCTCCTCTCGCCTTATAGTTTCCATACCTTCCTATAGAAACACAAGAGCACAACATAGCTCTCATGTTTCTATAGCCCCATTCAACCACTTCCCAGTGGATTAATTCTTGTTGGAGGCAGCTCTGCACTGCCCTGTAGCCCCTTCAAGCTGCTTTAAAGCCTATGACAGGACCCTGGACCTTCCCACCGCACGCTGCCCTCACACAGGACGTTCCCTGGGCAAGGATGGGGGACGGGGTGCAACAGGGGCACTGCTGTGCTGCAGGGTCTGCGCTATTGCACTGTTTTCCCCCACGGGGCTGTAACAGCTAAATATATATTTTATCGGCTGTTCTAATTTACATCAGAGGCTGGACTTGGAAAAAAGGTGGCAATGGGGGTGGGTGAAGGTGGCCAAGAGCCCCAACAGCAAAATCAACACCATCCCCTGACCCACCACACATACACGTCTCTCTCCCTCTCATACATTTACCTCAGCTGAGTGAAATGTTCTCTTTAAAAATAGGACTGGTTTGGAGCTTTTGCTGTGATAAGTTACAACTCTTTCTAAGTTCACTCACGGAAAAAAAAAACATCTTAAAACATATAGCCGAAAGGTTTGGCAGTGACCCACCAAAGCCAGAAAAAAAATAAAGAGGAAAAAACCCCGCCACTGCAAAACCACACATTTTTCTTGCAGACCCTTTTATCAAGGCCCTAGGCATGCTTTGCAAACTTATATTAAAACCTCTAAACCTGTGTGAATAGAAAGCTGCTACTTCCATAGGCCTCTGGTTAACTGAGCAAAAACGGGACAGAAGAAGAAAGCACCCTGTTGATGGGGAGACCTCCCTCTCTTTGCCCACTTTCTTCCCCCAGTCCACCAGACACAAAAATCTCGTGTTGCAGTAGAGTCTGCAGTTTTTTACACGAAGATCAGATGGCAGCAAAGATGCCTCCACAGACTTGCAACACAGTGCCGAGGTGGCCGAGCAAGGGGCCAGCGCGGGCTTGGGGGATGCACCAAACCCAACCAGGTCACTCACAGCGCCTGCACAGCTTACGGAGACTGACCCCCACACGTGACCACGGCAGCAGGGTAGGGGCTGTCCCACGCCACCACCCCAGCAGTCTGCTAATGAGTAGCAACCTAAATAAGTTTGATTTTTGAGCAGAAGGCTGGTCTTGATGAGGTTCATCCTAAGACACGTAAAGAATGGGCTGTCAGGCCATCTGTTAGTGGTTTGCTGTGGTAACACCTGAGGAGTGTGAGAAACCGAGTGACAAGAAAAGGGCAAAATTATTTTTAAAAAGAAGGGGAAACTGAACACCTGCATCTTCTTAACTGCAATCCTCAGGGAGATGCAGGGACATAGTAATTACAAGCACCTAGAAGAATGCAAGAAAAAAAAAGAAACTTTTTTTGGTTTGTTCTGAACAAAAACAGAGCACGTCAGACCTACCTAATCTTCCCTGCAAGAAGTAGTCCTATGGGAAGCTAAGGAAACAATCCAAACAAAAACACAGGAGGACAGCACAAAATTGGTAGATAAACTACATGCAGAGATTAATTGTTACTAGTTTATGGTCAAAAATGGTTCCTTCTTTCCTTTCTCACGCCCTAACACACCTACATCTCCTTTCTGTGTCCCCTAATTACGAGCTGGATGCTAGGCAGCCAGTGTATGGCTGGCTCAGGGCTGGCTGTCAGGCAACTCCCACTGCAGCCTTCCCTTGGTGGGACAGCTCGCCTGCCTCCTCTCCTTCATCGGCTACCACTTTCCACGAAACATGTAGGAGTTTAATGTCCTGGGAGCATCTGCTTCTCTGTCAAAACAGACTGAAACTGGTCCACGAATTAAACCATTACTGAGACAGGACTAAGACAAACAGACAGCAGGATCTTTTGCAAACTGGTGCAGAAAGCTGTTCAACAGGCCCATGCAAACAGTGCTTCAGTTAGATAGGAAAAGTCAACAGCCTGAACACACAGTGGAGAAACAACTTGCTAGACAGCGAATCTGCAGGAGAGGAGCCTGCCAACTGCAAGCCAAGCGCAAACAGTGCCACATTGTCACAGGCACACAGAAAATCAAACATCCTACTGGGATGTGTAAACGGGACATAACCCACAAAGCGGGGAGGAAACCTCTGCAGAGAGCCCCACATGCGGCTCTGAGCACTCATGCCACAGGAGAGACAGCTGGGGTCAGGGCAACAAAGAGAAAAGCTGCACGAGGTCCGGGAAACATAACCCACAGGGAAAGGCTGAGCAAACTGGAGCCAGCCAGTGCAGACAGAGGAGGCTGAGCAGGGAAACAAGAGCAGTAGTCTTCAAAATTATGCAAAAAGTGTTTTTTCAAGGAGAAAGGGAAGGAAGCACCTCCTAGTTCCTCGGGATACAGGGCAGGCAGCTTTTCTAATTGTAAGGAAGGTAAAGGACTTGAACAGTTCATCTAGAGGGGCTGTGGTGTCTCCAACCCTCCCTCCAGTCAAAGGAAGCAAGTTCATAAATGTCTGCCATGATTTCCACACAGCTGCTTTTATCTGAGGACAGCGCTTTGATCATCACCCTGACGCCTGACCTTACAACTTGCTGGGACCACGTCCCACTTTGCACAATTAGGGCTTGCGTATCCCTTGACTTATAGGGATGGGATCGAAATCTCCTTTCCTCTAATGCATCAGCAAGCCAGCCTTCAGGTAGCAGAGCTCCTCAGCCTTGAAAAAGTGAGCCTGAGCTGGATTCCAGAGCATAGAGGAGCTGCCCTGCAAGCGCACACATGGCTTTTTTATTACATGGTACAATCGGGAGGTGTCTAATACCACGTCCCAGCCATGCAGCTTCAGCATGAGGGGCTGGGTGCTGTCTTCTACAGCAGTCCCAGCAAAGGAAGGAGCTGGAAAGTCTTTGTACACTCATCTCCAAGATGGCTTGGTGTCTGCTTCTTCCTCTGGGCTCCAAGACTCTGTGCAAGTCCCTTACTGGGTCAACAAGATTCAGTTTTTGTGGATGGCTATGGTACCCCTGCTGTGGACTTTCTTCAGCCCCAGCCAGCCTTGCTCAGTCCTCATGTTCCTGTGACAGGTTTTGTGATCCTTTTCCTTTCAGAGAAGATGCATTTTGGGCACAGGTGCTCCCAGAATGAGGGGACAGCAGTGTCTGAGAGCTTTTCCAGCAAAGGGTGGACAAAGGCAAGTGCAATGCTTTAAATTGGACACCAATACTCTGTTTCCAGCTCTGCCACTTTTTTTTAGCCTGCACACCACATAGATTTTTTTTCAAGTCACCTAAAATGATTAGCAATTTGATACCTTTGTGTCGCAGTGCAAAGAGAGCTGGTTTTCCCCCCTTATACCTGTAGAGAGTAACACCACTTCCATCCACAGTGGGAGACACATACTACTGCAAGGACCTCAAATATACCACAATGACCAGAGTGTGAAATAGGTGGGCACCTAACATAAAAGACAGGAACACCTGTTATGAAAAAACTATTTGCTTAGTAATTCAAAGCCACTTCATTCCACTGCAAGTAAACACACAATTTTAAGGATTCATTGCAAGAGCTACTACAAAACAATAAAAAGCACCTCTCCAAGTACTCAGTCCTCCTCAGGTGTCCAGTTCTACTCCTTCAAGTTACATCTGCCATTATAGATCAGCTAAGTTTTCTTGACCCCTCCAGCTCCTTGTAGTTCCATCAGCTGGTCTCCTGTGACATTGCCCTTCTTGCTTTTTCCGAATTTGAAGTACAAGCAGAAGACAACAAGGGCCAGGAGAAGGATCAGAACCAGTGGTAAGTAGAGGATGAAGTTCAGCAGTGGTGGGGATGAGCAGATCCTAGACAAAACAGTTGACTCTGGAGTAAAAGAAAAAAAAAAGAAAAAAAAGAAAAAAGAAGTGAGGCCCCAAGCTAGTTTGAGTTTCTCTCTCCTACTGTTTCTACAGGTTATCTTTTTACCACTTTCCTCTCAATCTTCAACAGTTACCACGAATTTTTAAGAATTCATACAGGCTACCCGACGAGAAGGGGGAGAGAAACCAGGTAACTTGCCTCAATTTCTTGGTTTTGGAGCTCAGATAGGGCCCCAAGTCGTTCAGCTGAAACATCCCAACAGAAACAGCATGGCTCTCCAGCTAACCCGTGCCGGACTGGGCTCAGTAAGGAAAAACCACATACCCTTCACCCCCTGGGTCCCTGCCCAACACCAGTGACAGCGAGGTGAGGTGGAAGCCTGCCAGAGGCTGCACCACTGACAAGGAGGGACAAGAGGAAAGCAAAGGAAACCAGATCCAGAAGGTCCCTGACTTCCCCAGATGCCTGCCCCTCCTTGCTTCTGCGGCTCTGCTATCAAATTTCAGCCATGCTCAGCTGCAGGCAGCTGTGAGCCCCATCCCTGGCAGCTCCTGCAGAATAGCTCCCCAGTTGAGGTGGGGGCTGCCTGTACTGCTGGTGTACCCTCTGGGTACTTCACAAAACCATGTTTGATAAGTCCCATGCTAGCTGAAAAGCTCTCATTTACAGCCTCTCCATTTTTGTCCTGGGCTCCTTACAGCCACCCATTAATCCTGGACATCAAAATCTCCTCATCGACACGTAGCTTCAACATCACAGACTGACCTCAGACGCACCTGGCCTACCACAAAGGGTCATGCCAACTCCTTTGGGTCTGCTTTATCCACCTTAAAGCAGTGTTCCTCAATTCTCCTCTTTACCGAAGACCCACGTGCAGATGTTTTACGCTTGCTCTGCAGAGCCATGCTGAGCATGCAGGTCTGCTGATTTGAAGCTGTCCGTGGGGGACCCACACAGCCTGGTGGGTGAGGGATGAACCAACCTGGGGGCTACTCCTGGTTGTGAAACTGGCTTTCACCTCTCTACCTCTGAAGCTCTGCACCCCATCTGCATAGGTAGAAGCAACATTTACTCTCCCATAGGAAGACAGGGAGAAGTCTCCACTACATGAATGCCTCTATAGTACTAGGGAGGTATCCTAAAATGCAGCATCAGCGATTAGAGCTGAAGTTACTCCTGGTTATGGGTACACTCGCACATGGCTGTGTCATTACCCCTTGGAAAACTCCAAAACGTTGAAATTCATGAGCCAGAGGGGCATTCTCAGATACCTGCGTCATTACAGAAACATACAAGCACAAAAAAAACCAACCCCAAACCCAAAACCACCCAGATAATCTCTTAGATTTTATGAAAACCATGAAAATCACTTGGCAAAAACACTTATAAAAAATTGAAGGACAATTTTCTAGCAGTTACTGAGCAATTCTAGTAATGGTTACTCCACCAGTAATGGGTAACAAGAGACAGAGGGAGCTGATGAAGGAGAATTCTGAGTGCTAGAGGGAGCCATGATGGACAACAGCAGGAGCATAACAGCAGGGGAATGAAGCACTGTCAGTGCCTCCCTGTGCAATTAAATCCAGATTAGATCTGCTGTAGGTGCAAAGTCATGTAAGCGGGCTCTATGCTTGCCTGTGACAGCAGCAGGCACAAGGGAGGGCTCTACAGTGTGCCCTGAGCTCTTCCCCATCGGTCAGCATTGGCAATTCCTGCAGAAGCTATAACTGCACATTGGCACCCAGGCTGGCTTCGGGCATGGCAACTCCAGGGCTGAAGGCATGAGAAGAACTGCAGGATCCTCTCGGCTAAGTGCAACATGAACGATTTCACAGTTCATATTTTTAACTCCACATGGGTCATCCAAGCCTCCTATTTCCCCAAAGAGGCAAGAAAAGAATATTTTTTTCCTGCCTGTTACCTCCCTAAACACGCTGTATGTGCCTGACTGAAACCTTTGCTTTTATTTAAAATTCTGTGTACAGAATTGTGTTGGTTTTGGCTGGGATAGAGTTAATTCTCTTCATAGCAGCTAGTATGGGGCTATGTTTTGGATCTGTGTTGAAAACAGTGTTGATAATGCCAAGATGTTTTTGTTACTGCTGAGCAGTGCTTACATAGAGCCAAGGCCTTCTCTGCCTCTCACCCCACCCCACCAGCAAGAAGGCTGGGGGGACACGAGGAGTTGGGAGGGGACACAGCCAGGACAGCTGACCCCAACTGACCCAAGGGGTATTCCAGACCATAGGATGTCATGCTCAGCATATAAAGCTGGGGGAAGAAGGAAGGGGGGACATTCGGAGTTATGGCATTTGTCTTCCCAAGTCACCGTTACGTGTGATGGAGCTCTGCTGTCCTGGAGATGGCTGAACACCTGCCTGCCCATGGGACGTGCTGAATGAATTCCTTCTTTTGCTTTGCTTGTGTGCGCGGCTTTTGCTTTACCTATTAAACTGACTTTACCTCAGACCACAAGTTTTCTCAGTTTTACCCTCCTGATTCTCTCTCCCATTCCACTGGGAGAGAGGTGAGTGAGAGGCTGCATGGTGCTTAGTTGCCGGCTGGGGTTAAACCACAAGAATCCAGCTCTATCTTTGCACCCAGCATGCACCCCAACTCACCCCGAGAGGACAGAGGCTGTTTTTTAGAGACCTTGCTGGAGGTGGACTTGCCAGAAAAATCACACCAAGAATTTTTTTCCCCAAAACAGTTAGCATTCCGGCCCCAATGGCACGACCAGGAGCAGAGGTTTCTGCCCATGGTCCCACAGAGACCCCACAAGCCACAAAGCACTGCAGACACAAGTGCACTCGGTGGTACCCTCTGGGCCACATGCCTCACAGTTAGAGCTCTTGGTATCTCATCTGACCACCACCTATGGCATTTACAATGCCACGCACCTGGTTTCAGCCACTGGCAGATCAAGGGGACTGGGAACAGGATCTCATTGCCTCCCCCACCAGGCCCATAGCATGTGTCCCTCGAAGGGCTCTCCTCCCTCCCACAGCTCCCAACACAGCTCTGGTGATCTCCCCAGCACTGACCCCTTCTGCAGTCCCTTAGCAAGTCCTCCCAGCCCCTCTGCATTCTTGCCATCGCAGCCAGCATTGCCAGCAGAGAGCTGCCGTGATCGTCCCCCCCATCCCAGTATGGCTAAGGGGGAACTGGTGCGGGGTGAGCTGCCCCTCGCACCCAGCGGCGTTACCTGGCGGGGTGGTAGTGAGCCGGGTGTACCCTGAGCACGCCAAGGCTTGCAGAGCCCACTCCGTCCCCTCGCTCTGCTGCTGCCACTCCTGCACCTGGCAGTGATAGACCCCCGCATCACCCTCCTCCACGCTGCGCAGCGTCAGGCTGAAGTCACCGGTGGTGGGGCGGCGGAGGTGCAGCCTCCTCGCCAGGCTCTCCACGGGGTACTCGATGGCACCGTCATGGCGGAGGGTGAGCAGGGGCCTGACGTGCCTGCTTTCCTCTCCCCGAAACCAGGTGGCCGAGAGGTGGGCGGCGGGCAGGTGGGCACCTTGCAGCAGGCAGTGCAGCGTCACCTCCTCACCCTCCCTCGCTGAGACGCTGCGGTTGGTTTTCTCCAGCTGCAGTTCACGCCCTGGGGGGTAGGATGCAAGCAGAAAGACACGTTGCAGCATTGCACTGCCATAGAAATGCTCCTGCCTGTGCCCGCAGGCTGACAGAAATCTTCTGGAGCAAAGTGGGGGGGATCGAGATAGGGTCTTGCAAGAACCTCTGCAGGACACCCACAGGACCCTTGCTCCTGTGACTCATTCGCCCTGGGGTGGTCCTTCCTCCTCATCATCTCTGCCCCCTGTTCACAACCCTCTGCTGTAATACTTCCCAACCCCTCCAAGCAAGTGATAAGGCATCCTTTGGACCAAAAGCTACTTAGGAAGCTGGAATTCTCTGATCCACTTTTTTTAGGGCTGCAACCCATAAGCCAAGTGAGGCTGAGGGAGGGAAGAACTGGGCCAGGGAGACCCACTGTGCACCCCAGCGGTGCAGTGCCCAAGGTGGTTGCAGCTGAGCCGTCAGCCTTGTTCTCAGCAGCAATGTGCTGCAGGGTAAGGAAAAGAGTATTTTGCTTCAGGATGCTCAGGAGTACCACGAAATGGCTTCCTCTCTATTCGCAGCACTGTACAACCAACCAAGCGCACCATGTGATGGAGTGAAAAGAAAATGCCACGATTCGCTTTGTTATGAAGCATTAGACATCATCTGCCAGTGGCAAAAATACCAGCTTGGTTGGTTTGGGAGGATGTGGTAAATCCTCCTAATTCCCTATTTCTCTTTGAGAAGCACTGACACCTCCTGCATCCCTAAGTCTCAGATCCAATGCAGGAGCCACTGCTTCTCCTAAGCCCTGCTAGCTTAGGAGAGGTCTGGCAGGGGCCCCCTCGTAAGTTGATCCGACCTTCTCCAGCAGCACCTATATGAGAGAGAACCATCTGCTTACCTGGGAGCTTGAACTCCAGCATGGTGCTTCCTGATGCTCCCTCTCCGAGTTTGTACCAGCCATCCACCAGCCAGAGCCATTCCTCTACTACACAGTAGTACCTGCCCTGGTCCCCAGGGTTTGCAGAGAGTATCCGCAGCCAGAAAACGTTGCTGGACACCCTCTGGCTCAGGAACCGGGACTTTTGTGCAGGAGAGCTGAAGTCAGCCCCATATTCCAGTATGCTGCTGTAGTCGGCCCTTAGGATTTGCAGGGGGGTTGCATCTGCCAGAGGAGGAGGTAGGAGGTACCAGGTAATGGCAAACTGAGAATTGTTCTGGGCAAACATGATCCTGCACTCAATGGCTGTGTCGGCACCGCTGACAGTCTCCACAGAGCTTTCTTTTGTAGCTACACGAAGCTTGCTTTCTAAATGGAGAAACAAAATAATCATGCTGGCTGCAGCTGCCCATACAGGGATGCTGGCAAGGACAGGAATAAGGCTGGTCTGAGAGACCCACAGAAAGAAGAGGGAGGAAGAGGGTGCTCAAGGGACAAAGACCCATTAGGGGATGCTGGAGCAGAGGGGTGGGGGAAGGAGGGAAAGAGAAAATCCACACACCCTTATTTGAACTGTGGTGGGGAATCACTGGGTGCTACTGGGCAGAGGAGCAGCAGAGGAGGCACCTGGGGGACCATGGGACGGAGGCAGCCGCTGTGTTAGAGCTTGGAGGCAAAGCCTCTGTCTGAAGCAAATATGTCCGTCTACCACTGCTTTTATCGGCAGGCTCACACATAAGCGATAGAACCAGCCTGCAGCTTTGGAGACTGTGAACAAGTGTCTTATCTCAGAGAGGTTACAGAGCCTGCATGGGTTTCACTAACAGTCACCGTCTCCGGTGTTTGCTGTGGTTATTAATCAGAAACCACATAACACGGTCTTGAACATCCGCTGTGATTACACCTAGCAATTGCTCAATTTAGCACTGAGCAGCTCAGGAGAGGAGAGCTGCAGTGCTGCCTGCAGCTCTGCCCCCCTGCAGGGTACACAATTGCTCCCGATGTGCCTGTGCTGCTGCTGGTTTGAGGGGCCCCCTTCCCCCTGCACCTCACCTGCTGCTGGTGCCTTTCCTTCTCCTCCAGCAGTGGAAAGGCTACAAACCGGTCTCTTCGAAGGGCCTCCAATGACCGGCATTTCCTCTTGGCCCTCCCCTCCAAGCTGAGACACCACCTCTGTCAGACGGGGTTAGCAGTCACGCGAAGGAGTACCCACGGCTATCTACCCGTGGGTAGACAGAAATTACTCAGCACGAGACACCTTCAGGCTTTTTAGCGACTGCAGACTGAGCTTCCATTCTCAGCACGTTCCTTGCGTACGAGCTGAGCAGCAGGACGCCCTGTGCCGTGGAGGCTGGGCGCAGCCGAGCTCCCTTCGGCTCAGCCCCTGGGTGCTGGTTCAGGGACGGGCCGCAGAGGACACACTGAGATGCCCCTGCAGAGCATCCCAGCCCCCTGCCCTCGGCCGCAGGCTCAGCAGGGCGCTCTCTCCTCCGCAACACCTCCCCGAGGGATGCCATGGCAGCAAGTTACGGAGAGGGCCTATGAACCAGGAGGCAGCTGCAGCTTCTCCCACAGGGGCAGATGGAGAAGAGGGACACCACAAGAGAAAGCCCAAGCATTTCCTCTTCCTTCAAGCATTTCTTCTTGAAAAACTCAAGCAATCCACTTCAGAGGCCATCACTGCCTCTCTTGAGGCCAGTCAATGCAAAATATCCCAACTGATGGCTCTTGACAGCCCTGCACATGGGCCTCTGCCCCCATCTCAAATTTGCCAACAAAACCTCTCTGCTCACGTCCACTTATGCTGCTCTTCTCTCTTCGCACCCTGTTGTCCTTCCTTCCCCTTCTCTCTACACTGCAGACAGACACATTGTCACCAAAAGGTTGACAGTCTCCTCCACAGCAGGACTTGCACAAGTCCCAGTATCTGCTTACTGCCTCACCTCAGTGGTGAGGATTTCAGCAACAACATTCACTGGGAAGTCTGGGAGGTGGCCACTCCCAAGGGATCAACAAAGTCCTGTCCAGCATTTCACAGTGCACCTTTGCTACTCTGAAGAAACAGGTAAGGGCAAGAAGCAGAAGAAACAGGAAAGCAATCACCCTAATTAGGAAGCTGTGCAATTAATCAGATCCACATACAGAGAGATCAAGCAGACTTGAGTGCGCTTAGGAAACAGATGCAAGCTGATGTCCTCCAACTTCAGTACTTAAAAGCACACCCAGTCCAGAGCCAGCTCTAAGGAAGCACAAATCTTCAGGGAGGGACACTGTAGATATTCAAAAGCTGTCTGGAGATGGTCCTGAGCAACCTGCTCTCGGTGGCCCTGCTTGAGAAGGGGGCTTGGACCAGATGACCTCCAGAGGTCCCTGCCAACCTCAACCATCCTGAGTTTCTGTGACAGGTGAACTGATCACACTGCAAAAAATAAGACACTTGGTTCTTAACTTCAGCTGTTCAGTACAGAGAAGTATCACTCAGCAAGCCTGCTGAAGTTCAGGAGCTTTATTCAGGGACCCAGAAGTGAACTCTGACAAAGGGAAAGAAAAAAATACTCCCAGGTGTTTCAACTGGAGACTGCTCCCACTTCAAAGGCCACAGGAGAGGAATGGGCAGGACCAGGGAAAGCGGTGGACATCGGGGACAGCTTTCCCGTGTCAGACACAAGGATGTGCCTTCCCCAGCTGCAGCTGCCAAGGAGAGCATGCCGGCAGAGCAGCCCTGCCGCTCATCGCAAGCAGTTCTGCCACCTCTCCCAGCAAAAAGGAACTTTAGGAAAATCAGCTGTGGGGCCATGCTGGACCAAAACGTGCATCTCTCCAGGTGAGCTCCTCCTGGCAGTGCTGCTGTGGTCAGGGGCAGGCAGGTAAACCCCAGGACTTTTCCCCAAACCCAGAGAGGCTGCCAGCACAGGAGACAGCAAACAGCCCAGGGCAGAAGGCCCCTTGCTTGAGTACGGCCCAGCCTGAAAATACTCGAGAGAAGCAAAAGCTACTAGAGCTCAGAGAGGAGCCACAGAAACCACTGCTGTGAGCACTTGATTTTGATGAGAAAAATTGCTGCTACACTCTCAGAGAAGATCACCCCGAGAGGAAGCAGAGCACTTGCTGCAAAGCCCCTTTGTTTCAGCTCCAGGTCTCTTCTCACTACCGCTAAAGACCAATTACCAAAAAGGGCAGAGCAGCTGCCTGCCTTTTCCTTTGGCACAGAAAGACACTGTGCTGTTTTCCCTTTCATTTTCCATTTAATTAACCAAGCCAAGCCTCTTGCTGCCCATCTCACTGCGAGCCCTGCCTGCTGACGCTGCGCTTTCTGCCCAGCCCAGGAGCAGCAGAGCACACGGAAGGGCACGGCCGCTGCAGGACCCGTGCGGGCCAGCCAGAGCGGCTGCTAGTGCAAAGCCCCCCGCGGTTCGCTCCGGAGCCGGGGGGAGCCACCGCGGGCAGCTGCGCTGAGAGGCTGATGGGAGCATCCCTGCTAGGGTTGGGCAGCATCTGCCTGCCAAGGGCACTAATTATGGGACCCCATCAAGAGTCAGATGCTGAACTACGTAAGAAGTCAGAAATGGAAAAGACCTGTCCTCCTTCCCTTCTTGTTATGACCTTTCACGCGTGTCCCTCCCGTCTGAAGCTACAGGCCAGATCCACAGCGGTGTTTAAACTCCTTAAGCACCGACTGACACTGAGTGGTAAACAAAGTGCTGAAGCAAAAGTCAAGAGCTCCAGTCTCTCTGCGGTCTCCAACCATAAGATTTTGTATATGAAGAAACAGGTTGGCGATTTTCATGATTTGCAGCTTTATTTTCTACAGCTTCACCTCATCCCATTGCCGTTAGAGCTGGCTTCCTTCCCAAACTTACTTCTCTACCTTCCCAAATATCCTTCACTGGCTCATGCTGCCTTTCTGAGAGAGATGGCACTAGAGCCAGCAGCCGCCTCCCATTGCACATCATCCCCTCCCAATTCCCACCACCTTTACAGCACCGCAGTATCCAGTAACGGCTGCAATACATTTGGAGCCAAATGTCGTAATATCTCACTGCTCCACTGCTACCATCTCCTCTGTGTAGGCGCTCTACGGTTATACCTGTTCGCCTTAATGCCATTTACACTACTAACGTACTACTACTCACAGACGCTGTCCGTTGTCACCCCTAGCCTCAGTACCACCCTGCAGACCCCTTGCCCCCAGCTGGCTGGAGCTCAGGTGTAATACAGAGTACCCCAGCACCCAGTTCTGCAGGGGTGAGGAAAGAGCAGCAGCAGAGCAGGGGAGGGAGCAGCACAGAAACAAGCCCAAACAGGGAAGGAAACGTACCAACTTACTACAGCAAACCCAGCAGTGAAAAACATGGAAAACACGTGATTTTAGTTCACTGGGTTGTGATCCCAAAAATCCAAGGATTAGAGGAAGGAGCGCTTAATGCATGCAAAAAGAGCAAGAACTCTCCTTTGCTGGCAGAACAGACACAAGGTAAAAAAGAATAGCCTGTATTCTCATGCCTGCCTCCACAGGCTCAGAGGTTTTGCCTGGGACAACGGCTTCCATTCCTGCAGCAGCCCCAGCCACGAGCAGGGCAAGCTGACACCATGCTGCTGCCAGGGTGGCAGGGAGCAGGCGCGCAGCGGGCTGGCTGGGCGGCTGTGGTGTATTTACAACATCTCTCTTCCATAAGAGGACGAGGCTCCCTGCGCGATGCTGTCAGGCACATTGGCAGCACGGACCCTGCCTGCAGAGCTGGCCATAAAAGGGAACCCTAGCCAGGACTCCCAGCTGCGCAGCCCAGCCGTGCCTGGGAGGAGACACCTCCACCCAGGGCCCCCAGCACCTTGCAGCTCAGTGCCGGCTCCCAGCACGGCAGAGAGCCCTGGCCCTTTCTCAGTGCACCTCAGATACACTGGGGGAAGCTTGGGGGACACAGACATATCCCAGCACCAGCTTTGGGGGCCTGCCTCTCTCTACTGCCCTCCAGCCCCCCAGAAGCCCACACCATGGGAGGTATCTCACACCCCCAGCATTCAACTGAGCTCCTTGCAGGGGACTACTTCTTCCCAGAAACAAGGCTTAAAATCCTAGTGGCAATGCTGATTCCCATACGCTTGGCATAATCCATGGTCCTGGTTGCCCCTGGTCATGTTTGATAGATTTAAAGTTGCAGAAGGAGACATCTCTGCTGAAGAAGCGCCCGTGGCACTGCTTACCTGGCAGCACCAGCTTTATCCCCACGGCATTGGACCTGGTGGTGGCCGCCGGCTGCCCCAGCGGCAGGGTGTTCTTCCTCCAGACCTCCACCTCACACTGGTACGTCCCCTCGTCGGCAGCCGCGGCATTGCGGATGCGCAGCCTGAAGGAGGTGGCAGCCTTCGTCAGCTGGGCTTTCCCCTGGAAGCGTGGCTGTGCTGCTCCCCAGGCCACAGTGCCGCTGGGAAAGACCCGGACCAGCTCGTGGTAGTGGCCGGTGGGTGGGCTGGGCTGGAAGAGCCACCCCACGGACGCCGGCACCTCCTCGAGGGTGTAGCTGGCGCTCACTTGGCAGACGAGTTCAAAACTCTGCCCATATTTGACAGTGGCAATTCGGCTTGTCAGCGTGGCGTGCAGACCGAGACCTGCTCGGGAGGAGAGAGCTCTTGGCGCTGGGACAGAAATCCTGCCCCGTGCCATCTTGCCGCCACCCTTCCCACGTAGGGCCGTCCCCGCCGCCGCAGCCACCACAGCCCCAGGGCAGCCAGCAGTCCTGCCGCTCCTCTGGCCAGCGCTGCTCTCCCCCAAGTAGCACTGTGCTCTTCCAGCCCCACACAGTCCCTAGCCCTCTCCTACCTCGCCTCCCGCTCTCCCACCCCCAGCCCCTTGGGCAACCCTGAGTACCCTCTCTTCCAGGCTCCCCATCCCGCCCTGCGGCAGGGAGCCAGGGATCCTCTGCTGATCCTGCTGCCCGGTTTGCTGCCTCTTTCCACCCTCCACAAAAGCCTAACAACTCCTGTGGCCCGACCAGTGCTCTCAGGCTCTGGGCCCAGCAATAAGAAAGGAAAACCACCCTAAATCACAGCCAAAAGCTGCCACTCCATAAAGGCACCCGTTCCAGCAATCAAAAGAAGAAACGGCATTGCACGCCGGGGAGGTTAGCGGCTCTGCGCTCAGACAGGAGGGCAGGAGAAGCGATCAGATGCCAGCACCAGGGGTGTATCTCTGACGAAGGCCACCATACAACTCATCAAGTGCCTTTGTTGAGCTTAACTACTGTAAGTAATTATGCTGCTAGGACAGATATTTTGTATTTCAAGTTAAGGAGACAGACAGACCTGCTGAGCAAGCCACCGCCTTTCAGGTCTCTGGGCATTTTAGCTGTTTTGTCCCACTTGTCTCTCCCAGAACACCTCATGGAGGACCCAAGCACCCTGCTAGAAATGGGGAAACTGAAGCACTCCAGGGCCAAGCAATCAGCCCCAGGTCACCCTGCAGCAGTAGCGGAGCTCAGGGCACAGCAGACCTCTGTCCTAACCACATGTGTCCACCCGCTTCTCCAGCCTTGCCTCCAGCATGACCAGCTTGAAAGCCCAGAAATAGGGGTGGCCCAACTCACCCATGGAGCTGACTGTCACTGCTGTCTCCCCCTCCTCCGTCCAGCTCTGGCCTCGGGACCACTCCGTCACTTTGCACCCATACCGCCCGCTGTCGCCCTCGTCCAACGTGTTGGGGATCACCAGGGTGAAAGCGCCGGAGCTCGCTTTCTCCAGCCGGAGGCTCCCTCGAGTCCTGCTGTCCCGGTAGGCGTCGCCCAGGCTCAGGGTGCCGTCCCGCTCCATGGTGGCCACCAGCACCCGGGGACCCGGGTGCTGCGGTGGCAGGTGCCACCACCGCACGGACACAGGGCTGGTCGCTCCTTGCACCTCACAAAGGAGGACCAAGGCGTCTCCTGCCATGACCTGTGGCGTGCTGGTGGACACGGACAGGCGCATGTGGCTCTCTGCAAACAACAGTTACTGGGTAGGAGGGAACATTTTTGTGCTCCCCAGAGAAAGCCAGAGATACTGTGGCATTAAATGGAGAGACTAGACAAATCCTGACATTGGAAAAGGAAAGGAATTGCCTGAAATTTTCAACCAGCCTTTTCTTAGAACTTTGGAGAGGGCTTTGGTTTTGTTGGGTTTTTTTTTTTCTTTTTCTTTAGTGTCTTTCCTAGGACATGGATACATAAAGAAATACTTAAGAAATAGAGTCCCAACAGGCAGCTCCTGCTATATCAGAACAGTCATTGCCTAGCTATGACAAGGAAACCAAGAGTCTCCTACACATCTTTCTTAGACTGGTTTCTCACAAGTCATCCCACCAAAACAGGGAGAGCACCCTGATGGAAATGGCAATGATCCACCCCATCCAGAAGTACCTGTTCTGCTGGGTCATCCTGTGATCCTCAGGAGTAGCAACAGGTGTTGCTCATAATTTTCTGTACCAACAACACAGGAGGACCCCACCTCCCCAGAACTCTACCTATTTGCCCAAAACTTATTGCAAAGAGACTGAGCTAAAGTTTTACACTTTGTTGACAGCTGCTGCATCTGTCATGCTAATGTTTGCCAGAGCAAGCGCTTTTCCTATTGTTATCTACTAAAAATCTATGGCACATTTGCGCTCTTGCTGCAAACAGCAGGTATGTTGCTCCTGCCAAGATGAGGCCAGACTTGAAGAGCTCCCTAGTCAAGGATCACTGCAGGCTTTACCCAGAAGAGCAGCTATTAGGATTTACTAACCTATTGGCTTCACATTGACTTGGATGCCTGACGACAGTTTGGTTTGGATGCTGTGAATGTCTCCAGGAGTCTTCACTTCCGAAACGGAGCAGTGATACATACCGTTGTCCTTCAGCCCCACCTCATAGATGGTAAGGACATAAACTGTGTTGCTTTGCTTGAATGCTTGGAGATGCCCCAGCTTGGCTCTCTCCTCATATTCTTCCTGCCAAATCAATATCCCATGGGGGTCAACCCTGGCCAATTCCATGCCATTGAGGAGCCAAAGCACTTGGAAGTGCCTGCTGCTGCTCTTCTGGGCTCCCACCGTGCAATTGAGCTGCAAGGTATCACCTTCAGAAAGGGAGCTTTCAGCAGCAGTGATGTCCATGGAGAGGTCTCTGCCTGTGGGCAACCAAAAACAAAGAGGGTGCTGGGTGGCCCTGCCATGCTTCCCTCCTGCCTGGCAGCACCAATGGCCATACAGAGGGAAATGGGAGAGAATTCTCTATCAAAACCTTTTTTTTCATTAGAAGAGTCATCAGGATGGAAAATTTTGCCCATGGGGAGATGGTTGCCAGCTCCAGGCCCTAACCAGCAGTCGCAGGTGGAGGAAGAACCAGAGCCCTGAGGAGCTGACCTCCCTGCTTCAGGAACAACTAACCCCCCCCAGAGCAGAGCACCCACCAGGACGGCCTCAGGCCACAGCCACCTCCCCCGCTCCGCCCCGCTCAGCTCAGACATCCAAACCGAGGGCTGCCCTAGCCCAGAGGCATAGGCTTTTGCAGGGGGCTGGTCTGTCTCACCTCCTGTTCTGCTTCATGTAACATATATCCTGTAAACCAGAAAGGGGCACAAAGGGGCTTTATCACTCAGTGGTGTTTTTAAATCTGCTGTCTGTGGTGGGAGAAGGTATGTGGAGGGCTGGCACTCCAGCTGCTTGTCTGAATCTGATGCTGCTGGTCCCGCATGCTGCAGCCCTCACTGGCTGCTGCAGGATGTGGGCAAGAGATGCTCTCCAAGTTGGAGAGATTTTGGGTTAGTTCCTATAGAAAGCAGAAATGTCAAGACTTGTCACATCACGGGGAGGTCGGAGGGAAGCAAGAGGAGGTAGAGGTCTCCTAGTCCCTGTCCTGCCCCCCATACCAACTAGCAGCAGGTGCCAAGCAAAGAGGGTAGTGACAGGGGGAGCACAAAGTCATCTTCCCCTTGGCAGACCCTCTTGGGCAGTCAGCCACACCTGAGGTAAGGACCCTGTCTCTAGGTCCTATGATACGATTTGCCTTCCTTGCAGGGCATTCAAAGCCTCTGCCGCTAATGCCCCCTGGGTCCTGGCATCAGCCTGGCTGGAGAATGGCTGCAGGCAAAGACCCACAGGGTGCCCCGAAACCCTGTGCCGTGACCCCACACAGCAGTGGCACAGCCAAAAAACAGGAGGTAGGGCTGAGCCCTGACTCCCTGGGCAGGCAGCCTGGCTCACACCACTCCACCTCCTTGGGTCACTGTGGTGCCCTCCGTGTCTAACAATGAGGGGCAAGACTACATGCTGTAGTCTGGAGGTAAAATGGAGCAGCTCCCAGACTGCCACTGAAAGGGCTCAAATAATTTATTGAAAGAAGAGTACCCTGTGAATTTAAACACTGGTTTATAAACAGTTTGCAAAGAGGAATCCCAGCTGCTGTAGATATGTTTGGCATTCCCAAATATTTGCTGGAGAGTTTATAGAAACCGCTGGAGCAGCTGGCCATGGTCAGAGTGGTCACTGGCTCCCAGTGCGATGGGGCACTCAGCCCCACAGCCTGGGGTCTCTCACAGGGTGCTAGAGGGAGACCCCAGCCCTGCAGGTGTGATGTGCTGGAGGGCTTATATGCCTGCCACCGTTCCCCCCAGCAATACCAGCAGCTCCAATACAACCACCATATTATCCTCTTACCATCATCGCCTCCGTTCTACCCTTAAGAACTAGCACACTGCAAATATTAAACTCTCACAAAGTTTCTCTATTTCTGAACAGAAGAAACAGGGTGCTTGGTCCTTACCCATCTGTTTCTTTGGTTTCCTGCTCTGACTCACCACCCTCCCACAAGACACCAGTTCCCCTCACCACCTTGGCTCTGCAGCCTCCTCCATCCGCCCCGAGGCATGGGGGACATGGTACACCACCTCCCCGGGCATCTTTTCTGAGAGACTTGCTCCCATTTTCTTGCATACTACTGCCTATGTTAAAGAGCATCAACTAGACACAGCCTTGCCTTGGCTCCTTTGAGGCGAAACTTACTGGTGGGAAAGAGAGATTTTCCCTTCCTCTGGGCACAGCTACCCACACGCAGCAAGAGGAAGAGCAGGGTGAGGGACCACAGCAAGGAACAGGCTTGCAGCAGGAGGGACGGCAGGCAGGGTGCTCAGAGGAGTGGTAGCAAACACACAGTGCTGTAACCATCCCAGGGCAGTGGGGAGAGAGGGATTTTCGCACCAGCCCTGGGTGAGGCAATACAGAGCTTGCAGATGCCAGAAGCCATGGGAAGCTGCTGGGCAGAGGGAACAGGAGGTGCCTGGCAAGGACAAAGTGGAGCAGGCGTGGATGGGCAGCACTAGCAAGAGGCTGTTTTTCAAACTTTCCTATTCTAATCCATCTCTCATATGGTAGCAGGTCTAAGTCTCCTCTTTCTAAATACCTAATACTATATTTTGCTAGACTTCAAAGCACAGTCTGACCCACAGTCCCATTACCACCATATACAAACTACTAGGAGGAGACACAGGGATGGCCTAAAAAACAGCAACAACAGTTCCTCTGGAGGCCAGCAGACTTGCGACAGCATGGACAGACAAGCCACCTCCAGCAGACACCAGAGCTGTGCAGCACACGCAGCGCATCCCTGTGTCCCTCAGTGCCCGTGGCCGAGGCACCGCGATGGGCAGCTGACTTATGCGCTTCGGTTTCTGAGCCCGCGAGACCCTCGAGACAATCTAACAATGCGTTTTCCGCATACTGGAGCTTAACGCTGCCAAGGGGCCAGCCTGCTGTGGGCACACGCTGCTCTCTCTGCTAACACCTGGCATGGTCCCATGAGGTTACACAATTGCTGCCCGCATTGGAGATTCGGCTGCGCGAACCTGCAAAGCAAGAAGTAAGTACCAACAGCTCCCGAACCAAGGGCTGCCATGGCCCTGAGCCTGCCCGCCTCCCTCAGTGCCCAACCGAGGCGGCCAGACCCACCAGTGGGTCCCTGGGCTGCAGTGGAGGCAGGCAAAGGCCACTGAAGGCTGCTGCTATAGAGTCTCGAATGCACGAAAGAGTTGGAGCCAACATGTGAGTCTGCAAGGGCCTTACCCTGGCTCATGACCGCCAGCGATGTCCTCTCTGTTTGCTTGTGGGAGATGTCCTTCCACGTCTCATCAGGATCCTCAATCCACTCGGCCGCCTCGCAGTACAGCTGCCCCCGGTCGGACAGCTCTACGCCCCCAATGGAGAGCTTGTAGGTGGTGTTCCCAACCTTGTTCAGCCGCACATCCCCCGCCAGAAACCTCTGCACGTAAGAGGGCCCTGGCCTCAAGACGAAGTCCTTGGAGAAGGTGAGGACCTCCTCGGCGCGGCGGTCTCCTGCTTCCTGAAGATGGTACCAGCCAACAGAGAGATGTGTGTGCTGGGCAGTGGACTTGGACACCTCGCAGGTGAGCTCCACCGCGTCCCCTTCAGTGTGGGTGAGGATCTGGGGGGCCATGGAAGCCGAGAGGGTGTCTGCAATCACTGAGCACAGGGGAGAGACACGGAGAGCAGCTGGTTATAGGAAAAATCATTTTTGGCCTCAATGGGCAACCTGCCAGCCACTACAAAACCGCACCCAGCCCTATAGTATCCGACAGCATAGGAGAAATATCTTTTGTAGCTGATTGACAAGGCTTCCATCAGCCTATGCCAAGATGCGAAGTGGTTAAAACCTCAGCAGGGAAGAAAGCACAGTGAATCTCTCTGCAGTACCTTCTTCAGTCAAACTACGGGTAGTATTAATTAGGCAACCCCAAAGAGATTAACATCCAGCACCTCACAATCCCAAGTGCAGGCTGGTACAACGCCAGGATAAAGGAGGGAAAGGGTGAATACCAAGTGGAAGTACCATACCACCACGCAGACTTGGTGAGCTCACAGCAGGGCCTTTCCCTTTGCCTCTCCACCCCATTGCCTTCCCTCTCCCAGTACTCTGCAGGGGCTGCTACCTCCCTCCGTCTGTGGGTATCCCGCTTGGGTCAAGTCCCACACCCTGACCTAAGAGGACACCAAAAGCTAACGCACAGAGCCTGAAAACTCCTGCCCTCCTAAGTGCTTAGCTGTGAAATGCTACGGCTGCGTCAGGAGCTGAAGTTAAAGTTGGGCCATGGGACAGCAGAGGCTTCCCCTCCCTTCCCTTGCCCTGGCTAGGAGGCAACGTCCAGAGCAACCTGCAAGGGGACACGTGGGCAACCCTACCTTGGCCACCCAGGGGTAGGATAACAATCCCACACTGGGGAGAAGAGGAGGAAAATTTGTGCCCACCAGTCCCATTAATCACCCCTTTCCCCAGCTGCCCCTCTGGCAGGGACCCAGAGACGAGCACTCCTCCCCACTGCAAAGGTGAGGGCAGTGGAAGCCTGTCTGCACCCCTGCCTGGCAGGGAGCACGGCTCTCTTTCAGGACCCACCTGAGAGGTTCGTCTTGGCGCTGTAACTCCCAAAGTACCTCTCATCGGTGTTGGGCGTGTGGCACTCGTACTCCCCGGCGTCCCGGTCCTGCAGCTCGGTGATGTGCAGCAGGACAGCGTCCCCCTGCACCCGCTCCACGTAGATCCCCCGGCTGCGCACACGCTGGGTGTAGATGGCGTAGGGGAAGGAGGGGTCGACGGTGCTGACGATCTGCACCTCCCGCTCGGGGGCCGAGGGCAGGTAGATGGACCACTGGAAGTTCTGCTCCGCCGGGCCCTGGTAGCCGCTCACCTTGCACCACAGCGTGATGTGGGACCCCCTCACACGGTAGAGGGGACCCTTCTGAACAGTCACCACCCGTTGGCCAGTGCTCAAACCTGCCAGCAAACAGTCGGCACACGTGGTGTTTGCAGGGGTATATGCAACCCGAGGGCTGCAGACCGAAAACGGCAGTGGGTCTGGGCATGTATGCGACCACAATGTAATACTGGAAAGAATTGCTGTGCAGTCTTATTCTTTGAAGCACGAAGTCCAAGGGACATTGCACTCCTTGCAATTGTAAGAACAAGTCCTGTAACGATAAACCTCCAAACTTTCTTGTCTCCTAGCACACTGGGGATCACACAACAGAGACCACAGCATCATGGCCAGGGGGCTGGCAAGCCTGTTCATGGCTGGAGAGCATCTCTCAGCCAGCTGTTCAGGGGAAGCAGCAACCAGGCTGAGGTCACTGGAAGAAGCTTGTGGTGTGTTAAAATTAAGAGGGCCAAGCACTCCAGTCCTGCACAAGCTGGGGGGAAAAGGGAGTAGGTGCCTGAGCCGACCACTGCCAGAGAAGGTGATACAACACAGAAGCCAAGGGACATGGGGCAGCAGAAGGAACCAGCAGGCAGGGTGCTGCAGAGGTGCTCCATGAACAGAAACTGGGGAGGGAGTGGGAGAGGGGGCCAACAAGAGCTCCTCCAAAGGCAGGGAGCACCAGGAGTCATCAAGGGCTCCCTCTGTTTCTGCCTGCAGAGGGTTTGGGGAGGTGAAGGCCACCCGTGCACCCTCCCCTCCTGCAGAGCTCACAGTGGTGACACTCGCTCCATTCCAGTGCCCAGCACACACACTTGAGCAAAATGCCCACAGGACATGGGCACTGAGTAAAAAGCTAACCGTGGAGACCAGGCCAGGGAAGAGAGCTGGTGGCAGCACAGCCTAAGAAACATTCAGAAACCCCCTCCCAAGGGAAGGGGGGGAAGCGAGGTAACCCCCTCCACACCCCCAGCAGCCATGCAACAGGGGCACGCACATCCCCTCACCAAAACCCTGCCAGGGTCCGGGCTATCGCTTTGGAATGAAACCACAGTGCCGAAAGAAGAACATACCACCGCACCTCTCCCCATGGCCACTGAGCCGGACCAGCGCTGGCCAGGGCATCCCAGCACGCATCCTGGCCCGCACAGCCGCAGCAAGGCGCCCCCCGCTGAGCCACCCATCCGGAAAGGTCCCATCCGCACCGAGGGGGTGCTTCACCTCCCCCTTGCCTGCCCCAGGAAAGTCCCCGCTACGGTGCGGGCCACTCACCCAGAAGGAGGAGAAGGAAGGCAGGTGCTGGGCACCGCTCCAGCCCCATGGGAAACTGCTCTGCTCGGGTCCTCTCCCAGCAGGGCAGTGGAAGGAAGGCTCTCGCAGGGGATGGCAACAGCCACCCTGCTGTTTTGAAAGTGGCTGGGAGGAAGCTGCCTGGCGGCAGTGGTTTCCTCTGCTTAGAAACAGCAGGGAGAGGTTGGGGAGCGGGGTGCAACAGAAAAGCAACACGTCTCTGGGAGGTGACAGCCGGCACCCCGGCCCCATGCCACCCGGGCAAGGGTGATGCCCAAGGCCCCTCCTGCCACTGTGTGCGTGCCAGGTGCCCGACACTACCAGCTGTGGCTTTGCTGTCCGACAGCAGCTCACAGGCTAACCCTCTGCCTCACGACTCCCGCTTCGCTGCATGGAGTAGCTTGGTCCCTGCTAACAGAGGGATCAGGGACCAGACCCCAGGGAGGGACGGGGGCAGATTTCTAGGGCTGAAGCTCCCCTCAACTATTTATTTTCCGTAGCTGCAGACAGCAGCACAATGCCTCAGGTACAGGTTGGGGTAGCACAGTGCTCCCCGAGGATGGCTGACCAAGCTCTGCCTTGGGGTGCAGTGGGGTACCCCAAGCATGATGTCTCTCCCACAGCATCCCCACCAGCCCATCAGCTACACAGACAGGAGACCCTCCAGCCTAACAGCCAGCCCAGGCGGCTTATCGGCTCTCAAAGGATCACTGCACAGCCAGAAATCGGCTGGGAACGCTCTCCTGTAAGCACATCCCATGGGCAGGCACCCAGATGCGGGGGATCCCTTACCAGCACTGCTTGCAGGGGCAGCGAGATTGCCGGGAGCTGAGGCAGGAGCCTGCTGGCCACAGCCCCAGAGGCAAGTGCTGCAGTTATATCGGCTGCCATGTGGCATCACACCTTCAGCATTGTGTGGCCCGGGGCATGCTGCTGCTCCTGCTGGCAGGTGCCAGGGACATGGTGGGAGGCCGAGAGGGGCACATCCCGGGCAGGGGAAACCCAGCCTCTCGGGCATGCAGCCAAACACTAGCAAGGGTCTCAAACCAGAGACACACTCTGAGAGCAGTTGTTTGGAGTTTTGGGGGTGGTTTTGTTTTGGTTGTGGGGGTTTTTTGTTGGGTTTGGGTTGTTTTTTTTCCCAGAAAGGATGGCAGCCCAAAGCATTTACCCTTGAGCGACACTGCTGGGGCATCGACTGAATGACTAAATTAGCTCAGGGATTCACAAGCAAAAACCAACTGTAAAACAAATCCTTTTGCTTGATCCCACGGGACTCCTAGAGGGAACAAGATTCATGTAACGAACCAAAACAAACACAAGGTCCCTCCTTTCCCCATTTAATAAACTGATTCATATGACAGCCTGAGGGGCTGGGAGGCAGAGGCCCCTTGCTGCAAGGCTCGTACATCGATGAGCCAGCTCCTCATCAGCCTGTGCACGCACCTCCCATAGCACCAGGCAGCTCTCCAGAAAGCCAGATCCAGTCGGGGGTACGGGCTGTTGCAGCAGGCAGAGAGGTCCCTGCAGGACCTCACCTGTTCCCTGCCACCCACCCTCGTTGCAATGAAATGGAGCAGAGGAGCAGCACCTGTTTTGGGGGAAGAGGGTGCAACACAGGGCTGAAACCCATGCGCTGGCTCCTCAGAGGAGGTGAGCAGATACAGCAGAAGTGGGCAAGCGGTGGGGTGCCCCAGCATGCCTGTTGATGAGGAGGGCCCACATCCTATGGCAGTAGGACATAGCCATGGACAGCCATAACTGCATGGTAGGCTTCTATTCCCTGCTGCAGGATGAAACCCTCTCGTCTCAGAAGGAAAGGGATGAAGAGGTTTGCTTTCCAAGAGCAACCCGCTGCCAGCAGTGCCCTGGGGATGATCCTACTGACAGTAAGCCAACCCGCTTACCACTTTGGAGGAGGCAAAAGCATCTTTGCTACAGTGACAGAGTAAATGGAAAGGAAACTTGGAGTTCAACCTCAGTGAGTTTCCAACAGTCAGTGTGCAGATAAACACACACACGGGGACAGTTTAACTCCAAGCTTGCAAGTCTAATGATGCATGAGTCACTGTTTACACTTGCAATAGAGAAACGGAGAATAGGATTGCCTGGCCCAGCCTTATCACTGGCAATGATGATGCTTTGTGGACAAAACCAACAGCTCCCTCTTCCTGGGACTGTGCAGTCTAAAACTTACTCTCTTCCTCTGTGGGAAATCAGTGCAACCAGACATATGGCAGGGCTATTAACCACGCAAGGCAGGGTAAAGGAAGAGGATCAGATAAGCATTTACAAAGACAGCATTGCCATTAGAAACCACATCAGGGAAGCCAAATCCGTGGGGAGAAAAGATCCCCTTACCCTATTTTCCTGGGGATGAAAGCATATGAAAAGTGAGGGGGAAATACGCTTCTTGGATAGCACAGAAGGTCCCTGCCCACACCTACAAGGAGCAGAGGACTTGCCTCCCCCAAGCCAGGCGGTGCATGTGCCCTTGCACCTCATTTGGTGAGCCATGGAGATTAAACGCTATTGACCTCTAGCCCTTGGCACAGCCTGCCTACCGCCAGCACCTGAGCAGCAGGGCCACCTCTCAGCACACCCCAGCAGGGCACCTCCATCTCCCACTCCACAGCACAAGGCTGGATGTCAGGTTGCCCACAGCACTGGCTTTGGCCTTCACGCAGGTGATGACCACCTTTAATTGCATGCCTCCATACCCATTCTCCTGCCTCCCTGGATCCCTTTGCAGCCACCTTTTTTGGATGCTGCTCAGGCACTTTGGGCCAAAGCTTTCCAGAAAAACACCACCAAAAATGGAGCATGGAAAGTTTTACCAAGACCAGTGCAGCCAGGGTGAAGTTAGACCCTACCTAAAAGAGCACAGTAGCAATTGGTAACACCCACAGTGACTTGGAAACCTCCCAGACAGATGAGAGCTGACCAGGCACTCCCGTTGCACACTGCAAGGAGGCTGGGGAGGGATGGGGATAAGGCAGAATCACTCCCACAGCAGGGCAGAAATGCTACAGAGGAAGTTGTTGAGGATGAAGGAGGCGACCCCATGGTCAGTGTTGGTTTTTAGGGGGAACAGACTGCTGAGACCCAAAAGCAATTGGGCAAGCATAGGGGAGCGGCTGCAGCCCAGATCCCCTGTCTGGCCATATGGCCCCCATGAGCTCCCTCACCCCATTTGGGTGCTTGGGTTGAGGGCAGCTGTGGTTTCCTCTGCCTGCAGCCATCAGTTTTGGTGCTGGCTTCCACCCATCGCAGCAGAAGGCACAGCCTACCCCACCTTCCAAAATTTAGCAACGAACCCCACCTTCCAAAGGAAACCAGACCTCAAACCACGTCTTGGGCAAATCTGGCTTTGCACAGGAATAGTTTTCAGCCACTACCAAGGTTGCTTGCTCTGGGAGAAAAAAAAACCCCAGCCCTTGAAAGGGAGGGTTCCCCTATGAGCTTTGGGCATTGCTATGCAACATCCCAGGTGAAAGCAAACTGCTCTGGCAGGAGCACGAGCTCTGGGGCCTCTGCTCAGCCCTGTGGCTCTACCATCTCCTCAGCCCCATCCAAGTCAGCCCTCAGCAGTTATCTGCCCTCTGCATCTCTGCTCACACAGACAAGCACCCTGGGGTTCCCCGAGCACCAAAGCACAGGTGGCAAAAGAGCTAGAGACTAATTTGAGGCGGCAAGGTCCCAGCAGAGAGGCTGAAGGGGGCAAAGACAACACAGCCCTCTCCTCCCAGCTCCTCCTCACCCTTCAGGTGGTGCGAGCTGCCCTGGAGCAGCGATGGGAGCCCTGCTCCCCAAAGGCTTTTTGGAAGGGAAAGACACACTGTGCCTGCTTGGCTGTAAACACCTCGGTGCCTTGCAAAGGGCAGCTGCAGAGAGCTCCCTGCATTTCAGGCTGCTCTTGTGACCAAATGGGGAGGGGGAATACAGTCCAGTGGTGCAGGCTATAGGCAAGCTCTCCAAAAATGCCTCCTTTGCCTTTGCTTCACAGATCTCAGGAGGCACGTCTGGTCCACAGACCAGATATGCCATTGCCACATACCCACAGGGACCGGGGAGGGGCAGAAGGACAGGGAGGGATGGAGGTTGCACCCGCAAAAGCGAGGGGCTGGCACCAGGCAGAGCGGGGGGGATGCAGCGAAGAGCACAGCATTAGCTGGGATAATCTGGCAGTCTTGGGGGACGCGCCAGAAGCCTACAGATAATCAGGGGAGCTGGCACAACAGACTTTGAAGTCTGCCGTCAGGTTTTCTCAGCCTGGCTCAGACATCAAAGGCAGCTGGTTACTTCCCCCAATTACAGAGCAGGAGCCGGCCAGCTGCCTGGCTTCCCCAAGGCCGGACGGCTCAGCCGCAATCCCCCGAGCACGCTCTCGTGGGCAGAGACCTCGTGAGCACAAATGCCCAAATCCTCCAGCTCCTGCCAGACCCAGGCTCGCTCTGCTGGGAGCTTGCCTTGCAGCTACGAGAGCTTTCACCTTGGGCTTTCGAAGCCGAGCGAGATCTCGGTGGATAAAGATCTCCCCGCTGACGTGCTGCCGAGCCAAACCACTCACCAGTCTGAGGGAAAAGAGACAGCCACGAACACAGGGGGAAGCCTAGCAAAGGTGAAAAAAATAGCAACCTTTTCTCACAGTGGTGGGAAGGACTGCTTCCATCACTCAAATCCTGCGTGTCCTGGGCCCTCGTGGGATATGCCTCCAATGTATGACAAGGACAAGGTCTTCACAAGCAAAACCCACAGCAGCACAGAAAGGCTATTGCAATTGTTTTGCACCAAAAAACACAATATCATTGGTACAGAAACTGAAATAAATCATTAAAAAAAATAAAAGCAATTGAAATCTAAGAGCGGAACAGGCAGGGAAGCAGAGAGACACCTGTTCTGTGCAACTGCAGCTTTCTAGGACTCTGGCTGCTCTCAGTAGTGAGCAGCCAGGGCTGGCCTAGGAGGAGAACACCCACAGCTTTTTTGTGGTGAACTGGTGTTTGCACCATCATTTCTACTGCAAAAAGTCAAATAAGCACAAAATTGGCCAGGGCACTGCAGAGACACCAAAGTCCTTCAAGGAAAATGGAATGGTTTAATCCTGTTTCACTGCCACAGCAGTGGGCAAACACGCTTGTTCTGACTCTGCTCTGCCAGCAGGATATAAGCAGAGTTTGAACCACATGCCTCATATCTTATCCCAATAAAAAGTGCTCTTTAGTCATCCCCCCCCCTTTTTTTTAAATCTTCTACCCACACAAAAGGGCTGAAAAGCCTCACTCCTCTATAGCCATAGCTCCACCAGCCTTTGTAGTTTGGGCCAACAGTGCATTTCTGGCATAAATCTACTGGACATCTCACCTTTGCTGCAGGCAGCAGAAAGCTCAGGGGACAACATGCCGCTGGGGATCAGGAGGGGTGCTGCACCAAGGGAGCTAACTCATCTCCCTCCTGCCAGCTCCTCACAGCGCCCCAGGAAGGAGCCAGCAGTACAGCACCTCGGCAAATAGGCATTGCTCAGCACCTGCCCTTTCCTGCGTCACATCAGGCCACGCTCCTCTGCCGATGGGGCTCGGCTCCGAGGCGGCACAGCCTGCCCTTCATAAATCCCAGTGATCCCCCGCCACAGCACATGCAGGGCCAGATCACGTCACCGTGCAGGCTGCAAGCACAGTCCCCTTGCCCAGGTCAGCTCCTGCGCAGCACCAGGAGCTGCTACACGCCGCCCCTGGACCTCTCCGTGCTGGCTTTTGAAGCAGCATCAGCATCTTTTAAGCAAGCGGCATCATGAAAGACTGTTTGAAGCAGAGCAGCAGAGGGTTACGCCTAGTCGTTTCAGTTCCCAATGGACACAGCAAGGGCAGAGGCCAGGGAAGAGAGGAGGGAGGTTAAGAGAGGGAAAGAGGGAGAGCAATCACAGTGGGCCGTTGTTCAGAAGGAACTTCAGTTGGGGAATACAGAACAGTATTACGTGTTGAGAGAGAAACTAGGTTTTAATATTAAGCTGCTTATTTAGGTCTCTAACTTATGGAGATGCTGCGCTTCAAAACTAATTAGATTGACAGAGCTTGGATTCGATTACAGGATTTCCAAAAGCAAGAGGGTTTAAAAAAAAATAAAATTAAATAGCTGCCCTGGAAATGTTAGCAAGGGAATTAAACAGCCATTGCTGCAGCCAATTGTTAAATACATCTAAGCTGGGAAAAATGACAACTCCAGCTGCCAAAACCCACTGCACCAGTGGATGCAGGATGCAGTAGGGAGGTGCTCTCCTAACAGGCCCGAGTGGAAGATACACAAAACGTATGTTTCCCAGTCCTAGAGGTAGGCAGAGGGTCTCCAAGGCTCTTCAGGAAGCATGTGCCTGCCTCTGATGGCAGTGTGTGAACCTGAAAGCACATGGATTTCTCCCTGCCCTGAACCAGCTGCGGTGAGCGGAGCATCCGGGAGCTGTAGACAGGCAACTGCAGGGCTGGGGCTGAAGAGGAAAAGGCTGCAGGTCCCACTGAGCAGCACAAGGGCTAACCCTGCCGCCTAGGTAGACAGAAAGTCCAATCCTTACCAGCCAGGACACTAAAGTGCTGTCTGCACCAGAGGAGTGTGGCCAGCCCAGCACTACGAACAACATGGGAGTGATAAACAGCTATGCTCCTGAAGCGATAAAGCAAGGTGGCAATGGCAGAACTATACTTACAGCTTGCCTAGCATCAAAGCCTTCACTCATCTGCCCGAAACAAATCCCTCTTTCCCATCCTCTGAGATCATGGGAAAAACAGCAGTTTCGCAAGGTCCAATAGCAGAGCCAGAGCAGCCCTTTTTAAAATCCCAGAACTGCCAGCTTCAGTTCTTCTTGAAGCTCCTAAAATATCCTTCATCTGTGAATAGGAAGCTTCCCTCCAAGTACACATACACAGGTGTCCAAAGAAACTCACTTGGGGCCTGAGGGAGTGCCAGGGGGACCTTGACTCAAAATGTAGTATTAACATGCTGTTTAGCAGCCTGGATGTGTTTAGCTACCAGACAGCTGAACCTGGCCATGCAGTAGATGTTCTGTTCCTGTATGCCACCTTTCCACCCTCCTTGGGTTTGGGAGGGACACTCTGGACAACACCACTCCATGTTGCCCTCATTGCTGCATAAGCATCCCAAGAGCAGAACAGCAGAACGTGGTGTAGGCAATACTGATGCTGTTGCTTCAGGTATCCCCCATTCACAGTAAAGGAGGATGTCTTGGCTATAGTCACAGAAAGGCTAAGTTATATTTACACTAAGCCAAACAAATTTCCTTCAACCAAAAGGCAGGAGCTGCAATGAACTCCAGGGAAAGCCTGCAGGGTACACAGCTTTGATTAAATGGAGATGTCAGGAAGAGTTGCAAATGTACCCACTAGAGCGCACTTCTTTGTGCTCGGATTGTCAGTCTCAGTGTGAAAGCAACTCCTCCTTCAGTGCTGCCACTGAAGGGCTTGATGAAGTATGCGCCCAGTACTGCAACACAGCAACAGTTATCTTACTTTTGCCTGACACCTTCCACCTAAGAGAGGCTGCAGCACCTCCCCTGCTACTCCCAGATACTTGGGGAACATCTCTCACCACTGAAATGTGGGTCTCAGTCAAGCTGGGAAGAGGTAACACTGAGATGACATGCTGCTGCCACCATCGACACAAGGTAAGGGAGGATTTAAACACAGCAATGCCATTCCCAGGGGTCCTGAAAAACATCTTGCTAACACTGTATAAAATCAGGTCAAGGAAAGGGAATTTAATGAATAGCGACTTACAAAAGACCTTTCTGGATGAATGCAGGGGACTGTGGAAGACAGAAGGAAGAAAGAAAGAAAAAGATAATGGCACCAGGCAAGGACACCTCAGCATGCACCTGAAAGGCTACAGGAAAAGCCATCAGCTTCAAAAAGACCTTAACATCTTATTTCTAAAGAAAATGTATGCTTCTGCCAGACTGGGCACTCAGAGCTGAAGGGGCTCTCCCTGAAACACCAGAGACGGACATTTCTGAGCTAGAGGAAGAGGCTATGCTTGTCAGCCAACACTCATGGGGTGGGGCACAGTGGGAAGAGGGGGCAGTGACAGAAAACAGCTGGTAAAGTCTGTCCCTGTGGAAGAATGCCCAACACCCAAGAAAAGAGAGAGACACGGTATCCTTTTCATTGCTGGAAGACTTACCTTACGGCAATGATTTTGCTCTAAATACTTCAAGAAGCTGGGTCAGTCACTATTGGTACAGCTACCAGAAGATACACCTTCAGAGGAACTGGACACTGTGGATAACACACCAGGGACCTCAGTATGAGACTTGGTTGACTCCAGTAGTCACATGGCAGAAAAACTGCATGGCTGAAGACTAGGAGCCTGCACAAGGATAAAAACCACAATTAGAGTAGATTGAATCCATCCTGATAACTGTCATCCAAGGACTATTCTTATGCAAAGGCAGACATGTTATACAAGTAACAAAACAGAGATTAAAATCCATCCTGGAACTGTTTTCACAAAAAAATAAGTTGAGAATGGTTGTTACAGAGATCTTGAGGACCCACCATCTGTCTCTTGGTTGAATAACGACTGCAGCTATCTGCTCTGGCTTCCTCCCTCCTTCCCCAGCCCATCACTAGAGGGAGCTGCCATTACCTCACTTCTCTCAGCGCCTACCTGCCTGGGCAATACTTTTATACATTTATCTTGCCTAATTCTCATGTTTTAGGCAAGCTGCCTTTCCCTTTACAGCTAATGGTGAGAAACGGGTACCTTCAGATTCTTATTCTAAAATGCATGTCTCAAGTAGGTCAGATAAATTACATTCTTTAGGTATCTGTTTCTCAAGGCCAGGGTGGCTAGCCCAGGTGTCATCTTGAGAAATTACTTTGCTTCGTACTAGATACAATGTTCAACGTAGTGGTTGCTTATCTGGAACTCACAGACACTGAGCAATATTTGTGTTATGATAGCAAGCAGCTGCTTGGGAGAAAGACAACCAAACCCATCTTTCTTAGAAAGAAAATCTGTCCCTTCTGCTTTGGCAAAGGGAATCCAAATGTCTCTTTGGAGACATTTCCCCATCAGAAATGCTTGCATACTGTCCAGAGTCCTCATGAGGAAAGAGACTAGAAAACATTTGCGTGCACATGTATGGGGTGCCAGCCTTGCAGATGATCTGCAGTGGGCACTGGGCTGGAGTTCTGCAGCCTGAGCTCTCAGCAGATGATTCAAGGGTACACCAGAACAACATACCCCTGCTCTTCCCCAGAGATGAGCACAAAAGAGCATGGTGCTTTAGAGATGCAGAGACATAAAGGCAAGAAGAGACTCCTGAAGGGAGAATGGGAAACAAAAGAGGGGAGGCAGAGGGAACAAAACATAGAGGAAATGAGCAAACAAGGTTAGGGACAGAAAGAGTGAGCATGTACCTGAACACCAAAGGGGAGGTTAGTACTACTGTACTTGCATTCAGAACCTGCATTTGGCTGTAGCCACATACAGCTTTCATATTTCCAGGCAGATGCTAAGCAGCATGGATATCTTCCCTGTTTACCATAGCCCTAGCATCCCAGCCGCTGCACACCATGCCCAGGGCCTTTGTAGAGCTGGTCAGCACAGAGGCAACAAGAGCCAAAAAGGCAACACCAGTCACAAAGGCAACACCAGTCACAAAGGCAACACCAGTCACAAAGGCAACACCAGTCACAAAGGCAACACCAGTCCTGTCCTCTCGGATATCTCTGTGGGTTCTTGGATGCCCAGTAACTAGTATGTTAGCTCTGCTGGAGGAGCTCTGGAAGCATCCTCCCTTCTCTCTAGCCCCACCCTTTAAGAAACTTTTGGGAACTTAGTATCTTGGAGACTCCTTGCCTTCTGTTGAATATGCCAAATCATTGGCAGGATCATACAAAAAGGAACAAGGGGGCGTGAGCCAGGTTAAGTTGCCAAGAAATAGAACTTCACGTCCATCTATCTGCAGCTTCATTATTCACTTCTGAAGCCAGCAGAGGTGTACTCAGAGTAAGTCTGTGGTCTAGTCTAAGGTCCAGTACATGCTGGAGTTTATAAAATCCCGCATGAACAAAGCATGATGTAATACTAACTTGCTTTCACAAAGTCTGCTTTGGAAAGTCCTGCCTTTCTACCCCCTTGGCAGAGGTGGAAGCAGACATGCACTTACACTTCTGGCACTTTGTGGAATGCAACTCGGCTGCCAGGGAGAAGAGAACAGTATGTCTTTGTGGCAGCTCTTCTGAGGGACCTGGAAATCCGCAGAACCTGGCCTCCTCAATAACCCAGGCATTCCCCTGCAGCTCTCAATATCAATCATCTGCTGGCTACAGCCTAATGCCATTTTCCTCAATAACAGGAGATCCCTTGTGAAGGGCTGTCCAATAGAAGGCTACGTGCTGTATCTAGGTGTATTTACCTCACACAAGAGCAAGCAGTGGCTTTTTCTTCAGTTAGCATGTTCCACAGCTTCAATCAGTTGCTAAAGGCTCTCTCTTGAAACACCATCTGTCCTGATGCGTGCTGTGCAGACCTCAGCCCCCTGCAATCATAGAAATGTAGAAAGTCCCACTGAAAAGGCAAAAGCCATACATTTCCTTGGAAGATTTGCATGACCAGGCTTCACCTTCACATGACGAAGAGGAAGGCAGGTCTTCTCACGTATCCTACTCAACAGCAGTTGGCTTCAGCCCGGTGGAGGTTTTAGGACTGGCCCTGACCTGAGCAGGGCAGTCAGCCAGAGCCATCACAGCACAACTAGGCTGTCGTAGAACAAGCGCAACCAAGCACGTTGCCTGACCCTGGTGCTACGGAAGCAACCAAACTCTCAGGTTCTGGCACAAAAGTGCTTTTCAGACTGTCTCTATGACAGTAGGCAGCTAGATGCCTCTATAGGCAGGTAACTAAGCTGAACCCATGGCAGATACAAGATGATGCTGGAGACTTGGTGACTCCCATCATTCATGGCAACACTCCAGCAGTTACTTGCAAGTATCCCCCTTCATCTCCAGACTTCAAGTTTGGGCTTTCTTTTTTATGATAAAGTCCTAGCATGCTTGCAAGAGGAGTATTAAGATCCAGGTCATCCCAGGGCATGGTGGAGGCAAGAGGATTTCATAAAGCTAATCCAAACTTACCAGTAAGCTGTAACCTGCACAGCTAGAGGCCAACGACTGCTGTCGCGCAAGCGTGCCACTCATTACTTGTGGATGCGTATGTGTTAAAACATCTACAGCTGCTGAAGGCACTGCTGAGGGATCAGAGACCATTTATGACATTTCCCTATCTCAGCTGATGGTCCCTGCCACCCCTTAAGAACTTACAGCTTGGTGCCACCTCCCAGCTACCTGTAAGCATACACTACAGAGGACATCTTTCCATGCCAGCTGTGACACCACCATCTGGAAAGAAGCCAAAGGTACACATTTGCTGAAACTGGCCTGCACTGCAGCCATCTCTGACAGAGGATGCACCAGTTTGAACCCACCTTGCCAAAGCCTGTCTTGGCCTCCCAAAACAACTTCTGCCTCAAGCAACTTATTAGAAAGCAAGTCACTTCCTTGCTGTACTATCATGGTGTCCTTCCATGGTTGCTGGCGGGGGGGGGAATCCTAAATTCAGCCATTAGCAAGGTAAGCAGGAAGTCTACTTCCAACACTACTGATTTTTGTCCTGAAACCTTGGAAATGAGAAGCCTCAGGAAGGGTTCAAGGATGACTCAACATCTAATGCCCAGGTTTTACAGCAGATATTAAACACACACTTCTACCTGTGACTCCTGGCCCTAGATAATCAAAAGGAAACTGCCCCAACAAAAAGGTTGGCTTACAGTGGGGTAGAAACAGGATAGACTCAGAAAACAATTACATTCCCCAATTCATCACACAAAGGCAAATATTTAAAACTTACTGTAAAAGATACCTCATGCTTATTTTACACGGTAACAGTGCTGGGAACAGGACTGTAAGGTTTACAATTGATACCCTTGCCTCAACAATAGTGTCTGCATACATGCGAGGTACAATGAAAGAACTGCCCATAGCTAAAACATCCAGACCCACAGCACAGACATAATCAAAAAGGCTCGCTCTTTATTTTAAACATAAAAAGAAACATTTTACACAGCATTGTTAGAACTATTCAGTACCTGCATTCCAGAATTGTGCCAAACACTTTATTTTATAACTTTGAAATTAAAACAAAAGAAAGTAAGTATCTTGCCCTTCTGCTATATGATGTTCAAGCTTGTCCTGGATCGAAATTCCAAGTGCCTGGAGGAACTTACTAGCTTAACCAGGAAATGTAGCAATGAGAACAGAGGAAGATCAACATGAGCCCTTAGGATACTTTGACAATACCACAGGTTGCAGCAGGGAGGATATGGATGCTTGCACTGCATCTCAGGCAGCTTACTCTTCTGATACTCTGCAGGTTTAATACACAACCAGATGCACACACACCTCCACTCACACAAACCCTGGTCACACAGGAAATAATAATAATAAAAAACATGAAAAGTGACCTAGTTTGTTTTTTTTTTCATTAGAGATAAGACTCCCACTCTATTTTAAAAAAGGGGATAATACAAAATTGGCACAAGTAGAAGGAAACCTGGGGGATAAGTCCGGCCCCTCAACTTCTAGCCTTCCAACTACAGCAAATACAGGGTGGAAGGGGATGCAGCATTGCCTTCCAAGGGGCTGGCAGCAGTACAAGCTAGCAGTGAACTTGCTTCACTTGGAATGACAAAGATGGTTTGTTACAGGCCACGAAGGAAGATCAGCATTAGCTAAGGACATGGGGACCTTTCACTAGAGGAGCAGGGAGCCCTGACCAAAATAACCCTGAGTTTTTTCCAGCAGGGAGAAAGTGTGCTATGTCGTGTGCTTGGGAAGAGCTGGCGGATCCCTGCTCATTCATTCCCTAATTATTGCATTACAGTCATGATCCTCTCTCCCTAAAACTTCACCAAGAGCACATAAACAAGGAGTCAATCTGCAAGGACAGAAAGTGACTGATGCTGTGCTTCAAACTTCACCACCACTTACCACCCCTCCCAAGATGCCCCAATGCCACAGGCCTTCCATGAAGAAAGCAGATGTTAATGCAGGAAAGAAGCTGCTAGATCAGTGTGGGAAGGACAGCCAGCATCCCAAACATCAGAATGGTGTTTCATAACACCCAAAGAAAAAGCAGGATTTCACTACAGCAGACAGACAGGAGAGGAAGAAAAATTCTTGCTGTCAAAGTAGTATCTGAGTGAATCCTTTCCTCAATTCCCTTCCTGTGGAAAGTACCGCTACAGATTTCTGGGCTTTCACAGCAGAAGCTAGAGATTGCTTCTGCCCTGTTCCTCAGCAGAGGCACCTACATCTGCCTGCAACATAGGCCTTTTCAGAGCTCTTCCAGAAAGTAAAACATCAGGCCAGAAAGAAAAGTTGCTATGAATGTTCAGACCAAAGTCTTCCAGAGGTTTATAGGTTTTGGGTGTCGTTTGTCCCATGCATCAAATAAGTTGCAAGCCCCAACTCTGCAAATCAAGTTCATTTTGAAGATGTCTCACATTCAGCTTCCAAAAATCACTGGACACCTCTATGCATACATATGTATTCATATGTGACTGCATATGTGTCCACATGTGGGAAGCAGAACAGCCTTCTAGAAAAAACCCTCACATCAGCCTCAGAACAAAGGTCACAATGCAAGACAGGAAAAAAACAACCCCACACAAAGAAAACTTACCACAAAAAACCACCCCAATTTTGGAATCGCTACGGTGTTGAGTGCAAGGTTCCACAAACACTAATGTGAAATGAAACCTTCATAGCACAGATACTAGACCTGCAGCTCCCCTGGAATGTGCAGTGGTATGAGCCATTAGTGAAGCAGATGGTCTAGTACATAACTAATGTCTAGACTGGCAACAGCACACCACAGCCACTACCTTCCATGGATGCTCTCCTTTAACATCTTTTACCTTAAAAAAAAAATCTGGAAAGGGTTGAGCCCTGGCCTCAACTCTACATCTCTCACACTTCTTGATGCGAGCCAAACCGTGGCTGACATCAGATTGCAGTACAGTCCTACTTCCTTGTTTGTTTATACACAGTATCTTTATTCTGACTTTTATTGCTTAACACACCAGCTGTGCTGGGGAGACAGAACTGCCTGGAAAAGGAGCTGCTCCCACTCAGGAGCCAGGTCAGTGTATGTGGAAGACCAGAGCAGGACTTCTGTACTATAGCACCTAGGAATAGGTCTCAAACCCATGGGGACAGCCCCGCTGCAGGCCCATGCACAAGACCAGGACCACTGGAACTTGAAGGATTCTTGCTGCCCTCTTGGGCTTGCTCCTATTCCTACCCTGAGCTGCACTTCAGCTACTGCAGATCTCAGAGTCTGCTCACATGTTCAATGGTTACCACTGAGTGACTGGCAGAAGCAGCATTGCAGTCTGGTCTGTGCATTTGGTAATATATAGTTTACAAGCCTTCTCTAAACGTGATCAGTTGGCCAACTGCAGACAAAGGTTTATTTTTTGTTGTTTGGTTTTTTTTTTCCATAAGTCACACCATCACCAGCGGGGCAAGGTCTCCCACCTCTCTGCCAAGGCCAGCAGAAGGCTGGGCCTTGTCCCTAGACACCATGTGCCCCCTGCCACAAGCAGAACAGGGTCTCAGGCACAACGTGAGCAGCTGTAGTGAGGAGAAAAGAAAGTGGAAGGGCGGGGGAGAAGGTGGCCATAAGCAGGCATTCAACAAATGTTTGTCTGAGGATTGACTCTTCAGGGTTGCCAAGTTAGCCCCTATTCACCACAGCTAAGAACTTTGGGCACTGAAAATAAAATAAAAAGGAAGCTTAAAAAAAGTGTCTCAAAGATCTCCAGGCAAGTTATGTTTTGGGGATAACTGCAAACGCCAGGGTAGAGAAGGCATGCTGACAACCATAAACCAATTCTTTGCTGGGACAGCTTCATGAGGCACCAGCAGAAGAACTTTCTCCAGCCTTCAACCCAGCACAAAGAAGTCTGTGAGATACCAAGGCGGACAGAGAAAGGGAACGGGATGATGTGATGGTGGTAGAGGGGAAAAGTAGATTGGTTAATACAATGAAAGTCTAACACTTCTACCAGCCCCTTTCCCACCCATTGCTCTGCCCATCGTGCTTTCATACAGGGACATATTTTCAAAATCGGGGGGGACGGACAGGGGGGGACGGGGGGGGGGGGGGGGGCAGGACACAAGCAAACAAACAAACAAAAACCTTAGTTAATTTTGTCACAGGGCCCTGCTGAAAGAAGGCTCAACAGTTTGCACATTGGAAGGAAATGATCCCTATGCAGAAAGTGCTGCTGGAAAAGGAGAACTCCAAGTCACTAAATATGGCCTGAATGCTCTCAGGACATGACGTGTAACAAGGAGAAGCTTGAGGTCCAGGCTGAAATCAGAGAGGAAACACACTGTCTTGTCTGGCCCTGTGAGTGAGTGTCTCAGCACAGTCAAGAGCCCTGTGAGTCTCTCCCAAAATGCAAGTGTGTCTGGCTCCCATGCTCAGTCCATCTCCATTGACATTAGCCGGCGACGCTCTCGTCTTGTTTCTTGCACTTCCTTCTTGCAGCACCAACGGGAGCTGCAGTAGCCAATGAGGCAGGATAAGAGTCCTATGACAGTAGCCAGACCGATGCCAATCAACAGGGGATACTTGAAAGCATTCAGAACTGAAAAAGGAAGGCAAAGTCATTAGATATCACTGAAGGATTCAGAGATCCCCTTTATTTGTTCTTGCTTAAAAAAGGAGAAAATCCCACATTATTCGCTCATGGGCAGATTATTTTTTTCAGAAGGAAATTACACTAATTTTCCTTCTTCATTTCTGTCTTTTGAGGTTTGGAAAATTGGTGTCTTACTGGACTCCCTTACCTCCTCACCCTAACTCGTCCTCTACTATTTCAAAGCCTCAGGGAGGCTGGAAGCACCAGAGGAGTCTTGGAGAGAGATAGCAAAGTAGAGGTAGTTCCAAGAGGTATCCTGTTACCTGCTCCCCCAAACAAAAGCCTTGCAAAGTTTCCCCAACAGAGGCAGACTGTGGCTGCACTCTTTGTAACAAGTTTCCAAATGGCAAGGAGTAGATTCCTTTATGCTTTGCTTGATTAGAACTACTCGTACAGTATATTCACTACTACTCAGCAACCCTGTCTAATCAACCTCCAAAGTTGGTATCTAAACAAGAAATTTGATTCGTAAGCATCTACTGCTCAGTTAAAAGGCAGGGTCAAGAACTGTAAGGAGTTTGGAAAGTACAGTTAAAATAGTTATCCGCACAGTAGGGAGAACAAAAACTTCTGATTCCTTTCAAGTTCATAGAACTTCCCAATATGACCTTTCCTGGAAACATTGAGAAGAAAGCAACTAGTTCAAAACCCCTTCTCCATTAATTTTTCCTCCTTAGCTACGTGCTGAATGCAGCATCTAGCATGCAACTTGCTTCTCATGGAGTCTAGCAACACTTGCAAATCAGGTTGGAAAGCACACAAGTCATTAAGTGCAGGGAGCAGAATGTCTTGTGGTTAGGAGAGGAAGGAAGGAGTCAGAGCTCTGACTTTCTGTTCTCAGCTTTGATATTAACCACAATGCAACTCTACTTCAGCACACCCCATCTGCAAACCAAAATTTCCTTCTGCAGGCAACAGAAGGGTTAACGCTTGGAGAGAATACTATGCCTTGATTGAAAGATGCCCCAGCATCACCAAGAGATTATCAGGAAAGCAAATACTCCAGTCTTATAACTATGATCTGTTCAGGCCTACCTAGTCAACAGAATCTGTATTCAGAAATTGCAAACAGTAGAAAAGGATAACAAAATCTAATGAGATTATCATAGGCACCTTTAAAAACAGTCATGAGGAAAATTTGTCCCAGAAAAACATAACAAGGTGTTAAAAAAATTAAAAAATTATGTAACACATGTTGCAATCTCTTACCATCCATTTTCACAGACAGAAAGATGGGTTTGGCTTTGATGTCAGATTCCCGCTGCCATACACCGGTGGCAGATCGCACCCACGGGGTCACTACGCAGTAGTGGTTGCCAAAGTCGTGGTCCTCACAGCCATGCACACGGAGCCTGAATTCCAACGGGCTGATTCTCTCCAGGCTGAGATCACTGCTCCCGTTTCTCCTGCTCTGCATCACAATCCCCCTCCGGTCCAGCGAGGCCAGCAAGACAGGCTCTCTGTCCAATGCAAAGGAGCGCACAGCAAACCAGGAGACATCAAAGGACATATCATCTGCATTTTTGGACAAAGAATTTAGACATGTTGGTGAGCTCTGAAAAGTATTCACAGTGCCATTTCTCAGCAGAAAGGTTAATCTGCAAGCAGCATAGCCAATAAGGGGGGGAACGGGTACCCTGAACATGTCCTTTCCAGGAGTATTCAAGCAGTGAACTGCAATGAAATGCACTGGCAGGTTGACTAGCTGCATAGAAAGGGTGACTTACTAGAGGGACAACAAAGAGGAGATTTCTTGCTTTCCTGCCTGCTATCCTAAAATTTATATTTAATCTCTGATCTAAGTTTTCACCAAGCAGGCCTAGTGTAATAAGAAGTTCTGTAATTATGCTGAACCTACAGTGAACAGGGAGTGGAAGTGCCAGGTATTTGCTAGCAGAGAGTGATTTGCCATCACTATCTTCATGCAGGGCCTACACAGCCACAAAGCCAGCAGGTTCCTTCCTGGAGGCCCCTTCCTTGCATTTAGTCTGCCTGAATGAATACAGAGATTCTGCACAGAGCATAAGAAATTACCTACAAAAGTACAAAGCATTCAGGAGCAAAGCCTGACCACAATGCTTTTATACATTTTTTTTCCAGAGTTGTGGGTTACTGTCGCACATCATCAGGCATCATGCTTTGTACAAGTTTTACCACCCAAGGAGATAGTCTATAAAATGCTTTTACAACACCTTCCACATTTAACACAGCTGACAGGTAGTCAGAGTTCATCAGCACATCTAGCTCCTTCTACATTCACGCAAGATCCTGTTGATCCCGTTAGCTGATCTCAGTCTTAACCCTATTAGGCTGATGTAGCTGAGTATCTACTTTAAAAATCACTGCTATTCTTTGCTAACCTGAGCCCAGCAACACCTGTCAGAGTCTGAAACCTGCCATGACCTAAAGCATAGACAGGAAAGCCTGCTCACTTGTTTCATCAACAGGTCTTCCTTCCGGGCACATCAGCACACTGATGGGCCCAAAGTGGAAACAGAGGTTACTATTTCTGTCCTGAGTTTGGGGTACTGGTAAAATGTGTGCACAGGGCTTAACCTTTTCACACCTAAGGCAGTCCCAGTGATTTTGGTGATGTATCAAACCTCCATTTGCTAGTATTGAGATCTCTGAAAAATACAGTATTAGCAACCTGAAATTTAAAACTGATCTTTCGCCTAATTGAGTTTGCTCTTCTTTAAACTTTCACATTTGATCTCCAGGCTAATGGAAAAATTAAAGCCCTAAACCTGCTGCTGTACTCAAACTCTTTACACATAGAAGCAAAGATGATTTTTAAGCCTCTATCAGGCAAGCTAACACTTTGGGAAAGAAGGGAACCTTAAAATAATATTTTAAATTAAAGTGAAGTAAAGGGACATCCACAGCTCTGCTGCTGGAAGTATGGCATCAGCCAGGTAAGAACATTCCCCCTTACTGCAGACAATTATACCCCAAACAATGGGTGTTTTTTTTAAGTCCCTCATAAGGTGCACTGGTTTTACAAACATTTTCAAAAACAAAACAAGAAGATGAGAAAGTAGATGTTACTACCAGAGGCACTGGCTGACCCAACTGTTTTGGGACACCAGCTGGTTTCCTGCCCTGTGTGCCATGGCCAGGTGCTCCAGGTGACAGCACCGAACAGTGCTCAAGAGAGCACCTGGCCTGTTTTGCAGCCCTACAGCAGGAGTAGGTCTCCCAGTCCTACACGGGGGTCGGCACAGGTCATATGGACCAGCAGACCTCACAACAATCCCTCCTGCCTATCATACTACAAATACTACTATTAGCTACTTGGCATAGCACTCAAACTGCTTCCCTTGAAAGCAAAGTTAATAAAAATTAGCATAAACAGATGTTCAGTTAACAGGACCAAACTCTGACCTCTGCTTTGTGTACTCATCCAACTGTCTGTGGGAAACAGGGCCTCTACTGGAAAGAGCTCTGTTTCTATAAACTACTCTTCATCTCTGCTGCCTGTTTATGCCAAATACGGTAATAGCACTGGTCCACAGGCAGTCACATTGGGAACAACCAATTCCTTCCAAAGATCATCAAAACTGCCATTAGCTCTCGTGTTTCCAGGTACCATAGGAGCATATGAACACCTTCCAGGCTAAGTCCAACTATGCTGAATGCACCATTGCACTTGCTGAAAAAGGTTTAAACAATTAATTTAGATATATAAAATAAAATATCTAGCCTCAATTCCCAGGCAACTTGCTACCTTTGAAGAATTCCTTCTTTTCAGCCTCAGTTAATTTGAGGTTCCCTTCCCTCCACATACAAAGTTGAGTGCAGGCATTTGCTGTCATTTTGAAATAGCTGAATCTATCTTCTGTAATTACAATATGGGACAACAGTATTATGCCAACATGTTTTATTAGTCAGTATACATAGTGTGCAATTAGTGACTCACTACAGACAGTCAGAGGGAGGATTTGGCTCTGAGTACTCTTTGTCACTATCCTCCTTGAAATAGCTTCACACAGCAGAGTCATCTGATTCATTTCTATATATCTCTGGTTTTCATCCAATAAAAACACAGGAAAATTTAGCAAAACCAGGACATAAATCAGGTGCTCTCTAAAGATCAGTGATGAACATGCAGCTCCTAAGAGCTAATAAATATGTAATTTTACTGACATAAAAGAGGTCACGCTTCCCAAAACCATTTGTACCATTCCACACTCACCTTGCATCAGTGTTGACAAGTCACTCTCACAATTTTTGTTCTCAATCTACAAAAACCAAACCCAACCTCAAGAACAACACTCACACGTAACACTACCAAGGTTTCTTTCACTGGTTCCTTCTGTGCTCCACAATGTTGTAAGTAGTGTGGGCCATCTTGACAAGGTGCCCCCCATTAGAGGAAACCGTAACAACCCAGTGCTAAGCTCAGAAGGCCATCAAGGACCTCAGTGCCCCCAAGTCATGCAACTCAGCTGCTTTCATAAAGAAACACAAAGCGCTGGGAGCTGGAAGCTTCAGAGCTCTGTGAGCAGAGTAATAGTGGTGCTATGCTTCCTCCCCTCCTCAGTTAGTGAGGATCATCAACATGTAAAGCACATCTTTATGCACATTTCAATTTGACACACAGGACTAAGCTGTCTGGGTTTTAGCTGCTTCCCTGGCCAATCACTCCTCAAAACAGGGAATCCTATTTCTAGACCAGCTCTTAGGAACCATACACTTCCACTGCTTAGAATGGAGCTCTCTCAGCATCTTGTTACCGTGTTGAATCACAATTTTGAGACCCTTTTTGTTTACTACATTTAAATGAGGTTGAATAGGGCTTCCTAGAGAGCTGAGCAAACCACTTCAAGCCATACGAGAGGTAAACAAGCTGGTTTTGTTAAATTCTCCAGAGTGCCCACTGGGTCTGTCTGGAGTAGATAAAAAAAAAACATCTCCTTTCAGGCACAGTAAGTAATACTTTTAAATCCCTAAGCACATAGCCCAAGAAGGAGTGATCTGGGAAGTCTAGAGAGATCGTTTGTGAAAATGTGTATTCAACAGAAATATCAGAAGCAGCTTTTATATCTTCAGGGCACAGAAGAACTACTATTCCCCCCTGACACACACATAGTCCCCTCATATCAATTCAAAACACCAACCACAGCTGCCAAGCCAAAGGAGCACTTCTTTAGATGGAGCAACTGCTGCTATGTACTGAGCTTAGTAATACACACTCCATTTCATCAGAGTCTCAAAGAAGCAGAGGAAATTAAAGCAGGCAACAGTCACGCCAAAACCTTTTCCACCCTTTTGAAAACTTCCCACAGAGTGTGTACTCACAAACACACACAGACTACTGTGAATTGCCTCTACCAGACATGGGTCCAACCAATAAGTAATACTTCTAGAAACAAATGGATGGATCTAACTGTAACAAAGAAGGGCACCGACAAAGATCATTGGTCATTTAACTTTTCCTCAGCTCCTTGGAAGTACTTTATTTTTCTGATTGTGCATACAAAGAGGGAAAAGAGGTGGCACCTGACACCTCAACTTATTACAAGAAGCATACCTACTAATACACATGCATGCTTGCAAAGTTGAGTACCTATGTGCACAAGAGCAGAGCTGGCAGGCATACCAACTGTGTTCAAAGTGCTTTCAATGCACATTTAACAAGACATCCTGTGAAATTCCCTGATGCTTTGCTCACAAGAGGGCCCAAAACACAGCCCTGCAGCAGGTCTGACACCAGAAAAGTAGATGGCCTTTGAAAGCCATCATGCCCCTCAGAAGAGAGTCAAATATAATTGCTCTGCTCTCCTTTCTCATCACATTCCCAAATGGAAAGACCATGTCTGTACTGCTGCCATCTGTTTTCTTTTAGGAGATGCTGGCAACTCTTGCTCTGCTTATCTGATTACCTGGTGTAGGCTTTCCCTAACAACATGCCTCATTTCCCCACTGGGATGAGACACCCTGTTATTTTCACAGTCTGTCTAATGCTGGGCACTCATTTAGAAAGCAAGTTCTCCATTCCAGTTGTGAAATAAATTGTGATACTGACTCAGCATAGAGACGGATAAGAGATGGGATACAGGGATGTAAAGTTACCACTGAGGAACTACATGTGTTTGTTCTCATATAAGCCCTTAAGGCCCTTCTTCACCTGACATGCTCCGTTATCCCACTGCCCTAGTTCCCTCCACCTCTCAAGGCCGAGGTGGCAAACTGACGAAGGAAGTCTGCAGACCCTACAGCTGCTGCACAGATTCCAGCTTTCCCTGCAGCTCTTCTGCCAGTCTCAACCAGAGGACCAGCAAAGACAGGAGAGGGGCCAGCTTCTTAGGCTCATATGAAAGGCCCATATGGGGTTTCTCCACGCAGCATGGCTGGTTAGGCCCCAAATCCTGCTCATTCAGCAACTAGAGGCTCAGAGCATGGACTGAAACGTTCCCTAAAACCTGCCACAACACCCCATTTTACTCCATTCTAGGTGCATCTGTTACCTGTGCCTTATCTGCCCCATGACAGACTCAGACCCAAAAAAACCCCCACAAAACCCAACCCAACCCAAAACAAAAAAAACCAAAACAATCAAACAAAAAACCCAGAGGCAGAGATCTGCCACATTCAAGATGACATTACCCAGCTATGGAACAGATTACAGTGCTGACATTTAAAATTCTGCACTGGCTGCTCATGACTGCTGGAAACAGTATCATTTCCAACTCCAGACATCATCTATCAACAGACATCCATGAAGTTGCCCAGTTAAAACTTCATCGTGTCGATGAGCGGCTCCTCAAAGAGGATACCTTTTTACTTTGATCGCTTTGATTATCCTTATCTTTCTTGTCAGTACTTGTCTCAGTCTCAAGCTACCAAACACAAAAAAACATCACAAACCCAACCACAGCAGCGCACTGACAGAAGAGCCCCACTGTTACTACGTGGCCTCTTTTCAAGTTTTAAGTGAGTCAAGGATGCTGAGGCCTCTTTCACAAGGCAACCCCAAGCTTATTTTAGCTGTCAAACACCAGCAGCAGCAGCAGCTGCTCCCTGCCAGCAATTACCGCTTTGCAAAGGAAGCCAGCTGCTTTGGGTACTCCTCACAACAATACCTGTAAGAGCTTGGACACACCTCAACTTAGAAGAGGCTTCCTGCTGAGCAGAAACCGCAGGACAGACCGAGGTGTACGTACAGGTATATATCGCTGCTTGCTGTGTCCAATATCCCAGGCTATGAGTCTTTTGACAGCAATAAAGTTTACTCAGCTTTTCCTCCCTACCAAGCATTTCAGTAATACAATCTACAGACTTCTATCATTTTTTCACTGGCAACACACAACTGTAATCTTGCAAATCGCTTCCCCGCTACACTCAGATTTGATGTAGAACAGACATCTTGGAATTTCAAAGTGATGGGCCTTTACTAAGCGTGGTACCTCATCTCATCAGCTACTACATTATAAGTAATATTTTCTGCACAGCATCTCTTTTGTAGTGCCTCACGCATAGATTTCCAAGTTTCACATGAATCATGACATCTTTATATTTAGGTATATACATTTATATATTTATATTTACATATATATTTATAGATTTATTTAAAATACATTTTTATATTCAGAGAGAGAAAGAATGACTTAAAAAAACCCACCACAAACTAAACTCACTCCAAACCCAAATTTTGGGTATAATAACCAGAGTTATTCTCACAGCATTTTGAGGAAAAGCAGCTCAGACAATGCTTGGCAAGCAGCTAGGTTTTGAGCAATTCTCTCAACTTTTCAGCTCTTCATAAAAATTTGCCTTTAAAGAATCCATTATCCTTTTAACAGCAACGAGATACTGTGTTTCTTTCTTCTTCCACACAAAAAAAAGGAGGCTCACCTCTGAAAGCATCAGCAATAAACATCCATTTTTGGCATTTAGGCTGCAGTAGTCAAATTATTGTGATTTTTAGATTTACATTCAGCCTTAAATTCACTCTGAAGTGTGAGCTGAATGGCCAGGTAACTTTAAGATTTGTTTACAGATGACCATTTTCTCCTAACAGGTTTTGCCAATGGACCTCCCTTCCAATTAAAGGAAACAGGAATAGTTTTCATGGCCCGTCTAGTGGTTGTAGGCTGAGATTCCCAATAGTGGGATCAGTTGGTACAGACAGCACAGGAGTGTTTAGCAGTGAGAACACTTTTTTCCCCTCCACTCAGAATATGAAACAAAAATCCTTGTTGTAAATTGGGCTGTGTAAAGCAAACATGCTCTCCTGTATTTACCTAGTTCTATAGGATTTTCAATGCCGATTCTCAATTCGCCAGCCTCACTAAAAGGACATAGGGTTGTAACTGTGGGTATTATTCTGCCTGGTGAAGGCAAATGAGTTACAAGTAAAATAATTTTACCAAAATACCTGGCTCAAGTGCCATTCCTTCCATTGTGACGATACACAGCAAGTCTGCCAGTTCACCCTGGTAAATCGTTGGGTTATCAGAATGCACCGAGACATTAAACACAGGACCTAGAAAAGAGTAACCACAATTATTCATGACAGGCTTTTCTTCAGTATCCAAAACCTTTCTTGCATGTTTTTGAAGCATTCTCTGCTAGTTTGTGGAGACAGAGCTCTGAAGTAGGGATAAGCAATCATGTAAGCTTTCACAAAATAGTTATCCATTTTTAGCCATTAATTCCTGCATTAAGACAAAGCACCCAAACTGCCAGACCTGTCACCCAACACAGAGGCTGCTGCCCAAGTCTGCCTTCTACTGTCCTGCACAAGAGGAGCCAGTCTTCCACTCGTGACTCCTCTAAGAGTACAAGAGTTCAGGTCTTCAGGCTAATCCAACATGGATCTTTTTGGCTGATGCGGTCAACAGGAATTCAAGTTAGAGCAAACCAGTATTTTAACAATACAGATGGTTCTGCTATGGAACTGAAACACAGACAATACAAAAAGCGCATCTGATAACACTTTTCTGCAGGTTTTCTTTCAGGCTCTGCCACAGATAGCTTCTTCTGTAGAAGATGTCTCAAAGCCCAAGGGTACAGTAACTCCTTGAGTTGCAAAGTGGTGATGATATTGATGAAAACCATTAGGCTGTTATGAATGCTCAGACACCATGACAACACATGGTGTTTGACTTCTGAAGTACATAAGTTAAAAACCAAAACTTCTCCAAATTTTGACAACTATACCTCTGGTGCAAAATTAACAAAACCACAACTTCTCAGATATGCCAACATTGCTAGTACTCTATTTCACAGGGCAGAAATGTGTCAAAATACCCTTAGTGGTTTCTCTACTAAACAAGGCAAAGGAGATGAGTAGGAGGAAAGCTGATGCTAATAGTGGCCTCTGCAATGTCTTTGGGGGAAAGGGCCAGGGAACTCAAGAAGGAACCTGGACTCAGATTAAGTAGTAACTCTTTTTACCCTCCCTGGACTCTGTTAACTGCTATCATTACCTGGCTCAGCTACCTCTGGGACAGCAGCAGCAACAAGCACAGAAAGGTGGTTTGGGAGAAAAAAAAAACAACCACAAACCTATCGGAAGATTTGCCTTCCTCCACTCTTACATGCTACTGTTTTAGTACAGGAACTGTAAATTTCAAATCCACTGAAGATCAGTGGCAAACAATGCTTCTGATGGAGAACATTTAAGGAAATCATCCAAGACAACTCCCAACAGGTTTCTGTGGAAAGCTATGCTGATAACGCAACCACACTGCACATACTTATCACATCACTTCCAAACTGAGGTTCTGGAAAGAAACTTGGATGTGCCATGAAGCTAGAGCAGTCTTTTTTGGTGAAACTACTCTAGACTACAAGGGCCTGGCTTGTTTTGGTCAGCAGAGATTACACAGCACACTAAGAAATTAATTCCAATTACAGTGCAATAATTACTTCTGTGGCTTCCAAAATTCCCCCCACAATTTCCACTGGGCACAATGTGCTGCTCTTTGTTATACCATAGACTTCTTACAGCCCTCTTTTCTGCCCCAGAAGCAGCTGTATTTTGTGCACAAGGACAGTATGTAGACATATAATCCCAGAGGTCCATACCCATCTTGACACTAGAAGTCCTCTCTATTAAAAATTAAGATTGCAAGTTACCCCAACACGCAATGATAAAAGGGTGGTAGAGATGCAATAAAGGTTACATGTGGACTACCAGCTAAGAATCCTACATGCTTGTGCTAGAACATATTTAAGGAAGTAAGAGACCCAGAATGCTTTGAAGTTCAGCTGTTCAGGTAGTGACTTCATCAGCAGGCTGCAGCCCTAACTTAAGCTCAGCATGATGGGATCTTTTTCTGGGGAAATGGAGAGGGATTAACCTGATTGCTTCCTCAGCCTCTATCCAAACTCTTTCTATGTGAATTCAGCTTGTTTCCTGATATTCACATACACACACCTCCCAACCATATTCCCCTTGCAGCCTATCTGATTATTAGTCTTCAGATAAAACAAGACATTTTCCATCATTTTCTTTGGAGTTGTACAGACAGAAGTTCAAGGTCCTAGGGGACTAAAGGCAGCATGGACCAAGGCACTCCAGCCAACTGCAACCGGAAAAGTCTCAAGCTGTGTGTGAACTGTCACAGCAACAGAAACAAAGAGGCTGCCAAAATCTGCCACAAACATCCCCGCATCCCCAGCACATACCCTCTGCTGCACCGGTCAAAGGCAAAACAGCAGCATAACAATCTTGGTGCTGTCTATAGCTTGGGGTCTATCCTAAGTCCTAGCAGCAAGGTGACATCATATCAGGAATATGGGACATGCTCTACTCCAGCCAACAGGCTCCATCCTGGCTAGATGCTGGCATGGATTGAGCAAGGGAGATATGAACTGCATGATCTCAACTTTGTCAGGCTGCAGATGGGCTGCCTTACCCCTGCCCTGGCAGGGTAAACAAGGAAAGACAGAGTACACATAGACAGGACTTTTCAGGCCTTATTTCTAGGTTGAAAGTCCCCCATCTACTGCATTCAACAGACACTGGCTTCAAACCCTGGCATGCCAACAAACCACTAATGCAGAGTGCAGTCTGAGCACTCCTGGCCATTGAATGTCACAGGGGTAAAAGCTAAGCTTGTTTGGTCACTCAGCCAGGAAAGGCCATGTATCATGGTAATGCAGCACTCCCTACATACCCTTCAGTTCTGGGTCACCAAGCGCATCTCTACCGTGCCTTCCACATGAAGAGTCAAAGCTTCCTGGGAAGTAAGAAGGCTGCTAGGCAGCAGTTGCTCTGTCATTTCATGATCATACTTCCCCTTGGTAAGCCACAAACAGTTATTTCCCTTTTGTTATTTCCCTACTAGGATACATCTCCTGCAAATTACCATCTGTACCTCCAGGAAGAAATCACTGTCCTGTGTTAGAAGAACTGGATTTCAACAGAGTTGAGACATGTGTCAGGGGTTGCGCTCCTCCATCTTCAGCTGAAGAGGGAAAACAATTACTTTTTTTTTTTTTTTAAACCTAAGCAAGCTTCATTACAATGAAAGCTTCTTAGTTCAGTCTTGAAAACTGTGTGGTTGCAACTTCCTAGGAGAAGCATCTTCTTTGGAAGTATCTCAGGCCTTCTGCTGACATACCCTATGCCCTGGGCCCTCAGGCATGAAAGGACAGAATAAAGCATCTTCATAGATTTAATTCTTTTCCCCACTGCAAAACCTGAAAAGGTAGGAGGCTGTTTCAGTAGAGACAAATTAGCCCTGAGCTGGACCACAAAGACCATTTAATCCCCTACCCTGCACCATAAGGTACACTTGAGTCAGAGTTGTAGTCACTACGCTGCCTGGGAAAGATTCACAGAATCTGATGACATGGCTCTAATCCCTCATTAAAAGTCATCTGCATGACGCCCTTCTCTGTAGACAGGTTCTGGTCTTGGTTTTGTTTGGTTTTATTCTAAAAAACCCCAACTGACCAGTGCTTTTAAATCAGGCAAGTTACAATCAGGTTATGTCCCCAGCTTAAACAATTTACTCCAGCTTCAACTGAACCTTTCTGGCAACAGGATGAGAGAAGCAGAAATGAGCTGCATGCCAATCTCAAACAAAAGCAGCAGCAAACCAGTGTTTGTTAGCGGCTTACAAGCAAAACCATCACCTTATCTAAGTGGACATATGCTTTACTGCAGGCTCAAGAAAAGCACCTGGGCAAAAACCAGCACCAGAGCAAACACAGGATGCTTCCAGACACATTTTCAAGGCTCCTGAGGACCTCCCAAGAGGTCACAAATGTGCCACAGAAATCTTCTGCAAGGTGCAGATCCTGTTGGGGGTTTTTTTTCCCCCATTACCAATCACACCACAGTATTCAAGAGGCCCTGGATCTAGACTCCACCAAGCAGGGCTTGGCACAAAAACCCCCAGTGTTTTTCTTAAGTTATTACCCTCCAAGACACGACCCCTCCCCTCAACCCCAAGCTTACAGATGCAGGCATGCAGTAACAGGCAACTCCCAGTAGACACCGATGACACCGACTATCAGGGTCTCAGCATTGCCATACTCAAGCACTTGCAGTGTCACAGGAAGGGTTGGGGAGGTGACATGAATTCTCCTTCGACGAGATCTGAGTTCATGTTACATTAACACTGAGAAAAATAAAACTCTACAGATAACAGATGATGTGGCTTTGCTCACCTTGCCACCTGTATTTAACAGTTTGAAATACTGTTATTGGCACCTACTGGTCACTTGGGAGAATGAACAAACTAGAATTTAGTTTCAATTGCAGGGTTGACAGATCAAGCATGACCTGTAAAGCTCATCAAGAACAAAACAAAGTGTCGGAAAGCTGCTCAGGAGTTTGAAAGCTGAGAAATAATTGGATATTAATAACTTCAGGTTTGAAGATAAGTGTCATGCCCTCAGCTAATTCAGAAATTAAAGAGCACAGATTCGCAAAACAAACCAGCATTCCCAATTCTAAGAGCTAAGCATCAGCCTTCCCCTAAATTGCCATCTTCTGCTGAGACCTTTGATTTAAACTAAGCCAAAATCTCTGTTCCTCACTGTAGTAAGGCTGTATGTAAGTTTAGATACAACCTAACTGTTGTTAGCTGTTCCCTAACAAGTTTTACCCCAAACCTCACAATAACTGTTAGTGGAAGAAGCCCCCAGTGGTTTAACCTGTGGTTTCTACTTCCATCTACAAATTAATGCACACAGGCACAAAGGCACACAATGACAAAGCATGTTCCTGCCCATTAACATTGGCTGGAAAATACCAGCTTTTCTTGCCAAAAAGTGTCTGCTGTATCGCTCTTCATTCATTTTCATGATTAAAGTTTCTTTCCTTTAAGAATCTTTCTATTCTCCTTTCTTGAAACTAAGTATCTCTCAGGGTCATTGCAGGGCATCATTTCATTTTAATTGCAAGTTCAACATCAATACTCAGCTCATATTTCAGCAGCTCTCAGTTTATCTCAGCTTCTTCCAAAGTGAATGATAATACATTGCTGTGCAATGAGCTCACATGCAGATGTAATCCAGAGTTGAAGATTTAATTGAGACGCTTCCCTTAAAGTTCTTTTATTTTTGCCTCTCCAGAGCTTTCTGCCCTCTGATGAATGGCACAGGGGGAAGCCAGCTGAGAGCACAGCCAAGATCCAAATGGTGTTCTCTCATAACATACTTCTCAATATGAGATTAAAAGCTTCCTTCTCCCCACTTCCCTGAAGGAAAATAAGTCACTTCTGTGGAAATATCTATGAGTGTATAGTGGGCAAAGAGACTCTAAACACTAACATAGGTTGCCAGGTTCAGGGTCAAAGGGATAGAAAATTAAAGGACAAACACCAAAGAAGAATTTATGATGCCAGGATAAACCAGGTGGATTTCACAGAGACCAGGTGCCTCAGCACTAAAAAAACAGCTGCAGGCCAGCTGGAGCTATTTGAACCAGATATCTGTACACAGACCTGCATCAGATAAGCATTCTGATCTCAAGGAAGTTCCCAGCTATTTGACTCCCACCTTTGCTGGCTAGCTCAACTAAGGCTGAGGGCAAAGGGGTGTACATAAAAAAAAAAAAAAGACAGCCTTTCTCATCTGCTGCTCAGCCCTTGCAGTGCAAAGGCATTACCACTGGAGCAACATCTCCAGGTGACCAGAAAAGTGAGATATTTCAGTGTGGATGGGTAGGATCACAAGTCCTACAAGAAGCTGTCTTCATACACTGGTTTCAGAAGAACAGCAAGGAACAGAAGACGGGTGTGTTCCAGGCTGAAAGAAAGGCTACGTACATATATATCATCCAATAGCTCAAGAGGAGAGGATGCATTTGAGTTTCAGCAGAAATGATGCAATGAAATTAAGAGAAAATTTAAAGACAAACACTGACAGCTGCTCTTGTCCCTCACATTGCTGGGCAACCTTTGAAAAAGAAGTGGCAGAACCTCTGTTCTAGACTGGGAAAACCAAAAAAAAAAGCACTGAAGAATACTGAAGTCTTCATATGGGACAGCTTCCCCCTGCCACCCAAAATAAGCTTAGTTTGCTTACAGCTACTGGGTATAGAGCAGGCATTCAGTTTATGAAATTAGTCTAGTGATCCATGTTATTCATAAGGCCAGACCAGACAATTCACAAGATCCTCTCTGGTCTTAAAATATATCCAGCAGAGAACAATCTGCCATTGACTGAATATTTGAAAACTAATGACCTACTAGGCTTCTCCTCACCACCACCACCCCGCAACTTCCAGTTTATATAATTCAGTGGACAAAATCCACGTTTCATTTTTTAGTTCAGGAGGTTTCAAACAAATGCCTTTACATTAACATTTCAGATCATTAACCAAATAGAATAAATATGTCCCTCTGCAACAGCAAGTGGAGAAAGAAGAAAGGAGGTCTCTGCTGGCAGCCAGCAATTCTGTCTTGAATGGAAAGAATCTGAGCAAGACATTTTCCACAGATGTTCATGGAAAAACATTTCAGAGCACTGACACATTTCAAGCCTATTGTGGCAGGAAACACTGAAGTTTCATGTGCACAGTCCCCAGCTCATATATAAGGGCTTACAGGCCTCCTGTCATTCAGATAGATCACATTGCACAATGCATATGCACACTAAAAACCCCTCCTTGAAACATCACTCAACTCGGAGAGGTCTGGGAGGGAGTCAAACTGGAGGGAAGGATTTCCAATCCTAGCAAGTTTCCCCATCCCCTGTCAAAGGGGAATCAATAAAAACAACTGAGAAAGAAATTCCTCCTACCACTAAAAGCTTCATGTAAAACCCTTTAAGGGCTTCCTTCTGCTGAAAATGCTGCTTCTGTATTGATCACCTCCCCACTTCATCCCCCATGGTGCAAGCTGAAAATGCTGTCCAAGCCTTCAAAGTAGGGAGGAGACCGGAATACTCTATTTTTCAAAATTATACTGCCTTACTATATCCTGTCTAGCAGTCTCAGTTAAAATTTCTTTCTGTTACAGTTTGAGAACCCCAGAACCAAGTGCAATTGACTCATTAACAGTTTTCCTACCAGGGACAAACACACCCACAAGCTACTGATCACACCCTATCCTCCCTTTAACTCAGGATTTAGCAAAGTGGTGCTCTCCAGCTTTTACAGTTGCCTGGAGAGGTGTATGCCCCTGTTTTTTCTGACCCTTTCCTGTTAGTATCTTCCCTCCAATTTTGGAGAGCCTGTCATTCTCCCTAGAAGCCACTAGCTACCTCAGCATTTCTGCCTTTCACCATTCCCATTAGGGAACAAGTTTGACAGCTGCCTGTACCACAGGATGCAAGACAAGAGAGTGATATCTGAGCTGTGTTTTTATAGCTCCTCCATAACTTTGCCATTCACCTCCAGCTTCCTGACTCAGTTTGCATTGAAGACAGTACAACTCAGCAAACAAAACCAAAGTAACACACCCACAAAACCTCTTCTGTCTTGTATACCTGATTCCAAATAATTTTCCAAATAACGAGCACAGCTAGAATGGACTAACTGTGGAATTATCACGTCCTCCTCATGCCAAGATGAATGTCGAGCAAGGATATCTGAGTAACAACTAAAGGACACAAAGTTCATCCATCAATTGAAGAAAGGAAGGTATTTCAAGTCAGATTTTGCTACATGCCAAGATTATTTTGGGAAATAGCTCTCCAGTAAATTGTGTCTGGGATCTCATTTCTCTCTCAGTTATTTTGTAAAGAATGAAAGGCTGACAGGGCTTCAGGATCATCCCTCCCCTTGCTCCAGCCCTGCTACTGGAATTCACACATTCCCAGGGCAGTTCTACAGGCTGCCTCCCTTTCTTTACTCCATGCTCCAGAAATCCTATCTGGGTGAAGAGGCTGGGAGTAGAGAGTGACAGCAAAAAGAAGTCAAGTCTGCAACATGCACACTTCCCTCCCTTGCATAGCTCGCAGGTTTCCCTCTGAACCACAGATATTAATAGGATCCTGCCAAACTTTTTGGCTGGGAGTTCAAAGTGACATAACATGAGCAGTGTTGGGAGAGTCACCAACCACCACTTCTGTGCAAGAAAGCCTCCATGTAAGAGCTTTGAGGGGAGGGGTTTGGGATAAATCTCATTCTTGCTGGTTTCTTGCATCACCCCTTTGCAAATGTGCTCTCCTGCTGTGTCTGACCCAGTTATCAAGAGTAATAAGGCTAAAACTATAGTCCATTAAACCATCCTGAGAAGACAACGAGTCTACAGCAATATTCATCTGTGACAGCGCTGCTCTACGAGACATTCGGAACATAAGCAACTAACATTATTTTCAGAACAGTAACCATAAAACTAAACAAAAAGTCAATCAGAAGTTATCTAGACCTGAAAGAAGCATTGAGCTGAGTCAGTGTCCTCTCTCTGGCCAGCTTAGGTCAGGCTGCATCTTCATTAGGGTTTATATCAGGATGCTACATTTCCAAGCTTCTTACAAAGTGATGTCCTCATTGCAAGGCTTCTCCCTACACTCAGCCCTTGTCCTTTTCCCAATGGGCCTAGTATAAGGAAATTCAGTTTTTAGAAGTCACCTCATAGAGAACAGTTACCTTAGTTACAGATGCAACCAGAAGTCAGGCTCCTCTTGCTTAGTCACAGCCACATCTTCTAAAAAAACTACAGCCCCGCTATTATAAGCGGAATAACTCACATGAAGAACAAGGGATGTTAGAAGAGACCTTCTCCCAAGCTGTGCTTGTGAACAGGAATGGGGGGGTGCAGAAGGTTTGAGATAAGGCAGCTAGCTAGAGAGCTCCAACATAGGATGCACTTTGGGCTACACTGAGAGCTCTTCAAAACTGCTCAGGAAATCACCAGCTTGGTTTAATCAAATCACGAGATGAGCCCTTCACTCCTAAATGCACCACCATTATAAAAATGTGGCACTTCCCACCCACATAGCATGATAAGAAGTCGGTGTTAACATGCATCTCTGATGATCCAAACCAATGCTGTCCCTCTCTCCTTCCGCCCAACAACAGAGCAGGACAGGCATGCTTCTCTAGAAAAATCTCAACAGGCAGACTATGCTACAGCTGAAGGTGAGGGTTTCAGCAAGGATGTGAGGAACAGGATGCACCTCTGGGTACTGAAATTCATCCCAATTTGTAGAGCTTTGTAGAACAGCCACAAGGGGCCTCTAAGGTCTTCCAGTGGCAGGACACACTTGCTGGGATGGCTGAAATATTACCATTGCCTTGACCTGACCATTTTTTGCAATTACATCAACAGGAAGGTGTGCTCAGGCCATTTAATGCTATGCTAATCAAGTCTGGTTTGGAACAGAAATCTAGTCTATATTAGTGTTCTTCCAGAGCAGCCACTACCTAACAGCAATCTAGTGATAAAGCTGGCAAATGTGGCAGCAGTTATTCCATACTGAGAATCAGCTCTGAGCCTGCAGAACCATAAAAGCTGCATTAGTAAGGAAAAACCCAGGGGTTATGATTACAGCCAATTCATTGAACATCTTTCTGTAAACAATCAATAGCACAAAGGACACAAGTACCACCAAAGGAGACAAGCATAGCTCAGCCATCATACCATTCGGAGACCCCTTCCATGTTCCGAAGAGTAGGCATTTCCCAGAGGCAGGGAAACCACTGGGAGAACATCACAGAACTCTCTTCCTTTCTGGCTTAAACACACAGCTACCAGATTCTATACCAACCTGATGTCTGGAAGTCTATCTGGATAGGGTTGGATAAGCCATTCACTGCTTCACGCCACATGCCACCACCACCTGGAGACCAGGCAGTCACCACACAGCGATACAAGCCAGCATCAGAAATTTGGGTCTGATACATCCTGTAGCGGAATTCATTCTCCTGGACCTTCTCCAGAACCACACCGTCTACACGAGTCTGGTCCGTCCAGTCTTCCAGCCGCACTACTGAATCCTGGTTCAAGGAGATTATGCGAGTGGTTCCATTGGGATTTGACTGATCCGTTAGTGGCTTCTCAGCTGTAATGAGGACAGAATAGCGTGGCGTCTTGATGTTTTTCGAAGACACTTTGCATGTCATCTCAAAGGTGTGACCTGCTACAAAGAATGGCTTCAATTTCACGGCCTCCACTGTAAGCGTGTAATCTGAAGAGGGAAGGAAATAAGCAGCAAGAGAGGGGTAAATAAATAGGTGCAGATATTTCTGCAGCACCTTTCAATCTAGAACATTACAAATAAGCAAAGTACTCTTTTTTTGAGAAACAAATCCCAGCACATTTATCTAAACACATGTGGACATCCCAGAACGCTACTCAACAGTGCGCACACACCAGTACATAACAGTTTGGGTCAAGATACAACAATTCAAACGAACACGAGATACTGAACAGATAATGCAATACACAGGTCATAGCATGACAGGACCGCCAGGATTTTTTTATTGAGGAGTAAAGATATTAGTCAGACAAGACTCAGAGTCCCAGTTTTACACTGGATCTGGAAAAGCACCCTCAGCAACAGAGTACAAGGACACCACTGAAGTATTCATGACTACTGCCAAAAGCTGCCACTAACTGAATCGGCAGCACTTAGTGTAGCTTCTTTTATTTCCCTTGAAAATCCACCCTAACAGCAATCCAGACACATTCAGCTGAACTCCCAAGATCAGCTGAAATTGCATGACAAAAAAGTTGGTGGTAACAGGAGAAGTCTCCATCCCCAACACCCCCACATACACACCTCTGTGTTGAAAGACTTCAGTATACCTCCGCCTCCACATGTGTTTTTCCCTTGCTTCTCATGCATTCTACCTGAGTATAAGCCTACCAGAACCCTTGATGTTTCTCAACAGTCTATTTGGTATCAAGAATGCCAGCAACACTTACTGCTCAGTTTCCTTCCCCTTCTTCAGCATTCTCCAAGTTTGCCAGCTCCTCAATCTCAAGAATCCTTTAATTACAGGGTTTGGGAAAATTATACATCTAGGAGCACAGCCCCAAGACACAAAAAATACAAGCTCGCAGTGAGCAATTGAGAAAATGAGTGACTGAAATCGGAATCAGATAAAAGGAAAGGGAGTTGCTAGTTTCTTGGCACAGTGATGAAGTGACATCCTGCACACCCAGGTTCTTCCTAAGAAGGGAGGGCTGGGGCAGAATATATAGCTTACAGCCACTTCCCAAAGTAGCAGTACTGCAAAAATACAGCCAGTCCAACTTCCTGGACTTACTTTGCTACAGCACAGTCTCCCTTACCCCCTTTATAAAAAATGAGTGTAGACATGTTAAACAAAAAACTACACAGATCACCTTTATGCAAGGTGAAACTTCTCAGGAAAAGGGAAATAAGCAATGGTGAGATTGTAGCACATTCCCCAAAACTGAACTAAATGCAGTAATATTTATGCCCTCCCCACAAGAGCAACAAGATACTTGTCAAGATTACATTTTGCAGTGTTTTGCCTTCAAGCAGCAGTTTTCACAATGAGTAAACACAGCCCACAAGATGAGAAACCCGGTATGACAACTTTAAATCAGTACTGTATAAAGCAGATCACAGTACAAAGCTATATAAAGAAACAGCAGGAGTGGCAAAGGCTGAGCTGCTTCTAGTGGTCTAGCTGAGCACAAAATTACTTGATACTCCACACCAAACCCCCCTCATGCTTCCATCCACTAAGCAAGTGGGAATACAAGAGTTGCATATTTAAGCACTCAGGGTACAATCACAATTGAAGTTGCACGCACAGAGTCAGTCTCTGCTCCCTTGTGAGAGAGCTCATCATTCATCTGATTCTAGACTTCAAATCCATTTTTTCTTCATTCTGTGTCCATGAGATTCTGGTATCACCTTCTTCATAAGGTTGCAGCATTTAGGAGCCCAGCACAGATTGAGCTTGCCACATATTTTAGAAATATAGTAGACAATTATATTTTGCCCCCAAAGCAGAAGCACAAACAGCTAGCCATACTTTTCTGCCACATACTGCTGCTTTCTAGGCATTATGAGGCGGCTCTGGGCAAAAATCCCTCCTGATGCAAATGTTCTTTATGTTGTCGATCTTCACATCAGAGGACTGGGTCCACTGAAAAAGAAATCTTGCATTTGGTCTATCATACATGGGCTTAACACATACCTTCACGTGATCAGAGCAGTACAGATGTAGCTGAGAATAGACAACTCTCCCTACTAACTGGGCTCCAAATGCCTTACTTCAATTATTCCCTGAGCCACAGGTCAGGCAGCCATACATAGGGGTATGTTTTGTCCCCTGCGAGGACAGAGTAAACTCCGTTCCTAGACATCCTTTCATGACTTTTCATTTGAGGGCAGTAGAAAATGCTGCTTTTACCAATTATTTTTGCTAAAAAAAAAGGACAAAGAAGTGGTGGTAGCATGGGACAACAGCAGAAATGCCATCTGTAGAGTTTGTGGAAGAGAACATCTGAGGCTCAGAGATGCAGCTGGAGAACAGTGGTAGAATTCAAAAGGGTTACAAATTAGGATGCTGAACAGAGAACAGGAGATACATTCTTATGAAAGTCCTTTCAAAGGATTTTCCTACCTTTTAAAAACCCAAAGCTCCTTAGGTTCGATGAATACAGAAGGCAGAGGCACCTCCTCTTATGCGAGACCATAAGAAATGCAGACCAGAAGAGAGAAGGGGACACAAAAACCAGCATATACAGGTGCTGAATGTTTCTTGTTGCAAGAAAGTCAAAAAAGATCAAAGGAACATTTCTGAATCTGCAATAATATTAGAGACCTGCATATGTAGTAAAGCAAAACAAACAAAAAAAGCCCCATATTCTATCAACTAGAAAAGTCTGGATCACCATTCTTAACAGTACAGTTCGGTGCCAAAATTGTTCTCCTTCAGTAGCAGCAGATGAAATGTAATTAGCACTCCATCACCCCCACCTAGAAAAGCATGTAGTTGTCTCTGCGTGTAACAGCACATGTTATGAGAAAGAGGAGAGACCAAAGATTTGGCACTTAGGTTAGAAATAACAATAATCTGCAAGGAAAGTGTCTTCATGTTTCCCGTGTCATCAGAAACTACTCATCAGATCTTACAGCATAAGATGGGCCCGAGAGGTCAAAGAATATTCTCTTCCAAGAGCTACAGCTCTGTAGCTCTTCTCATTCCTAATCTTCTGAGAATTGCCAAGGAAGCAATGTCTATGTCCTGACCGCTACTCCATATGCTTTTCCCTCCGCACACATGCCTGCAATCCCATGCAGAGTCTCATCTCCTTCTTGTAAAGCTCCATGAATGAAAAGCATGATAAAACACACCCTGGTCAGTCATATACAGGAGGCTGCAATCTGCAGAGTTTATGTTGGAAAGGGGTAGGGGAAGAGATCCTAAGTAAACCATACTCAAAGTTTATAAGCATTTTGGGCACCACTCCAAGACAGAGGGCTAGCAGCAAAAGAAATCCTAGCCAAATGATTCAGATAAAATTTAAGTAATAAACTGTACTTTGGAGCCTGGCAGTGCATGCTTCTGCCTTCCATCACTGGCCAGTCCAAGTGGTTAAGCCACACCATAATTCTTCTGTTGCTCTCTACCACAAAGTACGTGCTCAGCTTCAAGAGTACTTCGTGGGTAGTGACCAAAAAGCATTTTCACCTCATCTAAGCCAGTCGAATTGCTAGAGAAGCCTAACACCTACACAGGCAAGAAGACCTCAGGAAACAGCAAACACCTTCCCTGCACTCCACTGACTCTGGTTGGAAAAGCAGCACAATGGCCACAGCTAACAGTAACCTCAGAGCCTAACGCCTTGTCAGCAGCCTCCAGTAACGCCACCTCAATATTCATAAAGGCTCCTTCATCCCCCAGCGCACCAGCTAGATTGCAAGTACAGGGAATGCAACAGACATTAAGGTAATGACAGCTTTGCCTTCATCGGAGAAGGAGGCTATACAATGCCCTGAGGTACAATTGTAGGCCCAGCAGGTCTGATACCAAGAGCTCTGAAAACACAGCAGGCGCACTAAGGCCTGCACCACAGCCTGATACGTGTACGTACAACGCAGCGGCTCTCCCCACCGCTGCGCACACAACTAGGCCGCCCTCGCTGGCCGGCCCCCTGCAGAGCAAACAGCATAAACGCTTCACCCTCACGCAGAACGGCACGAGGAGCCCAGCCACCCCCGACTGGGGCTTGTACACCTAACTTAATGCACTTTCTTATTCCTGCACCCTAACTGGCACGTACACCTCGGTGCCATGGGTATGGGCATTTCTTTGCTCAAGAGGAACTGCGTGTCTATACTATGCAGTGTCTATTATATACCAGCAACGGTAAAGAAAAGTGGGCAGCAGAAATATCACCTGTTCTCTATTCACAGGACTTCCTCAAAGATTAAGATGCCCTTGTTCCCAATTAAATGTAATGGGAGGGCCTCAGCAAGCATTTAGGACAAGTAACATTTTGTTAAATACAACTATTCCGCAAATTAAAGACAGAAGTATTAACAGAACCTCAAATACTAGTACCCTTGGGATTTGGAATTTCAATTAAAAGATAGTGTTCTCTTTTTCAAAGACTTCCATGCAGATCCAAAGTTGACAACACTGGTTTAAGAAACAAACGCCAATGCTGCATTCCACTGCAAACAGCAACTGTGCTCCAAATATAGGCAGTACTCACACTCAAACTAATAAATAAAGTTATCTTTCAAACTATCAAACATTTTTCTGGGTTGAAAATCATCCGCAGAGCCAGTCAAAAAAGGTTTTCTCCCTTCCTTTACCCCTTTTTACTGATTGGCATTTGTACTCTAAAAAAGAAAAAAAATAACAATATAATTTATGCTTTTCTTTTTTGACGTGAGATACAAGATGCTTTCTTTGTCACCTTGGCGGGAGAGAGGGTAGAAAAAAGAGGGGAAGAAACAAATCGGGCACACCATGTCAAAAACAACAGTGATCTATGATAGCAATTGGCTGTATTTGCAAAACTGAGCATGCAGAAAGACGTAAGCATTATTGGTCCCAACAGAACAAAATAGGAAAAGATGATAAAAACCTCAAGTTAAAATGGGCAAACATACAACTTATTATACAACACACACACAAAAAGGACTTTGACATCTTCACATGATGTTTACATTTCAACCAAAGGCTTTCTTATCCTGAACACCCCTCTGTGCTGACTGACTCCCAGACACAACAAAAAGCCATTTCTCCTTTCTCAAAAACTCAGGACAACCTTTTCCAAAGTGGGATTTCTCCAAAGTCCTCCTCCCCAAGCACTGCTCTGAAGTTAACACAGATGTTGTAAGTAATGAAATAGTTGGAAGAAAAGCCTCATGTAGGCACAAGCTATCCAAGGAAGAGGCAAATTTCTGTTCTCTTCTCTCCTTAGGCGAACACGTGGGAGCCTGGCTGCTGCTTTTATAAGCGCTGGGAGCAGTTAGGGACTCAAATCACCAGAGATACTTGTCAAAACAACAGTCAGAGAGCAGAGGCAGCGGCAGATTAACTCCTTCATAGCTGCTGGCTCCAGCACTGGGCTCACAGCCGACTCTGGAGCTCACATGAACAGGATATGGCAGAGGACAGGGCATGCAGAGAAAGGCATCTGGGGCTAGGCTGCTGCAAGAGCGCGCAGGGGTGCATGAGGGTGGAAGGGAAGCAGGGGAAATCAAACCTATATATTGCACGCCATATATACATATAACATGCTTTTTCAGGAAGAGGAGGTGTTTGTAGGAGAGCTCACTTTCACATCATAAATCTCCCAACTGCAAGTTTTGCCAACAAAATATACTTTTCAGCATGGGGACTATAATATTTACATTTGTATCGCAAAATTAGCAGAGTTTTTGGAATAAATCCAGAAACAAGGGAATGTTCACACCTGTCACAGTTTGTTTTCCCTCAGAAGTGTCAACACAGGCTAAGACTTTTCAACTCCAGCTGGTCTCTCTAGCTGCTCTGAAGGCAATGATCCATTACGCATGCATGCACATACACACACACAGTCCGTGTTGTGGCATAACAACTGAACTAATTGTTACCAGCATTCAGCATTAACGAGAGATCTCATTGCTGCTGGAGAAGTCCGCTTCAGTGAAAAAAATGACCTTTTCGTGGACCACGCTTGTGCTGGGGATGAAGGGAGTACTGAGCAAGCAGCCCACTGTTTTTTCTCTCCACTGAAGCAGAATCACAGCAGAAGCTCTCCAATTCACTGTTTAGGGATTATCCCCAAACAACTTTAAACTGATTTCAAAGTACTTGTCTCTGAAATACAGTTCTCTGCCTGTGGCTGCCTGAGCTAGACTGTTAAACAAATCTATCAGGGTAAATGCAGCTTAGCTAAGCACAGACTTTTGCCAAAGACATGACGTCCTAGGTTATTCTATTCCTTCTGTCCCTATCCAACAGACCCTCTTGCATGACCTCACACCTAAGCCAAAACAGTATCACTCTACAGGACATCCAGGATACATACACCCATTTTAAACCAGTGTTAAGTGATTCAGGTAAGTCTATTGAGCTTTGAAGAAATGCTCCCAGAGTCAGTTTAAATACTGACCAGAGCTAGTACACTTCTGCCTAAAAAAGGTCCAGACCCAAGCAAATCACTGAATTAATTTCCTCTGCCATCCACTTCTTTTTGGATACTCTGGTACTACTATGCCCATGAACTTTCTCAGAAGTGCCTTCTAAACATGGGCTTGTAGGAGAACAAAAAAAGGCCTCTCAAACTGGCAGACAGAGAATACTTAAAGTAAGTGACACTCCTCTTTTCACCTCAAGACAATCCTGTTGCTAGCAGCAACATGCATCCTAGAGAGACCAAAATACTCGGAGTCATGAAAGGGGGCAATGACCCCAGCATCACTGCTGGATGTCACCCCTGCCACAATGACAGCCCAGCTCCTGGAAGTCTCAATGCAGTTTGATTGACATATCTCTGCTTTGCATTTTCACTCTGAATTGTTGCATAAACTGGTGAGTGGTGTTAAGTAGTTACTTCCCTCGACAAATAAGAGGCTTTTACACAAGGTAGTAGTGTTTTTTCCTCTTCATAACACAGAACCCCATTTCCAAAGCCCAATAGCAGGCTTTCTGGCTGATGGGCCTACTCAAGAGAAAACTATCTCAGCTATCCACGTCTTTCAGCAAACAGGTGCAAGGTTCCTACCTTGTGTAGCCCAGAAAATGCTGACAGATGCAGAAGTCACATCTTTGCTCTTTACCCAGCTGTTGTTGCGGTGCCTACTCCACGCAGAGATGACACAGAAATAATCACCTCTGTCACTTTCTGAAGTCCACTGGATTCGTAAACTGAAAATGTCAGCAGTCTTTTTAGAGAAGATTATTTCCCCATTCTGAGTCCGCTCCCTGCTCCTGTCCCCAAGCAGCAGAGTCCAGTCTGCATCCATCGTGGCCAGGAGTTCCGCTGTCACCACATCGTCGCTGCGCAGGCGCTGCCTGTAGTACCAGGAAACTGTGAAGCGGATGTTTGCTTCGGTGTCCTGTGCATTTGTGATCCTGCAGTTGAGCTCTGTGGGGTCATCTGAAAACTTAGGTGTTTTAGAGGCATTCAGGAACACCTCATAGTCTGGCTCTGCAGAAGAGGAAACCCAGAAGAAAGAGGTTAGAAGCTACAAGCACAAGGGAGAAAGTACCAGAGCTTATCAAGACATACTGCTAACTTCTAACATCCAGCCTGTGAAAGCACCTGAGCTAGAAGTCAAGTACCAGAATATGCATTTTTCTTACAAGAGCTGGGGACTGGGAACTTGGACTTCAGCTCTCAGACTCGCACCAGTCTGACACAAGTACCCCTAAGCCTACATTTCCAAACAAGATCTTTGGTTTCGTATGTCTAGTCAGACCATTTCACAAAAATCAGCACCAAGAGATCTTGTCAAGCAAAATCATTCCCTTCTTTGGGCTTGGCCCCAAGAACCCACCCTGTGGGTTCAGTTTTAGCCCAGCCAGTCACCTTTTGCACCTGTTCAAGTGTCCAGTGCAGCCTGCAGCAACAGGAGACTCATTATTCTCTAGCTTTGGACTGACCAGAGACATGCCATTTCCCCAATTTCTCTGCAGGTTAAGAGGTGATTTCCCCCCCTGAAATGCCTTCTTTTCCACACTTAACCATCCCATCATGTCTCTACAATACAGATTAAGAATGTTAAAAAACAACCCAAAAACCAAACACCTCACCCACCCACTCACCAAAACTAGGGGGCACAGGTATCACCATTGGCACTGGCCACAGGCAGCACTAATAGCAGTGCACAGTAAATTTCAGCGGGCAGCATAATAAACACTAAGTAGGTTAAGAGTCAAAGATGCATAGATCAGAAGATCTTCACAGTCTGAATAAAGAAGTATGTGCTGTACAGCTATGAGGCTGGAATACCTCAAGCTTGAAAAGGAGTGCCTGAAATTCATGGGTTAAGAATGGGGCTGTTGTATTTAAATCTGAAATAGCTGGCTGTCCAAAGCCTAACAGTGATAAGGCAGCCGCATGACTGTTTTCTCTCAGACTACAGAGATAGTAAAGAAAGATTACAGCAAGAACCTCACACCACAAAGGAAATACATATTTATTTACTAGTGTTAGAATATTTTACTGTCTTGCTGTCTACTATAATTCAGAAAAAAGACTAGCTTTCCAACTGTTCGGCCAATACTCATCACATGGCTTTTACATTGCAAGTGTATTCACTGCTCTATATTTATTTCTTGCTTTATGTTTTATTTGGCATTTTGCCCTCCTACAAACAATTAACTGAAGCTATAATTGGGACAGAGAAGGCAATCCAAGGCTAAAACTTAGGCTTAGCTCATCAATGAGCCAAGATAATAAAGCATCTTAATAGAACTGCTGTGCAAACTGTGTGTGCACATGCACTTTTAGACTTCAGATGCAAAGGATAAAAACAATTGTTATCAAGCAAACCGGCTGCTGCTATGTCAGCTTGCAGAAAAGATCTCTCGCCATTAAGTGTTATGTATGCAGCATTCTTGCATCTAGCAAGAACAAAGGCATTAATACACACTAGACACTCGAGTATCTGGTGATACTGATGGTGAGTTTCTGCAGTGTTAGGTAACACACAAGCATAAAAGTACTGTTTATGTAAGTCCATAGTACCTACTACCAGCAAACACAAGTGCCTATTTCTGCGCATTTTCAGGATAAGGCAAAATGAAAAGAAAATGCACATAATTCCTCTGCTGCAACTGAGGCATACATTATTAATGGTGGCCAAAACCCACTTTTGGTATAAGTCCCCATAGATCCTACAGCTACACTACTCTTCCTGTCTCATTCACAAAAGACTAGTCTTCTCGAGGGCCTCATGATATATTGCTCACGCTCTGCAATTTTCCTATCATTCCCCCTCACCTCCCCTTCCCTCCCCCCAAAAAGAAGGCATTCAAGACCAAGTAATATTTTCACAGCAACAAAGACTATGAAAGCAGAAGTTCTTCTCTAGACAGGAACACAAGTAGTAAAAAGCTGCAAGAAATTCGAGTTCTTAGAAAATCACTTCAGGTTTGATTTATTTGTGGGCAGGGGAAGGACCTCTAAGAAGAGAGTTTTGGCTTTGACAGCACCACTCCAGATAGGCGCTTCACCCTGACAGACATTCAAACAGAGGATTTAGAAAGAATAAAAGGCTGGCTGGATAAACCTCATTCCTCCACTCTGTCAGCTGTCAAAGAACAGCCTCACTGACAGTTCAATGACTTAATACTCCAGCAGCTCTTAACTTCCATTAAGGAGGAGGAGTTGGTGAATTCTGGATGCAGCTGGAAACCTCAAATGCTGAAAATTTATTCTACTTTCCCTTGCCCTAACAACCAAGCATCTGCTGAAGAGCAGATTTTATTCTCTCCTGTTCCCAAATAATGCCAAACTGGAATGGAAAGAGTAAGAAATAGTCCTACAGGTATGAGCAGTACAAGAGAGTACATGAGCATGCAGTGCACCTGTACACACATGAATATGTGTGTGTGCATGCAGATGCACACAAGTGGAGGAAGGAGGGAATACTCACAAGTTGAATGTGCAATTTGAATGGCTGAATGAGGACAGGAAATTAAGACATTCATCACTTGCACACTTCTAGCACACATTACAAGTATACTTGGAAACGGCCATGGCTCAATTGCTCTGCACAATGCTAAAATGCAAAATTTAAAGTCATTGTTGCTGGGATTCAACCTTGTGACACAGCTATTTATTTCTGAAAACCAGGCTTCAGAGTAGGCTCTCTATATGCTGGCCCTCATTCAGTACTTTTATGTTGGAGGAGCTCTGCCTTTGTAACTGCACAGTACCACTAGTTTCTGATAACAAGAGGCTCTGAATACATTGAGAGGTTTTAGGCCTGGATACTCACATCCAGCCAAAGCTGGTATCCCAGTTTCAGCTGGGATAGAGTTAATTTTCTTCCTAGTAGCTTGGATAGTGTCATGTTCTGGATTTAGGATAAGAATGTTGATAACACACTGATGTTTTCAGTTGTTGCTAAGTAGTGTTTAGACTAAAGTCAAGGATTTTTCAGCTTCTCATGCCCAGCCAGCAAAAAGGCTGGAGGGGCACAAGAAGTTGGGAGGGGACACAGCCAGGACAGCTGACCCAAATTGGCCAAAGGAGTATTCCAGACCATATGACATCATGCCCAGTATATAAACTGGGGGGAGTTGGTGGGGCAGGGGGATGGATCACTGCTCAGGAACTAACCAGGCATCGGTCAGCAAGTGGTAAGCAATTGCATTGTGCGTCACTTGTTTTGTATATTCCAATCCTATTACTATTATTATTTTAATTTTATTATTATTGTTGTTGTTGTTATTATTTTCTTCCTTTCTGTCCTATTTAACTGTTCTTATCTCAACCCACAAGTTTTACTTCCCCCCCCCCAATTCTCTCCCCCATCCCACTAGGTGGGGGGAAGTGAGCGAGCAGCTGCATGGTGCTTAGTTGCTAGCTGGGGTTAAACCACAACAGCTGCTAACAAACACCAAGTACTACAGCTTTGCCAGTTCTCCCCCAGCTCACATCTAGGTTCATTCATGCTTCCAACATAACTACTACTTTGTGAATTTTAGCAGGTGCAGATACCTTACCTACAGCATCCTGCAACACAATACCAAGTTTCATTGCTTCTAAATTGAAGCTATTCACTCCCCAAGATTAAACTAGGAGACAGGATGGGTAGGCTGACATATCTAGACCTATCCCTAAAATGACAGGCTTTTTAGAAGTTCTGCTGGAGTTTCATTTTTAGTATTTCTCCCAGTTAACTTCACTTCTAAGGATATTTGCATAAAGAGAGATCTCCAGAGCTTAAGACTTCAGCTGGGATAATGCAAAGCAAAAGCTTTACAATCTGCAGCATGCATATGGGACAGTGGATCTCCAAAACAGATTTGTCTTGGGAAAGGGGTGTAGGGAAAGATACGGTCAGCCTGCTCTTGTAGGCCAGGTAGATCAGATAAGCCTGTTGAATCTCTTACCTATGGCTTCTGCTCCTCATTCAGTCAACAAGTCTTAAATGAACAACTGTTAAACACAGCTGCTTCTAACTAGCCCCTTGCAAAAAAATGTGGACATTGACAGTATTAGAGCTGTAAGAAGGGAAAACCACCAAGAACAACTAGGGGATAAAGGAAGGAGAGAATAAAGGGATCATCAAGTTTCTGTTTAAGTAGATTCCCCCCCTCCGCGCCACTGGTGAATTAAAAGAACTTGCTGCAGAAATGCTGAAGTAACATATGGAAGCCGTAACTTCAAGTGCATAAATAATCCTTTGCTTGTCCAAAAGGCTAAAAATCCACTCATATCTACAACTGAATGATGAAAAAAGCACCACATTGAGTAGGATGTTAAATACTGCAGGCAAATCTTTTAGTGACCACTATGCTAATCAACACTGCTAGCATTAAGTTAGCCACAAGCCAAGTGTCTCTCAGTCACACTACTCAACAGCTATGTGACATGGTCTCATAAAATGGACTTGTGTGTTGAGGGAGGAGAATAAAGCAGTATAAAGTCATCTTCCATTCTAAATCCATTAGTAGGATGTGGTCTCTCTCTAGTGATTAAAACAACAAAACAAAAACCCAACAACTTTGAAAGCTATGAAAGTTCATTATGAAGTTTCCATTATAAATAATTTTTATGGTATATGATTCAAAAATCAGGGGAAGCATCTGATTTCACTGTGTTCAGAGCTCAGAAAGAATGCCTGTTGCTGGACCAGAGCCCTGCTAATGGTACGAGGGAGGTGAAAGGGGACAACATGACAACAGGGGCAGCTTCAGCACCTAGAAAAAAAGGCAGGCTTTTAAGTTCTATTTCCCAGTTACAGACTGTTCAATGACATCAGAGAGTGGAGTGTATGGGTAGGACCCTATAATATACAAACCCAAAACTCTATAGCATAGATCAGTATTTTTATATGCGAGAGAGATACCCTACATACAGATGATAGATGCAAACGAGAGAGAAACTTGCACAGAAGAGATTCTGCAAGATCCTCTCCCTTTTCTGATGGGACCAAGGAATGAGTGGTACATTACCCATGAAGTCTGAAAGCAGAATCACTCACCTAATGCTGTCACCACCACACTGACTGGTGCAGATGTCCTCTCCACCACCTTATGCCAGCTCCCGTTGTGCAGTGGTACCCAGACAGCTGCTTGGCAGAAGTAGTAGCCAGAGTCTTCCACATCCACCTCACGCACCAACAGGCGATACGAGTTCCTATCTACATGGCTCAGGCTGATGAGAGTTGAATCACTGACAACAGAATCACGGTCCACGCTCAGCAAAACCTGAGCATCTGACAAGGTATCATCAGGTGACGCAGAAAAATACCACAGCACCTCAGCTTGGAAAATACCACTCCTGTCTGTTGTGATGTTGCATGTAAGATCCAGGGAGTCTCTTTCGGTCACAGACACATTGCTTGTTGAGATGACCACACCTAGAGCTTAGAAATGAAGAGACAAAAATTCAAACAAAAAAAAAATTAATTTTTTTTTTTTAAAGACTCCACTGTAAGTTATCCAGGACTTCACATTCTATTGCAGAAACTTCTGAAGTAGCTCAGTAGCCCTACCTTCAAATGCCTGTTGGATATTGAACTGTATGACCTATTACAAGGGTAGTTCACATTATCAGTCAAGCAAGGGATGCATGATGAGAGAGGGGGGAGGAAAGGAGGGAGAACAGGGGTTTTATAACTCAACAGCAACTGGTCCATGAAGGCTTTGTCCCAATCACAGACCACATGTCACCTTCACACAGCGGGAAAATGTGTACAGGATTTTCCATCCTCACAGGAAGGTCACTGTTTTGGGACTACCTCTCAGAAGAGAAAGTGTCCACTGAAATCGGGGAGAACTACATTAGAACTCAACTTGGTTTCTGCTGAAATGGTTTTGAACTCCTCTAACAGAGCAGATTTAGATGAGAAGCAGCTATGGCCACGTGTTAGAGTCCTGACTGACCTCAGGTGTGTTGAAGAAACATGAAACAGAAGCAAAAAGAAGGCAGCAATAACTCCTTATACTGCTGACTCCTCCACTTACTGTTCTGACCAACACACACTGGGGACTTTAAAGCAACCCCATAGCCACTTAAAACACATTTAACAAACTATTCCACTGACCAGTAAGTATTTTTAAGATCCATAGCACGTATGGTCATAGCCAGCATTCAAACAGGACCTTCTGCATTCTGTAGGTTACCAGCCTGGCCACAGCTTCGTTAAAAGAAAGCCATGGGCTGAAAGTGTCAGGACCAGGAGTAGAAAAGCTTGCCTTAGTTACTGGTGAGAGGTGAACCAGGGGTGCTCTGTGTGTTGTTTCTAAACCTCAGTGCAAGTCATTCACCAAGTTACCTGGCCGCCACATGTCTTCGCTTGCTCACTCCCTCATTCTACATTGCCTAAGGATTAGGTTTGTATCTCAGTGCAGCATCGTTCCCACAGTGGGTATTGCAGCTGCTCTTGAAGCCTCAACTGAGGCCAGTAGACAGGGCTGCTACAACAGTGGCTCTTCTCAGCAGATCTACAACCAAGACCATGAGCAAGAATACATATTCCTGCCTTAAACAGGCAGCTATGTCTCTGGTACAGATCAGTGATTTCTATGTAAAACCATGTTCTACTATATAATAGGTACCCATGTGTAAAAGCTTTGTAGGATTACCATCAGGAATGAGAGACAACATATAAGGGCCAGAGCCAAACTGAGCAGCCACAACTATTGCCAATAAAACCAAGCAATATTCATCTCACCACTCACCACCTCATAGCACAGAGCAGTCAAACTGAACAGCGGGTAGCAAGCCCCAGCCAAGCGGTAAAGCAAAGTCCACTGTCTGATGAGTATCTCATTGGGACTTCCCTCACTGTCTTATTAGGAGATTGGAATCAGTACAAAAGGCTAGTTAATTTCACAGACTAATAGCAGAATACAAAACAAGACTCATCTGCAAGGTTAAGAGCAGCATTTCTCCAAGGAACACTTCTGTCTTCATGAAATAGTGACAGGCATAAGAATCTGGCAGTATATGCATACACAGGGACTCGTAAGAGAGTTTACCCATATGTATAGCCTCAATGCTCCTTTTTGGTTACAGACATGTCTGCAGGCCTCACTTAGGGTTATATCCCTGTTGTGCAAGGCACTGTTAAAAAAAGACATAGAAGAGCAAAGTTGGGCCCAAAGATGTCATGATATTAGGAGATGAAAGCGATGGGCAAGTAGCTAGAAGAGCAACAACAGAAAAAAACCCACACAGTTACACAAGGTAACCTGTGCATGACTTCTTGCATTAGATATGTTAAATCATCTTTTCTTGTGTTTTTTGGTTGGGTTGGTTTTTTTTTTTTTAATTTTGTTTCTACAGATTCAACCCCACAGTTCACAGTAGGTGAGAAATGAGGGAAGTGCAGCAACCAGGCATACCGTTTACAACTCAAGTTCACTTTAGCATGCAAGTGCAGAGGTTTCAAATGTCAGCACAAGGTGCTCTTCAAAGTCCTACTACAGATTGTGTGGGTAAAAATTTCCACAACATTTTGCTGGAAAATAACCTATCCTATTTAGCATAACTTTTAAAAAAAGCCTTCATGCCCCTGACAAAGTGCCAGTGCTGCCAATGACTGAGCTAAAAATGAAGGCAAAAAACCCTAAACAAAAAAAAACACAAACAAAAAAACCCACAAACAAACAAAACCACACACCCAAACCACATTAAAAAACTGCAGTACTACTGGTCCTGGCCATCTTCACCCTGTTTTAAGCCACTGATTAAACCCCACCTACTTAAACCAAACTCTCCGAAAGTGCGACAAAATAGAAAATTACAGCCCTTAATTAAGCAAGCCCTGCCTCAGCAGAGAGCACTGGCAAGCTTTACTGTGTAACAGACACCCTGAAAAAGAGGGGGCAGATTGATCCTGTCAAATTTCACATGCTAAGTAGCACCAGGATACTAAAACTACATCCAAATCAGCTAGCCAAAAAACCTAGCAGTTCTGGTTTCTCCCTATAGTGATTAAAGGATTATAAAAATGAAAAGATACTCTCACTGTCTGAATACTTCTAAAATACTGTCATAATCTCACATTTCCAAGGGACCATCATTGCCTGTTTTTCCACCTATTGAGTGACAGGATGCATCACCCCCTGCGTTCCCTCCTCCAACTAGCAGTGGTAATGCTAATGCAATTAAGTGCTCAGTGCATCTACTCCTGAAATCTATATGGACAGGGACATCTGGATATCCTCAGCACAGCACTATATGTATTTTTGTCTCCTTAGTCAAGCATGCAATAATGTGTTTAACAGAACCATTACTGTCCTAGACCCCTGCCAACACGGTGGAGCAATCAGACCAGTGATCCAGTGTCAGTGATAAAAATCACTGGATAATTTGTCCTGTTAAATTATCACTGCCTTCCTCCTTTCTCTTGATCTTTCTATGCTATTTTAATAAACCAAATACAGAAAAGCTTTACATCTGTCACTGAATCACAAGCCACTTTTACAGGGGAAGTGCAGCTGTTTAGTGCTATGGAACAACCCTATGTTAATGAGAGAGCAGAGGGAAGGTTTGGGGTGCTCAGGGGTTAAATACAGTGTTTATTTAAGAAATATAAAAACCAGAAACAATCTGAAGTGAACTAAGAATGAGATAAAAATCTAGGTCTAGGCATCTAAGAGGTTCCAGTCGATCTTTCCACGCCATTATCCATCCCCCTTCTCCCCAAAATAAAAGTTAGAAAAATTACACCAAGCATTTTCTATCAACTCAGATGTAAACAGGCCAGCTATCCAAACAGCAGTCTAGGTTCTCCTAGAATGTATCCTCATTTAGTTCACCTTACCCAGTTTCTGCTCTCAAAGTATCACAGACTGGACACAGCACTGCTGTAGCTACGAGTTGTGACCCCAGCCCATCAGTTACACTCACCAGTCCGCTGGATTGCCACACTTGCTATCTCCACGCTCTTCTCCTGAATCTTCTGCCATGAACTATCTGCCCCTCTCACCCACTCGCTCACAAGACACCTGTAGGCACCCCCATCCACCGACGAGGCCTGGGATACAGATAACCGATACGTGTCATTCGCTCCTGTGTCCAAGCGGATATCTCCATTACGATAGCGCTCTTCATAGCCGGGACCCGGATGGAATTTGCCTTCATGAGTCAAAGATAGGATGTCCCGCCAAGTCGATCCACCTTTGATCTGCCAAGTCACGTGCAGGTGAGTGTGCTCTGGTGAGGTGGTAATTGCTGAGCAGCGCAACTTGAAGGAGTCACCCTCAGACAGCCTGAGAGACACTGAGGAACGTGCTTTTGAACCACTCACTGATAAACCATCAGAAATCACTATTTAAAAAAAAAGACCAAAAGACACAAGCATCATAAAACAGAAGCAAGAAGAGAACACCCACACTGATCTGTTCAGATATGAGGCAGTGTAACTACCACAGAGCAACACATGGCCAATCATGCCTTCTTCCACACATGAATATATCCCAGGAACAAGGAAATTCAGCTGAAAATCCATTAAAGGAAGCACTCCACTTTAAACAAGCCAAGACAAGCATTCAAATTCATTTATCCTTCCCCTCGCTTCAGTTTCTCATCCAAACATCATCGTTCTGACTATTCACATCCAGAATCATCTTGATTTTCATGGGATTAAAATGTAAGACACTTGAAAAAAATAGTCTCCCAAGTTATTACTGAAGAACCCTAAATGAGAGAGCAAAGCTAGGGCATGACTGCAGTATCAACATGCTAAAGGGGAAAGGGAAGATTACCTCCTTCATATAGAAAGAACCCTAAATGACACTATAAATAAGAGAGAGAAGACAGGCTGTGGTTTTTACCTGAAGTTAGTCTCTCTACCCAGAGTCTTAGGGACATTAAATATGTGCAGACATCTTCAGAAAACCCACTGCTTATTTTTCCCATTTTTAGCTACATATTTACTACACAGAAAAAAGGAAAGTGGTGTTTATAGTAAACAGCTTCTCTTCACTTCTTCACCTCACTTGTCTTTGCTATCATACTTCCCAATTTTCAGTTTTGCTTTAGGAGAATTAAACAGAACAGGGAGAAGAAAAAGAAAAAAAACAATCACAATGCTTATAAGCAACAGAAATTCAGCATTCTTAAGGGTACATCTATAATCGATACCAAGAACAAATTTAGAGCACACCTCACTCTTCAGAAATACCTTTCACTTGGACCTCTGCATCATAATTTCCCTGAACGGTGGCATCAGTGCTGGGCGTGGAGCATTTGTACCTCCCTTGGTCAGTTGGCTGGATGTTTCTAATCACAAGTTCCACAGCATCGTTGCTACTCCGTCTCAGTTTGATATCCCCGTTGCCCACACGTTTTTGGTACTCCTCAGAGGTGAATGTAGAATCCCAGGTACTCACTATCCGCACGAAGTCAGTCTCCCGGGAGAACTCCCAGTCAAAGTTCTGTTCACTAGGTCCATCGTAGTCACTAACGTTGCAAGGAATCACCACCTCCGTGCCCATGACTCGAATAAGAGGACCTTTGGGCACCCTCACAACACGTCCTCTGCAGAAAGCTAGGCAGGAGAATAAAGGCAGAGAGAACACACAGTTAAAGGAATTACCAGGATAGACTTCAACAAAAAAAAAAAAAAAAAAAAAAAAAGAGAGTAAGGTTGGGCACCCTACTCTGCAGAAAGCTAGAACTAGTAAGAGCAATATTTCCCATTAACATTTAATCGCACTGGAGCAGGAGCCCCTAAACACACCATTTTTAGTGTGGGCAATCTTTGTTTCATTGCTTATTTAGTAACACATTAGGTAGCAAAACACTGAGGGAGAGAGAATTGTAAGGAGGAAAAAAAAAAAAAGGGACAGAACTAGCCATAGATCCAATGGGTAGCAGTTTCTCTGCTACAAGCCAAGTGCTATGTAGGACACTTAAACAACATTAATAAGTGGTTTTCATTACTACAGTGAGGGCATAATCTAACCAGGCATTGTTATAAGTCTGCTGCTGACATCAGTAGAGGGTTCGAAGTAGGAAACTAACTCTCCCCTAGCTTGAGGGCCATAAGAATGGTAAGTTGACATTCTCCAAAAACGAGCATAGTCACTTCTGCCCTAAAGGGTCATGGCTTCTCTAACACAGGTGAGCTTCCTTGCCTTCCTAATTGATTTAAAAGGAAGAACTGATTTCAACAGACACAGCTTGCTTGAACAGATTCTGCAACCATACCTGTTTCTAGCACACATATCCTCTTTGGTGGAAGTCCCAGAACACGGGAGCATGAGCAGAGAAGGCTCCCTCCACAGCAGAGGAACACATAGTGTTCAGACCATGTTTTCTAGGACTGTCTCGCTAGAAGGATAGAACAACAACAGCAGTTCTCTGCAGAAGGCTGGCAAAGCAGTACGTTATGCTCCAGGCAAAAGTGTGAACCACTTAAACCAGCCAGAGGACCTGGCAAAGATGCAGTAGAAGACTTTTCTGGTTGATTTGGCTCTGTAGCCGAAAGAATAACCCCAGCAGCTGCACGTGGATTTTGGCAGGTTCTTACTTCCCAGAAGAGCAAACTGCTTTGATTCATAGTTTCAACCAGAGAAATCTTTTCAGAAAGAGAGGGGTACTACCTAAACTCCATCTCCAAACACAAACTGCCTACTACATCCCACCAGCTCCATATCCATAGCAAAATATTTTAGCAACCAGGTAGAACAGAAGCCAGAACACTTAATGACAGATCTTGCTAAAACCAAGTAGATAGCCATAACAACATCAAAAGCAGCTGAACCAAAAGGTTGATCTGAGATACCAGAGACAAAGCCAAATTTAAACAAACAACCCCCCAACACACAAAGTCCAGCAACCCACAACTGCTCTAATTCACCAACTATGTTGGGAAAGCCACCAGCTAGTGCCATGAACACCCATATACTTGCTGAGCCTTCCACTCCTATCACTCTGCATGTCTTCTTGCTGTAGATTAAGATCCCACTCACTGGCTCAGAACCATCATGCCAATAGGTATCCAGGTGTGGGGAAAGAAGTTAAGTCTAACGGAGAGAAACCACCCCCTGGGGAACTTTTTTAAAGTGCAGCTTGTCACCTTCAGAGCAGTGTGGAGAGGGATGTGTTAAAGAATCAAGATTTCTGTGGGCATTTAAAAACTACACAAGCAGCTGTACACACTGAGCATAACTACAAGAGAAAAATCACATTTTTATCCCCAGTTACAGTTCAGCAAACAGTTGAACTAAGGACTGACACTGTCTTTACCTCCCCAGTTCATCACTCCTAGCGTGCTCTTTGCTTTGCAGGCTGTTCACGTGTACAGGCTCAGTCATAATAGTCCAGTTTCCTCATTGCCATGACATTCTGTATGCAACATTAGTACTTCATTAAACTTATTTGTAATGCAGACTGGGGTTAATCTCTTACCCCTTATATCCCTCCCAGAAAATGGTTATTATGTACCTGATCAAGTGATTGACTAGTCCTAATAAGGAAGCTGGACTTCTGTGCACCACTCACATGTGAATCAGAGAGAAAAACCTCCACTGCCAATGTATTGTTCCACAACCAGATGTCTTTAAGGGCACCTCTCTAAACACAAGCACCATATAGTAATATCATTGATACAGAAAAATAACCAAGAAGAAATAAAGAAGGCTACAGGGCTCAATATATTTCCTCACTAGGTCTTAAGTTGCAGCCCCATTCAATCCTTCAACTTATCCTCTTACAGAAAGCGATAACAGCAGCAGGTAAGCTTTGAAACACTGCCTGACAGCCAAACCAGCTTCCAGCAGACCACTCTGAGAAGTCAGCTCAGGATCCTGACTGAGGGCACTCCTCAAAAGCTGACATCTCTCTAGAAAATACTCTCCTGTGACACTAAAACAAGCAGACAACACTGTTCTGCATGTGTTTTCAGCTGTGGACCCACATACTGTGCACTGTACTAATCCAATCTAGAGGTGACAAAGGCATGACTAATGTGGCAAAGGCTGCACATTTGTGTTTGAGATTAGCACCGACAGCTCAGTTTCTCTTCTTCCAAGGTCACTAAAGACCCTTTGACACTAAATGAAGGTAAGGGGTGATTAGCACCTTTGTAAGAGCAGGCAGGCCAAAGGGAAAGATAGGGGCACAGTGACTCCTCAACAGATCTCTTTGGAGTCCCTACCCTATTGCTGTAAAGCAATGACTATCCCCCTCCTCACAGCACAGTCCCACAAGCAATTCCTGTTAAACACAAACTTGGAAGGAGGGCAGTGGAACAGGCTGCAGGAGGGAATAGCGACAGCCTGTAACAGTTTTTATAATTTACAAACAACAACATTTGTTACTGCTAAGATAAATTAGGATTCTCATAAGGCAGGAGCACACAGAGACAGCATCACAAGATAAGAGAATGAGAACTTACTGCAGAGTATCTGCTGTGCCCTGCCCACAGGTAAGGAGGAGCATGCACAGGGCAGACACTCCAACAGTGAACTGCATTTCTAGGTGACCCAGGAGGCTCAGTATCTAGCAAGCTGTGAATTCAGGGCTCTGCCTTTTGTCCTGCAGCAGTCAACAGCAAGAGTATCCCTAAGCTACTAAACAAGGTGTTATGTTCTTTGCTGTGCATCAGGGATTAACATTTCATGTAGTTGTAGCAGAAGGCATAGAGCTACAGACACTGATCTTGGCAAGAAGTAAACTCAGTTTTACTCTGGCAGATAAAGGAGAAGCTTTTACAAATATTTTATTCTTGCAGTGCCCCATGTTGCTCACACACACCCCCTCCATTCCCAGAGCAATCAAAGTTCAGTTTTCATGACATGAGAGCTTCATACTCTGTAAATTTTTTGGAAACATTTATTTTTCGTGACACCTGATATTTTTCACTGTTAATATAAGGTGACATGTTCTTAATGAATTCACTTGAATCCCATTTAACTGTAGCAACAGATGGATCAGGACAGAACAGTGTATACACCAGTGACAGAAAACAACAGAACTTTGACAATTCAGTATTTTTCAGTATCACCAAGACCACCAAAGATGTATATTTAGTAGGAACTCAATAACTGGCTCTGTATCATAAACTGCAATGCTGGATATCAAGCCTGCCTGTGTACAAGATTAATTGCCTAAATACAAAACTTTATTTTTACAGAGTTACCAGACCACCAGGTGAAACTGCAAGGAACTATTTTCCAAAATAAAAAGGTAATGGAGCCCCTGTAAGGAGGCCAGCACACAAACACAAGGAATAGGACTTGTTCCTTGGGTTCATTAAACAGGTGACAGGACTACTGGTGCTTTTGCATGGCTGGGCCAGAAACACCCAAAAAGTAGGGCAACCACAGAGCCTTCATATGGCTGCTTGTCAAGCACTTGATTAGAGGATTCTCCCAAGGGACACAGGCAAAGTGTGGCTCAAGGTAGAATAATAAAGTGGGGCCTGCCATATTAATAATACACAGGCAAGATAGCTTAGATATAGCCTAGGCCTGCCATATTAATAATACAGAGGCAAGATAGCCTAGACATAGCCTAGGCAGTTTTGAGCTAGTGTTTGTTCCCTAACAATGGTCCATGAAGTACTTTAATTAATTTGCCCCATCACCTAGATGCACCATCTCATTGCTGTCATTAAAGGAAATCCTTTTGAAGAGGAGAACAAGGAAAGCAGATGAGGAAAGTCTTCTAGGAGCTTCATCTTCACACAAGTTTTGCATCTATGTATCATTTATTAAAGAACAAGACGAGAAGTAATCTGTGGAGTCACCCACAAGGCTGAGAAGGTATTATCATTGCAAAGAACACACTTCTGCTTCAGCTTACACAAGGTGCTTCCTCCAGCCTGCACTAGACAGCTCTATCTAATAAGAAAACATGTTCTCTTAGCAGCCCAGAGGAGGTCTACTCTCTATGTCCGCCAGCCAAAGGAAAATGCAATGTGACATGCAGTAGGAAGCCAATTAAAGCCAAAAAAGTAAGAGCTGAAGAATGAGTAAATTGGCTCAGACTAAGCACTCGAGCATCTGCATCAGAAAGACTTAGAACACACAGTCCAGCTCTTCCACCAAGGCAGTCACAGGAGACACAGCTACAACTTTGCTGATGCCTTTCATCTCAAAAGAGCTTTCCGAACAAAAGGTTGTTTCATTTGCCAACTAAACATTACCACGTCTGGGAAGGAAATACAGCAGCCCTTTCAAATTCACAACAGTTTATGACAGGAAAAAAATACTGCAGCCAACTTTGCAAATGGTGGTAATGATTTTCTCTCCCTGAACTCCTCCATTTATTTTCAATCTAGGCACCACTTTGCTGCAGCACTGTGTAAATAAGGGGGTTGAGCAGGGACAACCCTTCTTGTGCCACACTAGAGAATAAGAAATGGTTTCCCCACCATCAAAGCTGTGCATTCTGCCTCCTATTTCTAACTAAATCCCAAGTTTCCCACTTCTGTACTGCTCTGCTTAACTAGTGTTTGTGATGCATGAAGCCATTTTTAAAAATGGAAAAAAAAAATTATTTTTGCAATTTTTTTGTCCCACCAGGGAGACAAGTCCACACAAACCCTCTTCCTCTGTTTTTTGAAAGAGAGCTGATCAGGCTCCCGCTGAGAGGCATGCAGTCACTTTCCCTAGTGAGCAGGCAGGTAAAGGGACAGACAGCATGCCACACATTCACAGGCTCTTCTCTGGGGAAGGAGAAACAAAGCATATCAGCATGGGAGAATATAATCCTTATCTCCAATCTTCCCCTTTTCCCCTTGCTTCTCCTCCCAGCTCCAATTATCATCAGGCAGCTATACATCAAGAATGTCATCTGGGAGAGAGAGAACAAGTTATAACAAACATGCCTATAATGTTTGAAAACCTTTCAAAATTGTTAATGCAATATTTTATTTTATATATATAACATGATTTTCCTAGAAGTGGCACATTTATACAAACAGCATGTTGCTTTGGGATTTCCCCCCCTTTTTAAATGCAATCAATTAAATTTTCTATCCTATACTGTATATGTATGAGAAGAAAAGTCAGAGACATAAAGCAGAATAAAAGGAATTTCTTTTAAGTACCAGAAATGCAGCTATCTATTGAAATTTCTTTACTGGTCTCAAAAAGAAAAGAAAAAAAAATATCTAAAGAAGTGATATCTCTTACCATTTCTACTTAACACAACAACATCATACTCTTCTTTCCAGTGCAGACAAACACACAGTAGGGGTTGTGATCTATGCTAAATAAAGTGGCAGGCTCTTGCTACCCTTTCCAAATTACAAAATTTAGATCACCCTAATCAGCAGAAGCAACCCGCACCTTACAACCAGACAGCCTGCACAGGGAAGGAACAAGGGGCTCCTTTAAAAGAGACCAAATTTGATTCCTTATGTCAAAGCTGTAATCACCATAAGAGCCTGGAATCATGAAGCACGCAGAGCTCCCTCCACACCTTGCAAGCCAACAGGACTGTTACACATCCCTGACTGCAATACTCCCTTCCTAAAAAAGGACTGATAGATTTTTATGGCTTGAAAGATCTGCAGCGTATCATCTGAAGATATCAGAGAAGAGCAAATGAAAGAGTCCGTGAGAGAGACATTTACATTGTTCTTTCCCAGGCGGTTAGGATTCTTTTTTTAGATAATGTAGAGCTCTTATCAAAAGGAATTAGCCTGGGTGTAATTGCTTAAAACCCATTATCTCTATCAGGATGAAGAAACGCATACTGCATCTTAAGCGAAGCCTCAGAAATGCTATCAAACTGCAAGGCTGCTGGATTGCTCTAATCTCCATACCATCTGAGATATCTCAGAAAAGCCACATCTCCAGCACTGGGTGAAAAAGCAAGTACCTTCCCAGTTGGACTCTATATCTATATCATGTGGATTAAGATTCACATGAAAGGATTAAAACAACATATATTGCAGCACAGTAATGACCTGCTGTCTTCCCCATTCACCCCCTCACCCACCACCCCCAAGAAAAGGGATTTCAAATGCACTTAAGCAAACCACAAGGCTTTCATTAGGACACAGTTCTTAGTCATCATAGAATCACAGAATGGTCTGGGTTGGAAGGGACCTTTAAAGATCATCTAGTTCCAATCCCCTGCCACGGGCAGGGACATCTTCCACTAGATCAGGTTGCTCAAAGCTCCAGCCAATCTGACCTTGAACACTTCCAGGGAGGGGGCATCCACAACTTCTCTGGGCAACCTCTTCCAGTGTCTCACCACCCTCACAGTAAAGAATTTCTTCCTTATGTCCAATCTAAACCTTCCCTCTTTCAGTTTAAAACCATTGCCCCTTGTCACTACAGGCCCTGGTAAAAAGTCTCTGTCTTTCTTATAAGTCCCCTCTAAGTATTGGAAAGGCCACAATAAGGTCTCCCTGAAGTCTTCGCTTCTTTAGGCTGAACAACCCCAACTCTCTCAGCCTTTCCTCACAGGAGAGGTGTTCCAGCCCTGTTATTGTTTTCATGGCCCTTCTCTGGACCTACTCAAGCAGGTCCATGTCTGTCTTGTGCTGGGGGCCCCAGAGCTGAATGCAGTACTCCAGGTGGGTAGAGAACAGAAGGAAAGAATCGCCTCCCTCGACCTGCTGGCCAGGCTGTTTTTCATGCAGCCAGCACACAGTTGGCTTTCTGGGCTGCAAGCACACATTGCCAGCTCATGTCCAATTTTGCATCCACCAGTATCCCCAGTCCTTCTCTGCAGGGCTGCTCTCAATCCATTCATCCCCCAGCCTGTACTGATATTGAGGATTGCCCCGACCCAGGTGCAGGACCTTGCACTTGGCTTTGTGGAACCTCATGAGGCTCACATAGGCCCGCTCCTCAAGCCTATCAGGGTCCCTCTGGATGGCATCCCTTCCCTCTAGTGAATCAGCTGCACCACTCAGCTTGGTGTTGCCCACAAACTTGCTGAGGGTGCACTTATTCCCACTGGCTGTCATCAATAAAGACTGAACGGTACCAGTCTTAATACAGACCCTTGAGGGACACCACTTGTTACTGATGTCCATTTGGACACTGAGCCGTTGACTGCAACTCTCTGGATGCAGCCATCCAACCAATTCCTTATCCATCAAATAGTCCATCCATCAAACCCCTATCTCTCCAATTCAGTGACAAGGATGTTGTGTGGGACTGTGTCAAAGGCCTTATAGAAGTCAAGGTAGGTGACACCAGTTGCTCTTTCCTTATCCACCAACACAGTCACTCCACCATAGAAGGCCTCCTGATTAGTCAAGCAGTTAAATTATGCTATGGTGAATCTTTCGATTTCCAGGAGTCCTTCTGCATAGCTGTTAGATGTTTACTGCCTTATATGGCTAGTTACCGAAGTGCTCTCTGTCAACAACAGAGAGAAGCTCTCTGAAAAACTTCTCCCACTGCTGTTTATGGTTAGAGCCTAGGGAGACAACCACCTGAACTCAGCAGAAAAACTAAATAGACTTTCCATGCTTCTCCCCCACCCCTTTTAAAAAACATTTTAAGAAGCCAACAACCCCCCCCAAAAAAACCCCCCAACAAAAAAAAAAAACACCACTCAGTCTAAATAAATAAAACACACCAGCACAATGGGCCAAATGAACACCCAGTCAGACCCGATCTGTTCTGCCCAACACAAGTGTCTGGATGATGTTACTTTGGATAAATACATAGTAATTGGCAAGTTCAGATCTGGAAACAGCAGTCATAAGGCCTTGTTATCTAAAAAGACGGGGACAGTAAGAGAACAATACTTCACCATATAAAATACACTGTATCACTGCAGATAGTCAGCAGATGGATCACTGCCCCAAAAGATCTATCTCGGAAAAACTTCACTGAACTGTCTTGCAGGAAGGAAAGCCTCCTTCCTCTGCTAAGGCAACTGCAACAGGCAGAATTGCCTCTCTTGCCATCTCTTGGGCTATCAGAAATAAAGCACTGTTCCCCTGTTCAGCTCCACTCTTTTGAAGACCAGCTGACTGGCATCTCTTTCACCCAAGCACACAACCCATTTCAATTCTCTGCCAAAATGAGCCGCAGGAACTTGCCATAAGTGCTTCCGTGTATTATTCTTGCTACAATACAAGGAGAAGAGACCAGTAAACTGCAGTGGAAGCTTGTAAGGCAGAAACCAGGTTGCATATGCAGTACTAATTAGAGATTAAAACACTATTGCCAGTTGCTGACAACACAGATCCCACTGTGCACCACTGCTTCCCAGTCACAGGGAGAGGTATGCTACTAGAAGGTAGAGCAAGCCATAGAGCAGGTAGAGGGGAAAGGAGAAGCCATATAAACTTCTCAGCTGTGCAAAGCAGAAGGCTAGTTTGTCAAAGAGTGGCCCTTGGCAGGCAGAGAACTGTGGCACCACTGGTCCAAACAGAACAAACATCTAACAGGCAGAAATAATACTGAAGATCGTGTTTTAGATTCCTCTGGATGTCAAACAACTCCATCACATATGATCTCTATTTCCCTTCCCTACCACTAACAGGCAGTTGAAGATAAAAGGCTCTATCTAAAGAACAACTTTTGATAAGTCTCTAAAATGCAACTGGGAGTAAAAGGGGAAGGAGAGAAAAAAAACAACAAAATGTAAGAGTCAAAATGCTGCTTCTTCCTGGGTTTCACCTGAAATTCCTGTCCCTGCCAACAACCTTCATTTACTTTCCTCCAAATACTCTTGCAGAACTCCATTTTCACCCTACTCTGCCACAGCAGCCCATTTAGGTTACCTGGTGACATCTGACCCAAAAAGTCCACAGACTCTGGAAGTGGTATTGAGATTGCCACACAAGACAGGTGATTTTCTGTTGTTCTGCCTCAGAAGCAATTTGTGTTGCCGGAGAAGAGGTTCAATATGTTACATTTTAAGGAAAACAGTTGACAAAGCAGTGAAGCCCACAACTCAAAGCTGAAGAGCTAGCACAGTTGGAAGCAGGGCTGCAAATATTTGCAGAAATGTTGTATCTAAAGTATATTCACATTTTCTTTAGTGGGGAGGAAGGACACAAGTTAAAAACTGTAATACTAATTCCAACTCAAGAGGAGTGCATACATTTACCAATATGTAAAAGAAGTCCTCACACTGGAATATAAAGAATTAACACCAGTGCTGTTCTGCAACATCATTAACTTGCACTTATCTGTTACCTTAAATCTTTCCCAAAGCAGTTAGAACTGAGCAGAGCAGTCCAGATCCATTCACTCTATACTACAATTTACTCTGGGCAGAGACCAACCATTTTCTTTGCTCTATGTGGAATGCAGCACACTGCTAGGATTAAACTGAACTTTCTTTAGATTTAACTGGAAAAGACAATCAGACTAGAATAAATCATTTCTAAATCTGCATACACTAAGCATGAAAATCCAAGGCAAGACAAAAATCCAGATCACGGACAAGATCGTGTTAAACTGTAACAGCTAATACATTTTTCAACCAGCATGATTTTAAACAGGACTTAGCACCTAGCAGAGGTGAGGAAGCTGGAAAACTAGGAAAAAGTATTTTTATCAAAAGACTTTTTAGAAGATGTACATATTGCGATATCCATGTGTTTCACAAATCTGTAATTTCCCAAATTATACATTTAAAAAAGGAAAACCTTCCCCTCTCCCCAAAATAATTTCCATTATTATCATCCCCTTTTCCTCACAGAGCAGAAGGTATTGATTTTTATTGGTGTGAAGTAATCATTTGTTTTCCAAGTTATCCTTAATGTTAGGTAACATCAAAAAAACACTCAAAATACTTTCAAATATAAGAAGTGCTGAATCCAATATAAAGTCTTTTACTTTTCATTGACAATTATATTAAAAACAAAAGCAAAACAAAAAAAAACACCACCAACATGAGTCTGGGGGTTGTTTTGTGTGGTGTTGGGTTTTTTTTGGTGTGTTTTTTCAGTTGGGTGGGGGCGTGTGTGTGGTGTTGGGTTTTTTGGTGTGTTTTTTCAGTGTGTGTGTGTGTCCGCATGTCTGCCTGTGTCCGTATGTCTGTTTATTTGCAGGGAGGCTTGGGGGGGGGGTGGTGGTGTTTTTTTGTTGTTGGTAGTTTTTGCAGGTTTTTTACCTGCTTAAGTTTGGTGGCACTCGTCCACCGGAATTTAACCCAACACCCCACCCATACCAGACAAAGTCCTGTCTAAAACCGAGTTAAGTCTAAAGGGGATCGGAAGGTGAGATTAAAAAAGCCACAAGCTTTCATAATCCAGACATTATTAATCTTAATCTCCACTTCCCCAAAAATTGTTTTGGGGCATCATTTCAAATCCCAGTACACAGAGACTAGCTTTCCAGCAAGCACTCCACTGAGTGAGCGAAGGCATCACATAAGGCTTCAGCAACAACAGCAACAGAGCAAAGCCCAATTACCGAAGTCAGCAGCCACAACACCGAATAAACCAATACACACGTTAGGCCCTCAGACTCTCTCATTGTGATCCTGAAGGGCAGCTTCACTCTGTTTGCATCTGCTGTTGTGAGAGATTATGGAAGAAGGTGGCTGGGCAGCAAGGCTGCTGGAACTGCTGAACAAGGCAGCATATGGCACTGGCCCACCTTGGCTCCATGCTTGACAACTGATTTGCAGCCATAGGAGCAGTGTTTATAGATCTTAGTGTTTATAGAGTAATCCTTTTCGTCTGTAATTTAATTATCTAACAGTCCCATCTTCACCATAAATAATCTCCAAGCAAGCAGCTACATTAAAAATGCCAACAACAGATGCACACAGAACGGGTGTTACGGCATGGGAATGACTGCCTGTGCCTCATCGGCACACGCAGGTAAGTGCAGCAGCATAGCTATTGCCAGCTCTTTTGCTGCAGAAGATGTACTTGGACAGATTAACCAACTAGACCAAACTCATGCAGTAGAACAGCAGCAGTTAGGAATAGATCACAGCTTTCCTGGTTTCAGACTTAGTGCTCATTTCACTGCATCACACTGTTTCTTTACATAAAGATGAAAACAGAAAGATACATAACAGCTAGGCAAAGATGACATAAGCAAATGCAAAGCAGTCAGTTTGTGCTCTATCAACTGGTGACCCAATAGCTCAGGAGCCCCCCCCCCCCCCCCCCCGCCGAGGACTTCATTTGGACATCTCCAGCACCACCATATCCATACTGCTGTCTGCAACCTGGAAAACCAGACACCAATGTTTTCCAACCCCTTCTCTCAAAGCCCATAGATCCAATTAGCACTCAAAAGCCAATTTGAGGTCATGCAGAGCAATACTGTTTAGTATGCTAATCTCTATGGAGCCTGCATGTTAGAAGCACAGATATTTTTCTCCTAGACAAGAAGGAATTGTAAGCATGCGTGCACACACAGAGTATGATTTAAGAGACATCGGGGCTCTTCCTCCTTTAATACAAGATTTACATAACTAATTCTCTAATTGAGAACAGGACTGCAAGGTATTTACAGTACTTGTTGCTGTTGAGCTTTTATTATTTGCTATGGCACTAATTATGAGAAACTCTCTTGCCCCAGAAAAGGCAGCTAGTCCAGTCTCCAGCATAAAAAAAGTGGACACATGAAAGTACCTGTTTTCAGAAAGTGACATTTTTTATTACGGTATTGTTTTCCTCTTGCAAAGGAGAGGGTTAGCAGTTTGGAGAGGGCAAGAGGAGGAAAGAGTCCCAGATAAGAAAAAGACAAGTAGTCAGGGACATAAAACAACATCTAGAAGGCACACAGGGATTCCCGTCAAGGTCTTTAAGAGGGTCTGTGTAACCCCCACACAGACCGTTAAATAAAATTACCCCCAGATGGGTCTGCAAAACAGCTGGCTTTAAAAACAGGCATGCCACAGCACTCTTCATTATTTGAAAGAGACAAATACCAACACAGACAGTTCTGGAAACACAGGAAAAAGCTTCACAAACAACATTCAAATCAATCTGGTTGGTTGCATTAAGACTCCTGAAAATTGAGAATAAGGTATTAGGTCAGCAGATGGAACTCAAGACAGCCTGCTTATTTACTTCACTAATATTTAAAAAGCAAAAAAGCTTATGCCCCATCACACAGAAATTTACTGTAGACAGTAGCACTACTGTCTACTTTAGCACCTGGCACAGTCCAAAAGGAGAAAAGGCAGTAGAGGGCAGTTGGTGCTGAGGCCCGAAGAATCACACTATGTGTGTCTGGAGGTTTGCATTGGACCAGGTTCGGTGCCCTAGTCCAAAGACCCAAGGGCACCTGAAGCACAGCAGATACACTCCCGGAGTGACACTTCTGCTTCAGTGTCCTGGTTTTGGCTGGGATAGAGCTAATTTTCTTCCTAGTAGCTGGTATAGTGTTATGTTTTGGATTTAGGATGAGAAGAATGTTGATAACACACTGATGTTTTCAGTTGTTGCTAAGTAGTGTTCATACTAAGTCAAGGATTTTTCAGCTTCTCATGCCCAGCCAGCGAGAAGGCTGGAGGGGCACAAGAAGTTGGGAGGGGACACAGCCAGGGCAGCTGACCCAAATTGGCCAAAGGAGTATTCCAGACCATGTGACATCATGCCCAGTATATAAACTGGGGGGAGTTGGCAGGGCAGGGGGACAGATCACTGCTCAGGAACTAACCAGGCATCGGTCAGCAAGTGGTGAGCAATTGCATTGTGCGTCACTTCTTTTGTATATTCCAATCCTATTATTATTATTTTTATTTTATTATTGTTGTTGTTGTTATTTTCTTCATTTCTGTCCTATTTAACTGTTTTTAACTCAACCCACAAGTTTTACTTTTTTTTTTCCCCAATTCTCTCCCCCATCCCACTAGGTGGGGGGAAGCGAGTAAGCAGCTGCGTGGTGCTCAGCTGCTGGCTGGGGTTAAACCATGACATTCAGTTACATCCAAAGGAATCCTAATTGCACACTCAGATTGTTTCTCAGTAAAAAGCAATGTGCAGCAATTGGGACAGTGAGGAGATTCACCTCAGAAATTCAATCCTCACCCCAACTAAAATGGTAATGAAGATGGAGCCTGCATGCTGCTAAAGGATACTTAAAGGGCTGTTTACATTTAACTTGAACTTCAGTGTGGAAATGGGAACTCTTCCCTAAATCACAAATGTGAGCTAAGCAATGAACAAATGTATGGCTAGGATATGAAATCCACCCACACTTTGCAGTGTTGCTTATACATTTGTTGAGCAGGTAGCAGCCAAAATTTAAAAAAAAACATGCGAGAGTCAAAAATTTGCTGGCATTCATTGCCTCTGAGAGCTTGAAGGCAAATTAGCTGTGCAATTAATTAGCTGTCCATGCCCCTGAGTTCTACCTCTAGAAAGCTGTTCTCACATGTAAAAGGAAATGATACCTTATGCAGTTGCTATTTAATTTACTAGAAGATTCATCTTACTGGAGAAAAAGAAGAAACTTTGTGGAACAGGTGGGCAGGTATGTGCATGTGGGCAACACACAAGAGATTTAGAAACCAGAAGAGAGCTGAACTACCTCACCCAAAGCACACATCTGGTACAACTCCACTCCCAATTACCCCAGTCCTGGAGAGAAACAAACTCCTTTGTACTTGCGCCTTCTAGTGCAAGCAGAAAAAAAAAGAAACACCCCACTCTTGTAACCAAAGTTAGCTAGTTCAAGAAATGAAGAGGTTCAATTTTCAAAAAATCCAGAGTATTAACCTTCTGGGGGATCAAATCTTTGTAAAGCTTCAGGTTCACAGCCTCAAGCTTTCCATCACCTCTGAAAACCTTGCCCTGTATTGAATGCAGGTATTTTGTTATCTCCAGTAGCAGAATAGCAAGGCTCATCAATTCAGTACCTGGCTGAAGTAGTCCAGCAGTCTTCTCATGTTCCCCATTACAAACTGAAAGTCTTTTCTCCCTTTATATTATATGTGAGCAAGTTTTCACTGTTACCCATTTTGATTAACTCGCAGCATTTGCAGTAGTATCTACTCTTACCTCTACAACCAATATTGAACAGTCTCCCTGGTATAGACAGTAACACTTAGCACTACAGAATGTCACGCACATTTAGGCTTTTGGAGAGAACTTTATGCCATTGAACATTTGAGAAAACCCAGGTGGTGCAGCCATGTAGTGAAAGACTGTATCACAACATATTACTGCTTGGAGTCTTAGTAAAGTTTGGTATTCAGCCATTAGCTACTAATTTTCAGATAAGCATGCCTATATACACATCTTAAAATGTTTCCTATTATTCCCACTTTTAAAGAAATGTATCTCAGAAGTATTTACTTTGCTACTGTCATCAGCATGCTGTGTATAGGAAGGTCAACACCTCAGGTGATAAAAGGGAAAAGAAAAGTTAACACGAAGTCAGAGATGAGCTAATATGCACCAGCACCCAGAACATTTCAGAAAACAAAACTTCAGAGGTAGCCATGAGACAGAAAACTCTTGGACGAAATATCCAAGGTTAAACATGAGGATACCACCTCTAACTTAGGAAGTCTCCAATCTATAGATGATCATGAGACAATACACTAGGATAGTAACAGGGTGTGCTCAGTCTTCCCTAAGCATCTGCTCTCTGCCACTGTTGGAGGCAAGACACGAGGATGAATGGATCTTTGGTGTCAGCCTTCTCTCTCTTTCTACAGCTTTAGGAAGTAGGAGCTTGGAGGAAGTACCCTTTTACTACTGCTGCTCCTCAGTGGCCCCAGGCTGGTGATTAGGTGGTGCCCAGCAGTGAGAAGAGAGACAAAAAAAAGAATGAAAGAACATAGAATTTTCAAGTAACTCTTAAAAATCAGAAGAGAGGGAATCCTTTTGAGCACGAAACAAGAAAGAAAGGTGGATAGAGAACCAACATAATGTTAAAATAGCAGGAGGAGAACACAGTTTTTGAAAGATGCCCACAGGGAAAATGCTTAATTGTTTCTTTTCTACTGAAGTCTCCTTGCAGAGCTGTTCTAGGTTACGCTATTTAATAAGACAACCTATGTACAAAATAAGTAGCTGTTAATACTTGGGTGAAACTTAGATATGCTGAAATTATTGAGTAACAAACACTTATAATCAGCTTACATTGAAACAAACAGCAGATTGCATTCACCCTAAGCATCCTCACATTTGCTACATTGGGAAGAACAGTTATGTCCCATTGCACATTGTTCAACAGAACAAGAGACTCTACAGCTAAACTTCATCCCAACAGAGAGCATGCCAGCCATCATCCAGATCCTGAACGGGTACAGGTATGTAGCATAAGAACTAAAGACAACATTGCAAGTTCCAAATACCCACTGCAAAAACAATACTGCACTGCAGACTATGTCTCAGAAGTCTCTACCAGCCACCTTATTAATGCAAAGAAACAATTTTAACATCAACTGAAAAGAAATGGTATCTGGTGCAAACACAGCAACTAACAGCATACAATATAGAGCAGCATAAGAACAGGAGTGGAAAGTACACCACCAATTTAGAAAGTCAAGGGTGTTAAAATTCACCTGAAAAGCTGCAGATGGACTTGGCCACAGACACTAGAATTAGCAGTCCACACTTTTAAACTGAGTGAAGATTCTTAGTAGTACTCTTTAAGCACCTTTGAGATTTCTAGCTAACAGATGTCACCCTGAACTGCCCCCTTCACTCGAGGGCAAACAGCCCTCAGGTAACAAAGGAGATGTACTCAATGCACAGGGAGAGCTAATATTCCCCAGAGGTATTTCTGATTAGGCACAGAAAGCCAGAGCGTGAAACATTGCTGTCCAGTGTGCAGAGCAAGCTTTGATTCCTTTATCATAACATATCCTGGAAGCCATGTCAAGTTAAGGAGACCTGTTCACCCAGCCTTAGCACCAGTGACAATATGAACTGACATATCTTTCAGAATGCAAACACAAAACAGCTCCACATGTAAGAAAACAGGAAGAAAACAGAAATGTGAAATACATTTGTGCTACACCAACCTATACCCAAGAGATGCTCACTTGGCACTTAGGCCTTGAACTCAGGCTTCAAAAAACTAAACTGAAAGCCTGATCTCACAAACATTAACAAAAAACGGTTAAGCAAGAAGGGCACTGGATGCTATGCAATATCAGGAAATCCTCCTTGCTCTCATGCTTCATGATAACATCTGAAGAGATAGCATTACTTGAAAAAGTCAGTGTTATATCTAAGCCCCAGTAGGGAAAAGAAACGGAGTTATGCCTTCATTAACACTCAGAAAGAGACACAGTATACATGTAGTCAGACTTCTCAATGGATGGTTTAAAAATAAAGGAACCTCCTCCCAGGTCTGCATCTAGCCATGTCCAATGTCAGCAATACACAATTTAAGAATCATAACAGAAAACTGACAAGCCCTTCATACATAAATACAACTCTGTTTATTTCTCTTAATTTCTTCATTATTTGTAAACTAGTACTTTAAAGCTTCAAAGAACTATTTACACTCCCTGCTCACTTTTTATTTTACTACTTTACAAAATCAACTGGGTTTAGCTCTCTTGTTGGTATGGCAGTCATAAATCACGTTAACAGCACTATCCTATAACAAAGTTTGTTTATTAGTAGAGAGCAATCAGTATTATTACTGTTATACGGAAGTAACAAAGTACCTAGAAGGCAATCCTGCTGCTACTGAAGACGTAAATAGGAGAAGGTACATACAGCATTTACAGAGCTCTAGCTAACTATACAACTAACTTTCCTCTCACCTCACCTCCTGCCTCCCCACTTAATTTTTCAGAAATAAGAATGGCTTTTTAGAGATTAATGATCTGAAGAGCATCTCCCAGAAGCTTAAACCAGTTAAAATCCACAACATCAAATTAAGACATTTCAAAGAATTCAAACAGAAGAGCACCCGCTGTACTATACAGTGTAAGAGCAGCCTAAAAATGCCTCCACTGTAGTTTTATAGCCTAAGCCTACCAAGAGTCAAAATCCAGGGTACAAAGCACACAACGAGATCAGGTTTTGCCTCTCCCCAGACAAAACACAGATTATTTCAAGATCTTTGTCAGTTTCACAAGGGATAAGCAAGCCTTGGACAAGCAATTGCTAGGAAGATTGCTAGGAAATACAGAAGTCCAGTCTACCCCTAGATTGAAAAGAAGCACTCTTTGCCGTTATGGTAAAAGGAGATCCTCTGCCAAAGAGAACTGGTTTTCAAAAAAAAAAAAATCAGTTTAACACTTGAGTAATTATCTTCCCTGGGCAGTTTTAAGGTATTTGTATTTTTGCCTGCCCTGTTCACACTACTGTACGTTCATCTGTTAGCAGTTCAGTGCAAGAAATTCACTACATGTCCATCACCTACAGTTGCTCAGTACAATCAGTGAGATCTCCCAGAATTCTCTGAGATCCTATTGAAAAAATCCTCTCTACTGATGAAAAGAACCATCTTCATTAATCTGCCTGGCGGATGTATTCTTCCCTTCTAATCATTATGGGAGTTTACAATTTTAATAAAGCTGTACTCACATCACATTATTCAGATTACAAAATCTCTGGAAAAAGAAAGCTCTTGGGCATGGTGCTGTAAATAATCAAAAACACTTCTTATTCCTAGCTGATAAGCGCTTTAAGAAAGGGTATGTACATAGCTGACTGCTAGGGAAGAGTCACAGGCATGGTCAGTCAACTGGTTATCATTGAAACAGTTCTGTTAAGCAGCAGAACTCAACTGACATTATAATCAGAACCCTATTTTCTAGAGCAAGGATATATATTTATACACCATTTAGCCCAAACTTTGAGTAAACCCCACCCAAACAGATGTATTGTAAGCCAAGGCTGTAAATTATCTGCAGAGAGCCTGAAACAACAGCAGAGGTAAAAGCTGCATCCTTGAATGTCAACACTGAAAGCTAATAACAAATTTGGCATCACTATCGTGGACTGTTTCAGCATTTATGTATTTTTATGGAAATGTGCAACAGTTGAACGTTGAATTGCAGACATCAAAGCCAAATTAAGACCATGAGACAGTACTAGAGTTACAAGAAACATCCTGCAGGAAAAGTTTAAAATGAGGCTCCTTAACTTCTGCCTGTAAAAGGGAAGAAAAAAGGACAGACTTCCTCAGCCTAACTTCACAAGCTCCTGCTAAGCCTGGGTGTCACTCAGTTAAATGTTCGTCCCGATTTACCTTTAAATGCCAGAAATGTCAAAGGACAGGGAAAGAACATACTAACTCTTTCCAGTTAGTTTCTATCTCAACATAAAAAAAATTTGTACAACAATCTGAGAGTTAGATGATGCGGGGGGGGGGGGGGGGGGGGCAATCCAGAAATGGACAGTGGAATTTCTATATGACTATCACCATAAATTCAAAGAATGTTCTGCCAACTATTTCATTTTAGAGCTTACTTTGTTTTAAACTCCAGTTTTATTATTACTTGGGACTTGTGACAGGAGCCTCCATGCAATGCATAACTCAGCATGCATGTGGCAGAAATCATCATCAGAACTATAACTTCAAGTCACAGAATACCTGTATAAATTAGTAGTAGTATTTATGTAGCCACAGTGGTCTAAGGCAATAATCTTTAGAGATCTTTCATTAGGCCAGCTGATATAGTCAGAAGAGATGGCATACAGGTCCTTCTTCTGAGACAGATGCAGTGAGGAACCTCTGGAAAGTTTCACACACACAGTTATACCTTCGCTATCATCCTGCATCAACGAGCTCAAACTCAGCTCAGCTCAAGTCCCATGGCTTCTCACAGTTCTGCCCTATCAGGAGTATGCACTCCAGTGCTTCTACCCATTAGTGACTTTCCTGCAGAAGAAAACACCCAAGATGACCTGACAAAATCCTTGCTGGCATTCATACTTCTGACACTGTACAGAAGACTGTTTAGGTAGAAGTGGATTCAAATGGAAGAAAAAAGGCAGGCAAAAGATGACTTCATGCACAGAAACAGATGTTCTGAAAGAGACCAAGAGAGAGATTCCACTCTCTCCTAAAAATGCCAACAATATAGACGACCAGATAAGCAGAATTGTGTCTAAATGAGTGCTATTCAAGTTTCCCAGCAGATATTCACCGCCCTTCATCTATTTCAATACAAAGCAGGCATGCCATCTTTCTCAAGAAAAAGGAGAAACACCTCAGTACGTGCAGGCCAGCTAGGAGAGACTCTCTAGGCTCTTGCGGCAGAGGCTACAGATCCCCACAAGCTCGCAACAACCATCCAAGCTACACCCAATGTATGAACCTGCCGTCTCCAAAGAATGCCACAGCAGAACAAGAACACAGGTAGCCATACTTGCTCCATTTTGCACATCTTTAGCGAGTAAGTGTCCAAACCCAGCATGACTTACCCAAACATACTACTGCCTCTGAGGAAATACTAGAGATCTGTTTTAAACAGGGTAAATAACACTTGGGAGCAAATTTTATAACAAATTACAAGAGAGTGGGTATATGCAATTGCCTGTGAGGAATTTAGGGGTCTTGCTACACAGACAGGAACAATCATCAGGATATTTCCTGTCATAATCTAGTGGCACACATGCAGGACTACACGGAGGTCTTAAAGATAGGGCTTTAATTACCACGAGTTAAAAATCTCCTTGGCTGTGTGTATTGAAAGCTATCATCAATTCACGAGCCTTTCAAATTTATAATGCGTGTAAAAACAACAATCGATGGGGAGGTGCAGAGGGAAGTGGTAACATTAAATAGTACTGAGAAGCACTCAAATAACCTTGAAGGCCAAAGTTCTTTGCTCACCCACACAAACAAAATGGTCAAGAACAGGGTAAACAAGGCTGTCCCCTCAACAGCCTCCATGTGCATTTGTCACTCACAGCCCCCACACATCTGGCTGTTTTGTACCAGAAACTGGGTACCGAGCTCACTCAGCCTTGTTCAGGGAGTGATCTTGTTGACTAGAATGCCACTCAGTACCTGCTCAGGCAAGCAGATGTTATATTCACTCAGTTGAAGCAAGACAGTAATTCATTTTACACAGGCCCAGCAAAAGGTGGACACAAGGCTGGATTCATACCCACACACTCAAAAGCAGAAAACTCTAGCTTCACATTACCAAACTCACTGAGACTAGATGTCCTCCACCACCAATTTACAACATGGGCCCTTATATCAGGTATCTTTGTCCTCTGACAGTCAGCACAATGCTTCAAGCCCAAAGCTATCCATCACATTAACCCTGTCACCATGAGAGTTATACACCTAAGCATGGAGGTAGGGTGAAAGAATACCTAATCTACAATCAGTCTTCTCAACAGGCCTTCAATACTTTTAATGCACACAGGTCCTAAGGAAAGGGTCCAAAGGAGGTCCAGCACGTGTCACTGCTAGATCATCTGTGAGCCCATGGCCCCCTCTCCTCACACCCAGGTATCCCAGGCACCATTTTTTTCCTTTTACCCCCCCACCTGTGCACCCAAAGTCAAAAAAGACCTTACACCACAAGGCCAAGATGAAAAAAAATCATCAGCATGAAGTGCTCTCCATCACTGTGCCATTCACAGAATCTGCAGCTTGGCCCTTGCCTCCTCCCTGCCAAAACCTCCAAACATCTTCCCACTCCCATGCACAGCCTGCTCTTCTTCAAGGCTCACCCTGTAGCTCCTTGACTGATCATCTCCCCAGCAAACAGCTTCTCTGAACACACTGTTTCAACCCAAGTGGCAGGCACAGGATGTCTCATGTTAGCAGCATCCTCTGAGGTGGAAACCTTAGTTGCAGGACTTTAATTCCAAGAAACGTCTATGTACTTATCACAGTCACTTGACCAAAGTCCCACTTTGGACTGCAAGCAAGATCCTACAGCAACAAGGCAACACTGGAGGATTGCTGCTGACCCCAGACTGTCACTCATGTGAAAACAGTATTCAAGCTGGCCTTTGGCCAAACCCACATATGCAAAGCAAGTTCTCACCCCAATGCACCAATACCAGAAGCGCAACAAAAGAAGAAAATAGAGAAGAAAGAGAAGCCAGCAAGTTATTTTGATGGCATATGCATGTTCTGTGAAATTGCTGTAAGGACACTAGTTTCTTATTCTGGGTAGGAATTGTTAAAGCAAGGAAAGGACCCACCTCACAATCTAGGTACGTAAGTGCCCAGTGCATCTGCCCTGTATCCATCTGTAGGTTACCAGCCTCTGTCCACATGCATGAAGAAGAGTGTTCTTCTACAGCTTCAAACAGGGGAAAAAAATCTCTCTGTATACATACAAACCAAAAGCTGACCGCTCACACCAAGAGGAGGGTCAGTGAGAAATACTTAAAATCACCTTTAACAGCTCCTTTCTAAGTAGCTTTGGCCTATCTCCATTGATCCTTATAGGTTTATGAGGCAAAGTCTGGAACAGGCACACTCCCTGTGCCCTCTGGTCATGAGTGGGAACAAGGGTACCATCTGAAGTCTCATTTGTTCTTCGCCTATTTTGGAAGGACATCCCCACCCAGTAAGTCTATTCACAGTACTGTAGCCTCCTCCTCACCCCTCCCTTTCGGACTCAAAAGGCAGATACCAGCATCAATTCAGATGCCACAGCATACCCTGCAGCCACATGCACCACACTTCAGTCCTTGTATAAAACTGCAGAAGTCTACAATTAGCTATTCCATTTACCTGCCAGTGGTGAGCAGACAACTGCTTAGAAAACTGGGGTATTTCAAGACTTGCTTGCAAAGCTTTGAGAAACTTGTGGTTTTTACCAAGGCTGTTTTTTGGTGATAACTGCCCCATCACCACCATCTCATGCAGACACACTTTTAACTCATTCTTCCATTTTGAACAAGCTATTCCCCTACCTCCCTTTCTCTCTAGGAAGTGTGTCCTGCTCCAGTACTCTCTCCTCACCTTAATTCCCCCACCTCTAATTTCTAGCAACAGCCACACTTCTGTGCCAATTGACTCCTGGCTATACGTGCTATTTTCTCAACTTTTTTTTTTTTTTAAATAAACAAACCAACCCACAAACCTAGGTATGTCAGCAGCTTTGCAATTATTGACAGGTGCCTATCAATACAGTTGCCAGCAACCAGGGCTTAGTCAATAGCTTTAGTGTCCATTCAACCCTGCTTTGTGATAGACATGAAAAATCCAGGCTTACCTTGCTACCTCCCACCTCCAGACAATCACAGAGTGATTTTGTCTCCGATAAGCTGTCATGCTCTTTATTTTCTCACTGATGAAGCCCGTTTCAAGCACTTAAGCCCTCTAAGCCAAGAGGTACAGCATGCCTTGTCTAGAACCAAACCCTGAGATCAAAAGGAAGCAAGGTTGATGCAATAGACTTATTACTCTGCATTAATTTAAATCTCTGTATGAACTGAATATAACAAGCACACTCTACACACAACATAAAGGCTCTTTACATAGACATAAATTCCACCCACTGACACCACCTCCCAATACACAGTATGTCACTGGGCTTCTAAAGAACATAACGCTTCTTTTGGGAGATGGCGGACATTGTAACATCTGGGTAAATATTACGGGTGGTGCTCTGAAAGCACAAAATAGTTTGTGGCAATGGCAAAAAGCAAAGGCAGATGCATCACCTCTCCCACCCTCTAACACTCGGAAGAGGATTAGAGCACAGACAAAAAGACTAACACCTCGCTGCTTACTCTAACAGTTTCCATTAACAAATAATGGCCTATTTTCACCTCGGTATTATTTGCTGTATTCAAGCACAAATGAACACATGTACTGATTAGACATACATATCTGGAAAAAAAGGGTATTGAAACTTAAAATTATTATTCACAAATTATGCGAGTTCTGAATTTTTCTCAAAAAAATTATGTTTGGTACCCTGAAAATTTAGGAAGCATCCTCTATTAGTTCAGCATCTGTTTTGTATTTAGAAGCTATTCTTTGCAAACGCAGGGGTCATGCTGCTCTTAAAGCAGCTCCTGCCAATTCTCTTTTGCAGGGCAGATTTAATAGCAAATTCCACTGCCACAGGATTCACTATGTAATAATGAAGGGTAGTGTGTCAATAGATGAAACTGAACACATCAATAAGAAGCTGGCAGAGGTCCCTGTGGATGCCTCTCTTGCAACAACCATTTTAATCCGTGTAGGAGAACAATGCTGTTACAGCCTGCTCAAAGATTCCCCACAGCCACATTGCATCAAAGACTGACTCAAACACGATGCTAAATCTCTGCAGTTGGAGCTAACAGTGGAACATGCAGGGAAACAAAGTCCTTTACATTGGCAATTATTCTTTTTAAGACTAGCAAACCTAAGCAGAGCTAGCTTTTGTCAGAACTGGACTCTTGCTAACCAATGGTTCCACCAAACTCTTTTTAATGGCTACTGATATGGCAAGAAAAGAGTGACTCAAAAAGCATGAAAGCATGCAAATTGCAGTCATGAAGCAAGTACCAAACAGCATAGCTAAACCACATCTTTAAGAAAGTCAGCAGAAAGGCAAGTCCAGACTAATCAAGCCTGTTAAACAGAAAGAGTGGCATAAGTTGTTGGGGTTTTTTGGGGGGGTTGGTTTTTTGTTTGTTTGTTTTTTTGTTTTGTTTTTTTTTTTTGGAGAGCAACTATAGCAGCAGGAGCTGTTTTACAGCCAGCATGAAGTAAAGGACAATGGGGGACACCTAGGAGAAAGCCTGAGAGAAGAACTGAAGGCAGAGAATAAAATTTAAAAACCACACATAAAGTTTACATTGATTTTTTTTTTAAAAAGCCACCTATAAGAAAGATGATATATATACTTTGTGTGCTACAAGCAGCAGACTCTCACAGTAGATCTGATCAGTGATCCACACATACCAGCACTTTGCTCCAGCATTGGCCAGTTTGGCAGAAGGGGGGAGAGAGAAAAAACAAAAAGGAAGGGGGGGGGGGGGAAAGGACTTCACAATACATTTACGGAAGTCTGAAACTGGAATAAAAAGGAGGCTTCCACTTCTCCACCCCCAATTCCAGCTGTAAACTTTTAACACTTTAAAAGCAATGACAGAGTGCTTACTCTAGGGACCTGAGAATGATTCCCTACCAAGCATTTACAAACGGATGCTTTTCCAAGTCTTATAATGTGGCCAAATTTGGACATTTTTCATAAGAACAGCAAAAGCCACATTCTTGATGCAAAGTTAAGTCTCCAGCCAAATTTCCAGCTCTTGCTCTAAGGCACAGAGGTGCTAGAACTTCTCAGCTTAGCAGCTGAGATTATTATTTGTTCAAGAGTGACGAGTGAGAATAGGCCAGAACATACAAGAACTAAAAAGAAAAAAAAGCTGCTTCTCCCTGCTCCCTCCCCAAGTGCAACGGTTGGAAATACTGGAGTTTTTTTTTGGGGGGGGGGGGGGGGGGGTGTGCTTTAGTGGGGGCGCATTTTCTAGAAAAAAGTGGCAGACACCCAGCTCAGAAAGTTTCAGCATGAATGCCTAAAGTCTTGCAGAATAATAAACAATCAAAGAGATGGCCCTACTAACAAAAAGTAGCAGGCAGATATACTACAGGCATTGCTGGCAGCCCTGCCTATCAGCAGCTGTGACAGCTTGCCTGGGAGCTCCAGTCTTTAATTAGTTCTCATTCCTGAAGTTCACAAGTCAATTAATTCCAAAAACCATCCTCAGATCTTTTTTTAAAGGAAATCCTGTGTCTTACTCGCTTACCTGTTCTTCCCATAGCTCAGCTAACAGTTCGGATCCTTTAGAGCATCCATGCAAATTCCATCTGGCCATAGAGATTATCACAAGTCAAACACTTTTAGCTTGCTTCAGCAATTCTTCATGTTTCTGCATCAGTATTTTGCCATTGCTGCATACAAAAGGTATTGCTCTCCAGGCTGCTTCTTCAGACCCTGTCATATAAGACTTTCCCTGCAACTTGCGTCATCCAGAAAAAGGAGCACCGACTGCAATGCTTTACCACAACTTTCAAGCAGTCCCCATAGCAATTACATCGACTCAAACCTACCAGCATTACCATACTGCTTTATAAATTTACAAGACTCTAAGGCATTTAAGCAACTCTGGTTCTACCTTCTATCTACCTCACTTTAATTCAGAATACCATAGTTAAAGTTGATAATGGTTTCCACCAGAAATCCAGCTTTGAAACCTCTTCCAACTCCACAGGAAAAAAAAAAGAAAAAAAAAGACCATCCGTTTTTCTCTCAGACTTCAGTTAGAAGAAATCAGTTATGCTTTACAGTTATGAAAGCTTACATGTAAATGAATAAGCCAGTTTCTGATATGAAACTCAAAAACCAAAGAAACTCGTTTAAGCTCCATAACTTCTGTCTTGCTTCTTATTTTAGATCTGATGACGACCTGGAAAGACATTATTCAAGGCTTTTGGCATCTGAGCGGCTATTTTTCAGATCATCCTATCCCAAAAGCAGTTTGGTCTGAAACTGATTTTATACCTTTGCCCCTTGCAAAACCTAATGCATAAAGTATGTTAAAAGTTTATCTCATTATTTTTAAACCCCTTCTCAGCAAGTATTCAAGCCTTGGAAGAAAACTACAATTTAAGGTTTTCTAAAGAATCAACTGACAAAAAGCTGGACAACTGGAGAACTTAGCATCTCATTGCTCATAGAAGCTCATTCCTTCTTTAGGGCAGGAGATCCTAATAACCCAGACAAAAACTGGTTTATGTTACAGTCTCTCCCTCCCTGTCTTGTTCAACCCAGTTTTGGGGTACCTTGTTCAGGTTAGGAACTAGAGTCACACAGGAAACTGCTTATTATTCAAATTATGGGACAGAAATTGAAAGACTGGTATCCCTAGACAATTTCACCTTACAGGTCTCTAGAGAACAGGCTTTATCACTTACTACTGCAGATCTTCTAAGCAGGACATCTAGCAGGGGCCTGGGAAGTAACTGCAACATCTCCAATAGAAGTCAAAAGCAAAGTATTGGAAAGATATTTTTCTTTGCATTATGATAGAGATTCTTAGTTTATACTCCACCTAATATATTTCTTTCAAAACTACTAGAGACCTTGATAGACACTGACATAACCCTACTTTGACTCAGCTCATGTTAGTAATGTTTTTGAGTTCTTTCCAACTTAACTTTCAAGTGATTGCTTTTTATACATAATCAGAAAGAATTCACACTTTCAGATAATGTGTCCATTTCCCTTCCTTCTAAAACACAGAACTCCACACAAAAATTATATCAGTGAAAGGCATCTAAAAACAGACAGTTGAAATGTTCACTTTCTAAAAGTATCTTATTGAGATATATAACTAATTCCCTACTAAAAAAAAATATACAGGTCTGTTTTGCAGGTAAGTGTTTGAGAAGGACTATGGAGACTAGGGAAAAAAAAAAAATCAATCCAAGAACAAAAAACAACCACACAAAAACAAATCAACCCATGAATTTATTAGATGTGAAAGCTGAAATCTCAAATGTCCCTGAATGTTTGTTTATAAAGCTAGAGGGATGGGTACATGTTATTTCTTAAGTACATTCCCCTCTAATCAAGCATGTGGCTGCATTTTTAAATGACCCCTACTGCTTACTTCAAATCTTGTTCAGGCAGGTTTATACCTCAGTTCAGGGATTAGAGCCAAATACAACAGAGGCTACCTAAAGAGAGCAAGCTGTTGCTATGTTGAAATGTAGCAATCGAGAAACCTGGGGAACAAGGTCGAAGAATTTCAGAAAAAACACCCAGACTCCCTAAAAAGGAGCCTGGACAGGAACCTACAAAGACACAAGACAGCCAGAAAAGGTGACTAAGCTATCATTTGCCAACCCAAAAGAACACAGGATGTAAAGGAAAAAACACTCGCTACGCTGCTTGCCCTTTGATTCCCACACCTTCCCACAGCCTACATGCTAAGAAAATACATCAGCATGGCAAAACGACACAGAAAGCACTTCCTCCTCAGCAACACCACCTGCCCTTCAGTGCCTCACCAACCCAGTTCTAACACTCACTATGTGCTTCTACTGTCTTAGCAGTCTGCAGTTGCTAAGACCAGGACAGGCTTGTCGGCATTTCCCCTTTGGGAGCCTTTTTAACCACCTCTAAAGCTACAACAGAGATAGGCAGGCCTAGCTGTCAGCTCCTTCTCCGAGTACCAGCGAGGATCTATCTGAGCCTGCCACCTTCCAGCAGCAGGCAGGCAAAGGCCACCAGCACCGGTCCTGGGCTCACGGGCAGGTGAGCAGGCACCACCAAGGGAACAGGAAGCAGACTCCTCTCCAGCACACCTTGAACACACCATGGACAATCATCCTTACGTAGTCTCCCTGCCCTAAACCTTGAGGCTCTCCCATTTTCTAATGCCTTCACTTTAGCTGCAAATGCAAGGAAAGATTAAAGCACGCTTTTCCTTGAAGTTCACAATCACAATAACTTAAACTAATTACCAAAAGCTTTCTATTGCAGAGCTTGAATTAAACCTTGATTCAAATGACTAATTGTTGTAGCTTCTGAGGAAAAGGGAAAAAAAAAACCACCACACAATAAAGAATTTCAGATATGAGTTGTAGGAAACAACTCTATTCATGTATACACAAGGCTCCTGGGGATCTGGCATGCTGGAACTGACTTTCATCATAGCGGACAGCGAGTGTCACACAGGTCTAAATGGTAGCAAGAAAAACACCATCTCTGGGAAACCCATCATCAATGGTTTTCCCCTAGGATCTACTGAGTGCCTGCTCTCCTCAAGCCCCATAGCACTTAAACAAAAAACACCTTTTTTTTAGATACACTGAAATTCTTACCTTGAATCTCAAACAAGAACCAGGGGGGGGGGGGGGGGGGGGGTAAATCCAGGAGCTACAAGGCTTACTGTTTACAGTCTGAACCCTAGTAACCACCAGATACCTGTTTTGGTTTTTGGATGTCTCATCCTAGGAGGGATTTTGTGGTTTCCAGAGCATTTCACAGGTTGATTAGGCAGACTGACTGCAGAATGAAATAGCACAAAAAACAGGCAATGGCAGTGCAAAATGCCCTCATGCTGCCCTTCTCAGGATCTTCTCAGGATCTAACCACACCAGAGGAGGGAAGAGAAGAGGGAGACTAGATCAAGCCTTAATCTCAGGATTCATGATCTCCTTACCAAACAGATTATAACTGTACTGGATCCAGGAGAAAGGATGAGAAAACATTCTTATTTGTCACAGCCAAATACTTAAGCCATTTACATCCTTTTGCTGGATTATTTTGTAAAGATCTGAACAAAACAATCAAGCCTAAGTACACACAAGGGATGAACTCTTCTATGCTTCAACTCCTTCCCTCCACCTCCCTCATACAAGAACTCAACATTTGCAGCACATCAGTTAACAAAAAGCCCCAGCCTGTCTCTCTATTAAAGAATTGCTAGAAAACACATATTCACAGAAGCATACTTTCCCCATCCAGAGTTAGACGAACACCACCCTCCCAACCTCTTAACATTTTGAGTATCTCATAGAAGCTACCAAGTAATGGTATCAGAAGTTAGCCACAAACACACACCACAAGTAAGACTGAAAAGTTCAGAGGTTGTTTTTTTTTTCCTGCACACAAAAGCACTTTCAATTTTAACAGCACCATTCCAATTAAAAAAAAAAAAATCCCCAAAAGGCAACTCAGAACATCCAGACAAACGCCATCACGAACAGTGGCCGGATATCTGTAAATGCACATTTTTAGTTCTTCTAATTATTTCATCTGGAATTAAGGAGGAAACAACTTTCCTGTTGCACGTCATCCTTAACAGCTTTTAATGTTTTGCTACATGACCTTGAGTATCTGAGAGTCCTGATTTTCCGCTTGTCCTACTAAACCATTCTCTTGAAAAATTTTATTCCCTTTCTGTTTCTAAACAAAAACACTAAAGGTGTTCTCTCCAATTCTTCACTGTTTCCCCAGCTGGCAGAATGCCTATATTGTAAAGATAAATGAGATGACTAACCTCAGCTGCAAGTAAGAGAAAGCACAGCGGACACCTTTGCGTGGTAGGATCTTGACTTGTAGACACCCCTCTGCCCGGATTGCCTCACTCCCTGTAAGCGGCCTCAGGAAAGAGACTGGGACAAGCCCGGGTTTAGGAAGATGACTTTTCAACTGTAACTATCTGCTCTGCAGACCTGGCTATGAAAGACTGAAAAGCCAAACCATGAGGAAAGTGCTCTGGCAGACTTCAAAAAAAGAATTAGCCATAGCAATGTCAAAAGTACAAGCACAAACTAAGTCAGCAAATAGAGTTTTGTTTAAAAAAAGTGTTGCAGCATGGGATTGGGGCACAGATTAGTTACTCTCTCCTTCCACCCCAAACCTGGAAAAGGCTCCCACTTACTACCTGCAGTTAGTCAACTGTTCTGAATCAAGAACTGCATGTAGTAATTTGTGGGGCATGCTTGCTCACCAGCACCTGAAGTACTTCTGGCTGCAGAGAGCTGACACCGAACTGCTTAAATACTACGCATAACTATCTTACCTGAACAATCCTCTTGTTCTCTAGTTAAACTCACTGCTACTTCTGTTACACTGTTAGCAACAATGCTACAAGTCCAGTGTTGAAGAAGAAAAAAAAAAAGGCAAAAAACCAAAACCCACCACCCACCCTTTTTGCATAGTTCTTGCAACAGCCTTTATTTTTGCGTGCTGCCTGCCTGGCATTGACACTGGTAAGGAACAACGCCACATGTTAAGCTAACGACAGCTATGCAATTACGTGAACACAGCAAAAAAGATCACCTATGCCATTATTCGTTATCTCTTCGCAGAAGAACTTCACGACTGAGACGGCAAACCCCGAGACCCAGGAGGGGAGGGCGCAGAAGCGCCGCTTCCCCCACAACACCGTCGTGCCCGGGGAACCCGGGTTTCTGCTGCCGGCATGCAGGGCGCGGGGACCCCTCCTGCAGTCTCCCTCGTGGAACAGGCAGGAGAAGGATCACCCCCTCGGCCTCAAAACGAGCCACTCCACGCTCTGCGAGGTGAAACGGCACTGCCCTTTACCTCAGAGCGGCCACAGCCCATGCACCAGGTCGTGTATCAGCAAGTACGGCTACACCGCCGCGTTACCTCAGCCGCCTGTGGAAACCCCTCTCGCCGGGGAGCCATGCCAAGCAGCACCCCCCCCACACACACACCCCCATCTCTACTCTGAGGATGACCCTTAAAGTTTCGGGGAGACGCCCGGCAGCAATCCGCGCCCCGGCCCTTGGAGGGAGCGGGGGGGGGGGGGCTGCGGAGCCCTTAGGGCTGCGCCGGCCGCTAACGCGCCCGGGCGGGCCGGGAGAGGGCGAAGGCAGCGACGGCCCGGCCAGCCGGGGGACGGCACAGCCCGGCGGCGCTGCCCGGCCCCCCGCCGCCCCTCGGAGGGCAGCGCCCCGGCTGGGCTCCGCCGCGCCCGAGGCGGGCACGGCACGGCGAGCCGTTCCTCCCCGCCGAGGGGCCCGCGCCCACGGGCCCGGCCCTCCCTCGTTACCTGCGGGCGAGGTGGCCGGGCCCAGCCCCGCCCGGCCCGGTCCGGCCTCGCCGGCGCACTCCCCGCTGCCCCCGGTCGCGCACCCCGCGGGCTCACCGAGCAGCAGGAGGAGGAGAGGCAGGCAAGACGCCCTCTCCCCGCGGTGCCCCATGCTGGCAGGGCGGCGCGGGTACCTCTGCCTCTGCGAAGGGGACCGCCGGCGCACACGCTCGCCTCACCCGGGGACCGGCGGCAGCGCGCTCCTCAGCCGGCCGCTCGCCTCCCGCTGCCCTGCGAGCACACGGAGACGCCCGCCCGCCCCGACCGGCCGCGCCGCGCGGCGCAGCCAACCACAGAGACAAACTTTCCCCAGCGCCCGCCCCCGCGCGCCCCCGCCCGCAGGTAGCGGGGGCGGCGCGGGGGTCCGGCCGGGCCCGGCCCCGGCCCCCACCCCCTTAAAGGGGAGGAGAGCGGGCGCCCCTGGCCCGTCCGCCGCCAGCCGCGGGGCGGGGAGCCGAGCCCCGCGCCGAGCGGGGCCGCGCGGAGGGCGGCGCTCCCCGCGCCGCTCCCGGCCTCCCGGGGCCGCCCCGCACACGTGGCCCGGGAAAGCCCCGGTGCCCGGGCGGGGGGGGGGGGGGGCTCTCCGGCGTGGGGCGCCCCGCCGCCGGCAGCGGCCGGCCCCCGGGGAGCGGCCGTTGGGCCCCGCGGGCGCGCGGGGCCGCCATGGCGCCGCTCCTGCCCCGGCTGCGGGGCGCCCCCCCCGGCCTCGCCAGTGTGGGGCGGGCTCTGCTCGTGGCCGCTGTCCTCGCGCACGTGGCTACCCCCGGCGTGGGGGCCGGCTGACGCCCCCTTTCCTCACGGACCTACCCCCAGCGTGGGGGCCGGCTGACGCCCCCTTTCCTCACGGACCTACCCCCAGCGCAGGGTCGCCGCACGTACAACCGCCGCCCAGTCTGGGGGAAGTGGGGGGTGCCACTCCCACCCCTGTCCCCACACGCAAACCCCAGCCGGGGGCTGCCTGCTGGTCCACGCGCGCCCCCCGAGCGCGGAGGCTCCTTCGCACCCGGTCACACACGCAGCCCTAGCTGCAGGGTCCACTCATGTCCCCGTCCACGCACGCATAGTCTCAGAAACCACTGCCGGGTGGGCCCGCTCGTGCCCCCCCTGCCCTGCCACGGGTACGGGTGGCAGCAGCGGGCCTGCCCGTGCTCCTGCCCGCTCCCCGGAGCAGTCCCGCTGGCCCCACGGCCTGGGACGGGGGAGGGAAGGCCGGGGCAGTGCCCGGCGGGGGGAGCGGGGACACCCTCGGCCCCGGACGGTGCGTGGGCAGGGCCGCGCCTCCCCACCGGTGGCAGGCCGCTGCCCCACGAGCAGGGCTGCCCGCTTTTGGGACCGGGTTTCTTTCCCCCCTGCCTGCCTTCCCGCCTGACTCGATAAGGGGCTGCTGCAGCCCAGCGTTCGTGCCACCACTCCGCCACCTTTCTTCCAGGCCTGCTCACAGAGATTTTTGTTTGCTCGGGGATTTAATTTCCTGTTTGTTGGTAAAGCCAAAGCACTAAGGAGCTGGCCTGCTCTCTTGGAGCTGGGACACTTACCTGCTGTTTCAGTCCCCTTGCCACATTAACTGTAAGATCAGGGCTCTCCTTGTGTGCGTCCTGCTGTGCGCTGCCCAGGCTCCCTTCAGGCTACCTGATTTTCCGTTGTTTGGTGGAGCCGGCTCCGTGTTATGCATTTCTCCTTGTGGGCAATCTCCGGAGCCTATGCATGGTTCTGGGCTGCGGCTCCCGCACAAAATGGCAGGTTTAGACTTCATTCTAGTGTCTCCAGCGCACCTTGGTCTTGAGCATGCCTTGGCTTGGGCAAAGTGGTTTGCTCCCACTAGCAGGAGGTGTGTACTCTGTTCGTAACTGAGCATGATTATCAGACTGGATTTTAGGTTGGACTTTGCCATTCATTCTGTAACGCTTACAGTAGAGAGGGTGTTGCCTGATAGGAATGAAACAAGACCCTCCTAAAATTGATGAGGAGAACCTTCACCCTCCAACCACAATTACCTGAGCTCCTGCACACAGCAGATCTCTGCAGAGCTGCAGCCGTGAGGCACCTGGGGGACACTTAGTCCTACCCACACTGAACTTCTCCGAGCTCCCAAACTACAAATGAGGCTGAATCTACAAGCGTGACTGAGAAAGGGCTGCCCAAACAAAACATGACTGTCTTCATCTATGTTTACTATACCTTCATATGCCTGTTTGTTCTTATTGCCTGCTTCCAATCATTCTGTTCTACCTCCTCCTTTGGCCAGCACTCAAACACGCTTTTTCTTCACTGGAAAACGTCACTTCTGTAAACCAAGACATGTCCCTTACATCAAATTCAGAAAACAGGTTAGGAGATCTCTCACCCTTACTGGTCAGCTCTGTAATGCTGGTTAAACTGCTGATCCTCTATCAAACTCTAGTCCTGAAAGTATATCCCCTTGTGCCTTTTAAGCCTTGCAGCAGCAATCCTGATACGTACTCATGGATGTAGTCATGGATGCAAAGCTTACTGTATGCACAAGGCCACTGATTTTGCAGGAGCCTCATTCCCCATTTGCTCTGTTCTTCCTATTCCCTGTGCTCTCTTGCTAGTTGAGGATCACGGATCCAGGACCTGAATTACAGTGCTAAAAAGTTACAGCAGTGATTTGATGATTTTCATTGTGTCCTTGGAAAGATTCTCCTTATGCCTGCCCAGTTTGGAACTCCCTATTGCCCTTACTGTAACTGCCAGATACCGGCATCTACTTCACCACTGCTACATGCTGTTAGTTACACTAGTGACAAGAATAGGTAAACCCCTGCTAGCCTGAGCTGTGGTGTGTGTTTTCACTTTGTATTTAGTGAGAACCGCTTTCCCTCCCATATAGTCAGACTTCCAGACAGAAGGGCCCACTGTGACCCATTAGTCTGACTCATATATACAACCCATAGAGTTTTTCCCAGCAGCCGGATCAAAGTGAGTTTGAAAGACAACACATCTTGTCTTAAAGACCCCAAGTAATGGCAAGTGCCTGACTCCACCTACAAATTTCTTTCAATGTTTAATTATCCTTGCTGCTAGGAAATTGCTTCTTTCAAGGTTGAATTTGTCTAACTTCAACTTCGAGACATCAGAACTTGCTATGCCTTTGTCTACAGAACTGCATACCCATCCCATTTTCATGGGTAAGTAACTATACATGGTACTCCTATCGCTTCTCCTTGCTAAACTGAATAGATTGTTTTCTTTGAAGCCTCACATTGTAAGATCCAGTTTCAGCCACTGCAGCATTTTTTGGACTCTCCAATGTTTCTAAGTGCTTTTTGACTCACAGGCACCCACCCTGTGACACAATGTCATTGTGGTCTATACACACATGCTGTGCACAGAGTAAAAATAATTTCTCAGTTGTTGTTTGGTTTTCCCCTTCTCACATATCTAAACATGGAATTAGACCATTAACTGCCGACACTGCACAAAAAGCTTGGGGGGTCTGTTACCCATGTTGAATCCTCAAGTCTCTTTCTGCATCTGTGTTTTCCAAGAAAGCATCTTTATCCTGCCATTCATCACCGATGTTCTTCCTGCCTCACTACGTGGCCTTGCAGCAGGGTGTGTTAAAATACATTTTGTAATGTTGTGACAATTTAAGCAGGTGTTTGAGATCCCTCATTCAATTTGAGAACTGTTTCTTTGGGGCTGATAAATCGCCAGCATAGATGACAGAAAGAGCAGGCCTGAAGCTGACCGCTGTGTTAGTCTACCTTCTCCTTCAAAGCCTGTTTTCTTCCCTTTTTTGTGTGTCCTACTTTCAATGGATTGTTACATGTATGTGATTGTCATTTTTTTCCCCTTGCCAATTCCATTTTGTATAGTTCAGCTATGAGAGCCAGGCTGAGTCAAAAGCTTTCTCCAAGTATAAAGTTGAGACAAATATCTTCCTCTGATTTTTTTTGCTTTCTCCATGTTTATTTATGAGAGCAGAGTAAATATGTGGTCATTTTTTTGTTTCTCTGGAAGGCATCCCATTTGACTTTCAATGTTTAGCATGTTGTTGTTTTGAGTAGATACCACATATAATTCATTTATTGATGATGCTGCAGAAATGCTTGCCTACATTTCTTCATACTTAGATTTCTGCATAACACATAGGCTGAAGGCATCTCTCATTTGGGCGTAACTAGCTTAGCCAACAGAATCTCAGGGAAAGATTGAGATTGAAGTGTTATATTAAACACATTATGCATACACATATGTGCATGAATATGAACACACACTGATCCTAAAGAAACCCACATGCAACCACTCCCTACTTGCACCACTCTTCCAACATAGAGCTGCTAGCTTTTGCAAAGTTTCTCTCTTGAGAAACATGGATAAACAACTCTTATTCTTCTGACCTTGTTGCCTGAGCAGTGGAGGACGAAGGCGAGACGACTGCGTAGCAGGCCACATACAGCGTGGAGTGCAAGGGTAAAGAGCATTCGGAAGTCCCATACATCTCCAACCAACAGCAGAAGGACCCACCCTGACAAAGACTCAGCACCCTGTTTAGGGGCAAAGGCTGCAAAAGTGCTGCTTACGTGCAGTGCAGATTGCTGGCTGCAAACCTTAAGCAGGGGAATAATCTTTTGGTCCCATTGCCTTAGCTGCATGAAGCCCCTTGCTGCTGGTACGTGGCAGCCATAAGCTTTCCACAACAAAAGAGCGGGATAGGCAGACAGGTAGATAAGGCCATGCTCAACTGCTCCATCAGCAATATGACAGCCACTAAGGGCGGGAAGGGAACTATCAGCGGCTTCCAAACTGCTTGCATGCGAATCCCGGGGAAAGGGAACCACAGCATGAACGTTGTCCTGGAGACATCTACATGAGGATGTGCCGTCTCATGTCTTGGCTACTCATTAAAGACTCTTTTCTCAAGAGCTAGGGCCGTTATCCCCAGCATGCTGGCCAAATTCCACGTTGCTTGATTTCATTCTGCCTCTAGGTTCCCTTTGTGTTTCTGAGCTGGCACAATACTCGTCTTCATTTCCTCTCCTCGACTTTTGTTAAATTTTGCCTTGCTCTATTAAACAGCTTGCGTGTTCCAGCCAAGGGGCTGCCCCATCACGGTTGTGGCTGACTTGAGCCCTACTCCCTCAAAGCGGTACAGTAGGTTTTGTGAAATGCTTCTGAGTGTACCTGCATGGAAGATATATGCCCCCCTGTCATTCGTCTCTCAGTAGTTGAACAGAAATATGGGCTATAGCAGAGACTTCACAAAGAACTGTGAAAAACTCAGCTTACCCATTATGTATTATGCATTAAAACCTGTCTCTATTGAGCTGTCCAAGATAAAGTCCTACTGGCATTTGATCAAAAGAGTAGGAAATTACCTTGATTTGTCCTGGCTAGAGCTGGCTGCCTCATGTAAAAAGTATTTGTGAATAAATTATTTGCAGATTGATGGGGAGAAAGCGAGTAATTTATTTGATGAATATTGTTCAGCTGGCTATTGAGCTAACCAAATCATGAGGAAAAAATGTTGGTGAATGATTTATTTGAAAATCTAGTCAAAATTTGACAGAAGAAAATGGTCAAACAAACTATTTGCCACTATTATTCAAATGCCAGTAGACCTGGATAGTGTTCATGCACTAGTAAAGCACACTCCGTTGCTTCGAGCCATGGCCCTAAGAAAGTTATTGAAATACGAATTAAGATCTTCAAATCTAGACTCACCTTCTCCTTAAAAGAGATTCTTCCTCAACCACAGTCCAACAGATACCTATTAATGAGCATAGAACAGATTCTATGTTTGCAGTTATTTATCCTTACTTATTATGAAGACACTCTGGAAACTATCTTGCCTGATATAATAGCAATGAAAATTGAGTACCTTTTACTCATCTACTGCCTCCCTTCAGTGGATCTCTAAGCACTTTACAAGTTTCAATGGGTTTAATGTTACAGCTGTTCTGTGAGGCAGGAAGGCATAATGAAATCCAGGAAAGTAGGAAGCACACACTGCAGGCTACAGGTTTCTTTACATCATGAACTCTCACACTTCATGCGCGTTTTTAGACTAGACTCCTTTCACTAGAGCACATCATTTAAAGACTGATGACATTTTTCAAATCTGGCTGCCTGAAGTTTGGTTCCTAACTACTTAAGCACTCATAAACAGCTGTTCTATATTATATGCTGAGCTCTTGTTGAATACGATGGAATTTTTGAGTACTAAACACAGGAGGAGAAAAACCCATGTATTGTGGTATTTCCGTGCATACGTATAGATTTAGCAGCATATCTCTAGATGCTTGCCTGCATGATTGTCTACAGGTTAGAGCCATAATAACTAGGAAACAGGCAGGTTGCAGAGACCTGTCCATGGCTGTGGGTTGCACACCCACGTCACTGACACCACATGAGCAAACAACACGCAAAAAAATTATCCAACCTGTTATGCAGTAAATAAGACATCCTCGTACTTCATGCCTCACTTTTGCACTTCCGGCAGCAGGGCTGCAGTCCCTCCATTGCTTTTTGGTTGAAATTGTAAATGCTTGCTATCCAGTATGAGAGGCTACACTTCAAAGCACTAGATAGGTATTAAAGATTTGGCGTTAGATATTATGGCAGCTCCCACTATGGCATGAACAGTAAGGAAAAAATCAACACCCTATTCAAACTATTGGAGATTTTCTTGTCAACTTCAGTGGAAACAGGATTTGATCTCTAGTACCAAATTGAGCATCAGCAACCAAAGAATTAGTGAACAGAAAGTACATGCTAAGGCAGTATATGACAAAATTATCCCCCAACAACTTGCTGTCTGACCTCCTATAGAAGCACATGATTAAAGAACCATCTAAAAGATACATACTTTTATGTAAGGAAGACTGAATATCAAATTAAAGATCTACTGTCAGCTTAAACACAAATAAACTATAAAACCAGAAATAAATATTTGTATGATTGCTGTTGATCATTAGAGGCAGTTTAAAATCCAGATTTCCTCGGCATGATTTTTGTTCTCTATCCTACTGGCATGTTTCCTCTCTTAAACTAGGAAAAATCAAAAGGAGTCAATTTTGCTTTCAGGTTTTCTCTCTTTCTGCGTTGTGACTGCAAAAATCATGGGGGAGGATATTGCCCTGTTTTAAAGGAACAGTTTTCATTAGAAACAGGGAATGAAAACAATAGAAACATTTCTGTTGGCATTTGTTTGTTTTTTTAAGGATTCTCCCAGGCAAAATTGAAGTCACGAGGGAGGGTAGAGTCTCTGCTTATAACATGAGCAGGTACAATTCTTGCCCTGCTCCAAATTCACTCTCTTGATACAGTCCAGTTACACTCCATTTTGGGAGCTTGCTTTTTTTCACTAAGGTCAATCTGAGCTTAGCTCTTTGTTGTGTTTTTTACTTGTGGGACTGCTGTCTTCCCACATTAGAAACAGGTTCAAATCCTTTTCTGACCTTGACTGCAATGAGTAGGACATCTATGCGATGAGGATAAATCAGATTAAATCAGAAGCAGTAACAGTGCATTTTTCTGGCAGGTCCCAGAACCTCACATATTGTTACCTTCTACTACTCAAGGTGCATAACCCAACCTTGACTTTAGGATATTCTGAGACACAGAAATTACAAATTGCAAATGCAAGACTGAAATGCTACACATAATATACACTGAGCCGTCACCTATTATCCTGAGTTGATTTAAAATAATCTATAATCCAGGGATGAGAAGTGAGCACCATAGGATGTGGCAAATCCTTCTCATACAGCAAGACAGTGTTGTCACTATACCAAACCATGAAAGAAGAAATACACTGTCTCTTCAAGAGAGGACTTCTAATTTTTTTAATGCTGCAGCTAAAAGAATCTTTTTGAGTGCATTTACATTAACAGGAGTTAATTAACAGATTAGGCCGGGGCTGGTGTTCATGACCCCCTCCGACAATCTGGGCACACTATTAACAAGAGCCTAGAAACAGGAAAGAGGCGTGATATAAGTCAGTGCAGTCACTGCATCCCAGGGGGCAGAGATCTCAGTCCAAAGGATGATCCAGAAGTCAGTCTTCTGGGGGTCTTCCCCTAATGGGACTGGAGGAGATGATATGAAGAGAGTTTTGTGTTCTCAGACAAAAATCAGAGAAAGTCAGTGAAGTCTCAATGTGTGTTTTTCAGGTTCATTTCTGACTTGCAGTGCCAAGCAAAGAGATTAGGGATGCAAACCACATACAGAATAAAACCAATATAAAAGTTCAATGACAACTGGCAAAATAAAACCTCTGCTTTTAACAGAGTTCCAGAAACAAACTCCAAGAGCTCGATGCACAAATAAAAAAGGGGAGCAAAGCAACCTGTGTACTTACTTTATATCCAGTCTTTTTGGCATCCTAATAGTCCAGCATCTCCTGCCTATTGCAATTTGCTGTCTTCTTCCCTCTGTTTTTGTTTTCACATCGGATGACCAGCTAACTAGCTATTAAGCCAGCAGAGGAAAAAAAAAAACGGGTCAAAAACTGCAGATGTCTCAGTGTTTGTGCCCAGGGGACATCAGATAACAAGCTGTTACAGTCTGCCTGCAAATCCACTGGTTGGCTTGTTATTCTTGAGTGCTACATAAGGCCTCATTGATTCTAGTCTGGCACTTTGCTCTTGACCCTGCAGCATTTTGGGGGTATCTGCAATACAAAAGGCTCATCAGCTCATCCAGCACTTCTTCTGTGAGTCTTGGATAATGGTCGGGGAAGGAACTCAGATGCTAACTTCTAGGAGAAGCTATATCTCACCCCAGACCTTCAGATGAGCCATCAGCTGGGGGCTCCTGTTGTCTGCTAGGACACAGCTCTATACAGCTGTGCCTTTGCAAATCTTGCATCCTTGAGGATGTTCACTTTCAGAAGATGCTCCTATATTGACAACACAGGGAATGGGCCTGCTGATCATGTGGTTCACCAGGGCAGCCAAAAAAAAATCACAAGGTAAACTACAGCACAAAGTCTTCTTGCCGACTCTGTGACCACAGGGACTGCAAGCAAGGAAACACATTCAGATTCAAATCACAATATGTAAAAGTCTCACTAATTTAGACCCAAGAGACTTCAGAAGAGGGCAGATTTTGGCGCTCTGTGAGAAAGCGGCTTCTGCATATAAAGTCACTGGAAAATGTCCAGTGAGGCTACATATACTGTGTCCCTCAAAATACACTTCTTTTTGACTGGGGAATAGTTGCTATTATTCATGAACTGCATGTCTCATAGCAGAATAAGAAGGCTTGGTAAAAACAGCACGAATAAATACTATTGGCATTGTTTTAAAGAGACCTCCTATCCAGCCTTTGTACAGATGAGTGAGCAAAACTGGGCAGGTCTGCATGGGCACTCTGGCTATTTTCTTGTATCCCTGAGGAAATCAGAATTTCTCTGTTGGTGGAAGGGATGAGAACCCATGCATTCCCCACCACTCAGACTTCCCATGGGCTTTCAGACCAGGTCCTCACCCACCACCATGGCAGCAATGCTGTGGAGCAGTGTCTCATGCGAGCAAGATGACCCAAAAGTGAGGAGGATTGAAGAGTGGGGAAGGACTAATGCAAAAGAAAGTATCATGGCATTTCCAGAACTTGTCACGGAGGATCAGGGCAGCTGGGTAGCCTTGGAGACAGAAATTGAAGGTGTGTTACGGGGATTTACATGCTGTTTTTGGAAGCCTTGTTTCAATTTAAGATGATTAGCAATATCTGTGAAAGCCCTCAGGAAACTGGCACCTTTACATTTTTATAAAGGCATCAGACAAGGCATAGCCCCTTTCTTTAGCAGGAATTCCCTAACCAGTGGCTGGAGAGATATGTTGCTTTTCTCTTTGCTGAGACTAGGCAGCTGCTGTGCTCGCTAGATTATAACCCAGGCTGCATGGGAAGATTTGATTTAAGGCAAGCCTAGCTGATGACTCTCTGCATGTAAAACTTCCAAACAAGGAGGGGGAGCAGCTGCAATTACAGTTTTCAATTGGGAAGTGAGAAAATAGGGATAATTTCCGTTTCTACAGTAATGTGAATAATTATGAAAAAGAAAATGGTTGACTGGCAGCTAGAAGCCTTGCTCCTACTACCTAGAGCAATGGGCCAGTAAAAGCAGCACAGATTAAATCCCTGGATGGAGGGGTCCACTTCTAAATGTTAAATCTCCTTTCTCCATTCTCATGTTTGTTTTTTTCATTCTCACTTACTTGGAATTTACATTTTTTTCACCCCCAGAAAACACTGTGGTTTACAAGATTTGCATGTGGATCTCTCTTCTGTAATTCCATGTTGCCTCTGCTTACATCTCAACAGCCGATCGAACAAGACTGCAAGCCATTCAGGCACTAAGCCTCTATAAAACCCTGCATCCATTTCTAGATTAAAAGCAACAATGTTCATTCTCAAGAACATTTGAAAACCAGCTATATATAGCAGGCGATGGGCATTCCCGATGAAGTTGTTTTCATACAGAGCTAGTTTTCTGGTGCTGTCTCAGACAGGGACTCCTAGCAAATTTCATATATCCGGAGACTGACAAATCCATGGCAGGAGCCTTCTGATATGCTAATAAAATGCTAAGCCAATTCTGGAATCATCTTCTGGCATATGAATCTGGACTTACTTATCTGAATGTTGCCAATGCTTCTGCTGCCACCTAAAAGAAGGTGGTGCCCCATGTGAGTAACACCAGCTCAGCTGAGCTACCTGACCACTGCAGAACAAGAAGTCCAGTGGTGCTCAGCTGGTCTAACTGAAAATCCACTGAAATCCACTTAGCTACCAACACTGAAAATCCACAGGATCTGAATTAGAATGATCAAGCAGTCAACTTTAAAACATCAGTACAATCTGCTACTGAGCCCATGGACTCTCAGAAATAATGAGCGTTAAAGCAAAAAACACTCTTCAGAAAGGAAGGTCTCACTGATATCTTACATAGCAGGTAATGCCTTTTGCATTTCTTGTTGAACTTCTGTAGCCGGTCTTCTCCGACTGCTCCCGTCAGCACATGTTGGAGCATATCTCATGCCTATTCAAACAAACAAAAGAAGATGTCTCATCTTTCACTTTCTCCTTCCTCCATACTGCAGGGAATTACTGCTCTTCTACATTCTGCTTCTCATGTGGAGAGAGTAATTTTTAATTTTTTATTGCAGTAAAAATAATACAAAGCTTCATGAATGAAGCTGGCAAAATACAGAATAGGGCTTTACTCTTCATGCACAAAGATAAAATGGTAACATAATATTTAATCAGGGAGTGAAAGAAAGAGAAGTGAGTTCATTAACTTTTCCCTTGAGTGAAAACTCCTGTTTTCATTCTTCTTTTATTTTTATTCAAATAATTTGCAAGAGAACACCATCCGTATGCAAATGTGTATGTGTTCTCAGAATACAGCTTTCTTTTATATAGATGATCATGAACTCACTCCAATAAAGGAAAAGAGTCAGGATTTTTCCATATAAATAATTGGCTGGGCAGCCAGCAGTAAAAGCTCTATTAACCTCCAATTATCTCTTCCACATTCCTGAGAGCTGGTATACTTCAGTGGACAGTGTTTTGCAGCACTGGACATCACAGATCCAAATCGCTTTTACCCAGGTTTAATTCCCCCACCCCCACTCGCTAGTGACAGCAGAAGAGGAAGAAAAATCTTTTGCATTTAATTCTCCATGCAGCAGGATTCATGGTCTTGAGAGCTTTGGAGGCTCCATATTGGCTCTGTGAAGACCCATGTCTCCACTTCTGGATGCCAGCAGGAGCTTTGGATTTTGCCTGGAGTGCGCTCAGAGGCAGGGCTGCCTGTGACACAGAAGGACAGGGGAAGGACAAACAGGCTTTGATTTTGAATGATGGGCAACCATCATTCAAAAGATGACATTTTAATTGTGCCCTCATGCACCAGAGACCTGGAAATGGGAATGTGATTAGTTTTACAACCAGGGGCCAACATCAGGGGAAAGGCTCAGGGTGACAGCTTCCAGCCACAGTTTGGGGGAACTCTGAGCCTTGGCACGATCGCTCACCTCTACCCCCGATCTATTTCACAACCACTGGTTACCAGCTTCCTGACTTGGATCAGGCATCAGCTCTGACTTTCGTTAGGCATCCTCATTATGGGGAAGAAACGCTCTTGTCAAGCAGGCATCCCAGTAAAAAGAAGGCGCGCAAGAAGGATAGCGAAGTTTAGCAATAGGGGTGCCTGTCCAGAAGCACTGATCTGGACCGTCCCACTGAGCTCCTCCCTGACAGTTTCCCCGGCTGGCCTCTGATGGCAGCACGCTCCAGCCCTAAAGCACAGAGCACAATGACAGCACCAAAATAACTCAAGACTTAATAAGTCCTGAAGGTATGCTACTTTTAGAGGAGCCTGTTTTGTGTCTCTTCCCAATGATCCCTCTTATGGGTGTTGCCTCCACATACACCCACTTGGAAAGCAGTTTGGTTGAGCAAAAGTTTTTAAAAGGGATGCAAAACTGACCAGCAAAATAACCTAAGCAATTCCCACACCCTCTCTGTGACATAAAAACGTACTTGTCTCCCATCACCTGGACCTGTTATTTCTGGATTCTTCCTGCTGTTGTTTCCTTTTTAGATAACCACGTTATCAGAAGCCACTAATTTATGAGGAGCAGATGAAAAACAGGAGAGCTAGTCGCTTCCTTGAAGACATTACTTCTGTCAGATTAGTATGTGAAAAAAAACCAGGAACTTCTCAATGAATCTTTCTGGAATATTTCCTAAGCAGCTGCTGATTCTTTCTGAGTAATAACAGAAAAGAAATCTGAGAGGAGAAACTGCAGCTGCTGCCACAACAGAGAGAGCTTATTATGACACATTGCGCTCTTTTGTTTTTTCACTTCATTTGTTTGGGTTTTGTTGGGATTTTTATTTTTGCTGGAGTGATAAATTACTATGGAAAATCCACACCAGGAAATTGATATATACCCCTACCGACAGGCAGGTTCCCATATAACTGCAGATGATGTCAGCTATTTTGGTTCGTAACGATTTTGTCCCCTGTGGCGTTTCCATTCCCTTGCTACAGGACTCAAATTTTGCGCTGGAGGCACTGACCTGGGACCTGAGCGATTTGCCGCCAGTGCCTGCCTCTTTCCAGCATGTGCTGGCTCAAGTTACCTCCATTTACAGTGCCACAGTGCACCATAATGATAGGTATCTTCTTATCTGCCTCCATGGTTAATGTGTTGCCATACTAAACCTTTCCGAGAAAGGATCATATGTGCATTGGATTTTTAGGTCCTGTTATAATACAATAACTGATAACAAGCAACACTGTCTGCAGTAAAATACTATTCCCAAGGCTGCACTTAAGGCAACCTTTCAGTCCTTAATTACCTGACACAGAATCAGAGAGGAAAGAAAGAAAACCCAGGAAAAACATAGTTCCAGGCATCTGCTCCCACAGTCCCTGAGGAGGAAACCCAAGCTGCCAGCCCAGAGTCCACCACCGCACAGCTCTCCTCCTGCTTGGAAAACATGGGGGTCTTAGGCTTGTCTTATACCCGGGGCCAGTAGATTAAAACCCAAGAGATTATGAAATGCGATATTCCCAGGGCAGACCTAGCCCAGCACTACCAAGAAAGGAAATTCAGAAAAGCTCAGCTTTTTGAAAAGAATCACCAAAACTTTTTGAGTTCCACAAAATGCTACTTTACATTTGCAATACAAAGCCATGTGACACTGAGCCCAAGAACCCAAATGAGGGCGAATACCTCATATTGTAATATAGATGCCCGTCAGGTGGCTACGGGCATGCTACATGAAAGTGAAAAAACTTCTACTCACCAGCAAGCCTTGCTGAAGCACCTCTGACATCTTCCAACCTCCCCCTTCACTGCCAAGCACCTAAATAAAATAAAATAAAATAAATGCTACCATTGAGCAAGTAGGTTATTTACCCCCTTAGATAGTCCGTGCCCTCCTCCGGAGGCTGCGCTCTCTTTTCTCCAACATATAGTTCACTTGCTGTGCAAGTTCAGTTAGGCATTTGTCAAGTCTTTTCCAAATCTGGAAACACTGGTGTGTCACGGAAATATTTCTTTGTTCAGGGGTTACTGGGTGGATTAATTGCAGTAGCTCCTCAAAGGACAACTTAATTTGCATTAGGAACTCACCTGCTTCTCAGAGGAGCTACCGTGTATGTGTTGGGAAGGATGGATTAATTTTTACTCTTCATGTCTCTTGACATGTCTTAAGCAACTTGCCTAAATGGCTGGCAAGCATTTGCCACAGTGTAGTTACATGTATTATGAAAGCAAGTCAACAGAGAACCTCAGGCTGGTTTGGGGATTTTTTTAAACTTTCTCAAGCAATCAGCTAGACCATATCCTCCTAAGCAGCTGAGTCCCTAAATTATTTGTTGATCTAAAAAAAAATGTAGTTTTAACCAGCAATGTGACTTTGCAAACAGTCCATTGTATGTCTTGGAATCAAAACTGCTCTGTGACACAGACATGTTTTATTATTGATTCAACAAGTTTCAATTCCATATGGCTTCAGTTACAGAAAACCTAACTGGAGCCTTTTCTTTCTTGCACAAAAGCATCATCAGCTAAACTCCAATAACAGAAGCTTTATTTCAGGCATGTGCAAGGGGTGGAAAGAGCCTAATTGAATCTGATTTGATAGCTTTGGCAGTTTTAAAAATTAGTGTGGATTGTGATTTCTTCTAGCGGGGCGGGGGGGGGGGGGGCGAGAAAAGAGGCCAGATTCTGAGCTGGTGCCTGTGTTGATGACCTGGTCCCATTTTACAGCTAGGAAAATAGTAATCCTAGAAGGGTGATTCCATAGGAAGGTGACAGGATGCTGTGTGGGTAAGTAAGTGGTGAGAGTGATGGACCAGCATGCAACTCCTCTACAGATCAGAAGTGAATGGGAACACCGCAGCACAGGGGTTTTGATAAATCCGTGCTCCTGATTTTGGCAGCCATGGACTTTCAGTTCTGCTGGCTCTGACACCAATGATCTTCTCAGGGAGGCAAAGCCATCCCTTAATAGACTTCTGTATGGGATCACAGTAATTCAGTCTTCATCCTGCAACTTGTGGTCCTCAGCCAGTGCCCACTCAAGTCAACAGGAATCTTTTTGTTGCCTTCAAAGCATGCTGACTAGACACTAATTTGTCATTAGGTCCTTTGAGTGTAACTAAAGCCATATGGTGTAGAAATGGAGGGTAGACACTGTTCCTTGGATGAAGCATTTTTCTGTCATTGCTTGGTTAGTAGGACTGATGATGGTAATAATACCAGCAACAGAAACATCCATCTTGCCTGTCCTGTGAGCCTGCCAGTGGCTTCCAGGTGTTGGGTGATTTAAGGAATCATGGCCTTGCCTTAGTCCCAGCTTCACAAAGATTCACAAGGAGAGACGTGTAAACCTTCCCTGCCTTTGGCATCCCTTCACTTAATTGCACTGACCTCTTCTTTTCACTAGATTGTCTCACTGTTGCTTGAGCCCTGGCTGTAAAGCAGAACATTTCAAAAAGCTTCGTGCTAGAAGCCACTTTTGCTGAGACGTGACATCGTTTGTCAGGGAGGCAGTGGGGTCCTGAGGAAGGGAACTGGGACCCAGTTCACTCTGAGAGTCAAACAAAATCTTTCTGTGGTGGGAAATGAGGTCTGAGAAGCTCCTGCCTACAAGGTCAGTGTCTGCAAGGTTTCACTCCAGCTCTTTCCCTGATGACCCTTACTGCTTTTGACAAGTCACCAGGCAATCACAGATCAAAATCACAAGTGTAGCCCCAACTCCAGCTGGCAGTGCCTTAACTGAGACTGGCAGCAGCTGATTCTCAAACCAGCAAAAAGGTATAAGAACCTCACTAACATATTGCTGGGAGGGATGGGGCTGTGCCTGTGGCTCTGGCCAGCCATGAAGCATTGCAGCTGTACTGTGTGCAGAGCCAAGCGTGGAGAGACTCACGGCTGAGTCCTGCTTTCAGGTCCTCCTCCAGTACAGAGGAAGGACTGTGGCAGCTCCTGTCACCGAGGAAGTGTCACTGTCCTGCTTTTCTCCATCAGCCTGTGGGATGGGGCGACAGCAAATCTATGCATCCTGCCTCTTGCTGTCTCATGGCAGAGGCTGCAAGATGCTATTCCCACTCCTGGGGACTGAGCAGGGTGCCCATTTCCGTGGAAGGACTGCTAATGGGTCCTGTGCTGCACTATGTTCATTGCAGGGACTAAATGGTTAGTTATCTCACAGTGCATACACATTCAGAGACAAGCTAAAAATGGACTGGATGTGTTTGCTGCATCTTTTTTAGCTAGAACTGCCTGGGTACAGTAAAATGTGATAGGCTGTTCCAGTTGCTCAAACTTGTAGCTGCGTTTAATCAGCCCAGATGCCAAGATCTCTGCTAAAGGAAACCCTTTTGGAAGCCATCGAGATGGGCTTTTCTTTATGAAATCTCATTACTGTCATAGGTGGTAGCAGTGTCTATTATGCAGGTTGGCATTATATTCGGTTTCTTCTAATGCTGCATGACTTTAACTGGCTGGGCTGACGTCTTCTGTGAGAGGTCTTGCCTCGGGCTGATGGATTCCTCAGCCTTTTGTACTACATGCTATTCAAATCTGGTTACTCTGGCCCTATTAATTTCCTCTTAGGTTCTTCTGCAACACCATTATAATGCTGAAGTACTTACAGCAACTCCTGCTTTTATTATCACCAGCTCACCACCTGATGGGAAGAGGCAGTCATTTCTGATACCTCCTTGAGCTGCCTAGGGTCTGCCTACCCAGGGACCAGCACGTTAGTATAGTGCGCATAGGTTCAGAGCAGGACTCTCGCTGATCTCTGTAACTGCAGAGATCAGCACCCCTAGGATTCAAGACGGGCAGTGGGCAATGAGAGCGCACAGAGGCAGTGAATACCTGTGAACACCTGGTTGAAGTGATGTCTGTGATATCCCGCAGGTACACGGCAGTGCAGGCAGGGAGAAAGTCCAGCTCTCTGGGAGAGCACTCCAGTGTCTTCCCAGCGAGACAGTGTCTTCCTTCAGCCTCCACTTCAACTACTACACACCTTCCAGCTTCTCCAACGAAAGGAGTATACGTCAACTGCCAATAGCCTCCTCTGTCCTCATGTTTTGCTGTTCAGCCCTCCACAGCTGCAGTCTGTGCACTAAGAGAGGCAGGGCTCCAGGGGCTAAAACAGCAGGCGAGTTAGACACTCATGGAGCCCAAAATAAGATTGCACAAGGCAACCATTATTCTGGCTCTCCTCCATTGCCTTCCTGCTCGTGGAGGGCTTGCTTTCGCAATCTTTAGCGGGGGGGTGTGTGTGCAAAAGACATCTAACAGAAGCTGACCATCTTTTGTAAAGACTTCTCAGTGGTAGCTCTGGGCCAGATGCCAGGGTAAAGCCCAAGAAACAGGTACCAGTATCCTTGGGAAGCCTGTCCCTCCTTGGGAAACCAGGGTGCTGGAAATCTCAGCTCTGCTTCCTATGAAACTCCAGCTGAGATCAGGCTGCCAGACCCCAGGCCCCTGGGAGAGGTGCTCGTATTTTAGAGATGCCTGAAGCATTCCTGGGATGTGTGCCGTGGCTCTCCTCAGGGTCCTGGCCGCACCAATGATGACCCACTCAGAGGAACCACAGCTCTCACCTGGAGCCAGTGTGTCTTCCTGCGTGGAAATCAGCTGTAGGGAGCTGGGGACAGTAATCTCCTCTTACTGAGAAGCTGACACATGGCCAGGATGCACACCTAAATTCAGGTGCCAAAAAGACCTTAGGCTGAGATAATACAGATGTAGCTTCTGGTACCAGAGATCACATGCCCAAGAGCATACTATTTATCCATCCTGGCATCAGGTCGCACTGGTTTTAGTATTTAAAACAATGTTTCAAGCCTAAATTCTTCCTGCAGCCATGAAATAACATAAATGGAGGCTCCCGGCTGAGATGCAATCTCTTCCTCCTCCTTCCGCTTGTCATGACTGGTGCTACTTTATCAAGCCTAGCACCTTCACCTTCCACTCAGAAATGCCAGTCGGGATTTTACACTTATAAAAAGGCATCAAAGCAGATCTCACAGTCTATCGAAGCATGTGGTGCTCTTTATCCTATGAGCCCATCTTCATTGCCACACTGAACAAAATGGGCAATTCTCCTTCTGCAAGCCAACTATTCAGACTTCAAACAGGTCTGTTTTTTTCTTTTTTTCCTAAGCTGCAGTTATTACAAGCTCTGTCTTTTACAGGCGTGTTGTTGTGCTGGATCAGAAATAGCTATGCCTGGCCACTGAAGGTTGAGCCCTGTGTTTTGCTAACACTTTGGAAGATGATGCCATCTGTGACATGATTCAGATCAGTGGTTTAGTGAAATTCTGTTGGCAGGGAGTTACTCACCAGATTAATGTTTCAGAAGTTCTTGTGCTTCCAAAACAATGCTTTGCCTTCCCTCTGTCTCTGCTTTTTTCTTTCACATGTCCATAGGCAGGCCCTGTCAGATGTCACGGGTGCCTCCTTAGCATGTCTGGATGAGGCAGGAAATACACTCTTTCCCGGCAAAAAACCATGATGCACAGCTTGAAAGGGTGCACAGAAATCCTGCCCCTCTGATGCTTTGAGCAGGGCAGCAAGGTGCCACCACAGCCTGGATCACGGGCACACAGCGAGCATCCTCTCCTCAGACACCACATCCCCACGGCATCCCAACACAGAGGGGATTCTCAGAGCACATGCAGAACACCGTGTGGAAAGAAAATGTGGTTCTTTTGTGAGAACCGAATTTTGTCCATCTGAAGACCACCATGGTAAATTGACATGTGCCTCTGGGATGTGCCCTATTTGCGTAACTGAGAACAAATTGAAACCACCTTTGATTTTAATATCATGCCAGTACTACAGCTCCCTACACGCATCAGCCTTTTCTGGTTTACAAGCAGCCAAACTAACCTCAATACTCATTTGCAGCGATGGACTTTGCAGAGGTGCCCTCAGGGCAGGAAGTCCCATTGCTTTAGGTGTTGCTCAAGCACCTACAAAGCCAGTAAAGAGCTCACAGCCCTATGAAACGCCTCACAAACGTATACCAGACAATTTAGACATGGGAAATAAAATTCTGCAGTACTGTTGCGTGCACCTCTCCCCAGCTGTTTTCTGAAATACATTTTTCCATAAAAATAGCTCTTGCGGTGGCAATTTTCTTCAGCACGCAAAGGTGTCTCCTTACAAAGCACCAGCAGTGTCAGACACACTGAAGAGTTACTACAGCATCTTAAGGACAGGGGGGTTACTTTGAATTACATCAGACCTTCTCTGGGTAAAACAATCTCCACATAGCATTATTTGTAATTGAGAAAGAGAGGTTAGGATAAATGAATTCTCATCACCATCGCAGATCTTCATAAGCTGCCCACTGCCACAGTAATTGAGCGCAACAATTAAGCAATAAAGACAGATGTTTCTGAAGTATTTTGAACATCATAAAAATAGTTTTAATGGTTAAAACCCAAAGCGCTGGGAGCCATCACTGTGACAGCTCTGTAGATGAGAGCTGCGCCCCGGCAGCAAGATGCAGTAAATTCACTCACAGCAATAGTGGATCACTTTGGAAAAAACAGTTAGGTAAAACAGAACATTTTCATACCTGTACATTTCTGGTTTGCTGTTGACTGGACAGTGTGTCTGATCACTTCATGCAGCGGAGTGACAAATAACTTTAAAAATTATTTCCTTGAAACAGTTTGGAAATATACCTGTTCTTGCCATATATTTCATCTGGGAGGCAATTTTCCCCTGCCCTTCTCCACATCAGCCTGGAGTTTCTGTTAGAAAGATGTGGTAATACAGAGAGACATCAGCATCATTCACTGAATGAAAATACTGAAACAGCAAACAGTTTCTAAAAATAAAAATATAGTGAATATGTCTTTAGGTCTCTAAGGCATTATACGGTGACTAATCAGAGCAGTTTTCCTACGAAAAAGGGACAGAAGCAGTAGAGATGGAATCAAATTTAATAGTACAAAATGCGAGGTCGTGCCCTGAGGGAGTAATAACGAGAATTTCTGCTACCAGCTGGGAGCTCATCAGTTGGAAGTGACAGAGGAGGAGAAAGACCTGAGCGTACTAGCCGATCAAATGTCTGTAAGCTGGCAATAGCGTGCAGATGTGAGAAAGACAAATGTGAACCTGAGATGTCAGATGAGGGATTTCTAATAGAACTAGCAAGATAGTAATGCCATCGCAGAAGTACAGAATATTGGCTGTCCACATAAAAGATTAATTAATTTAAAATTGTCTTTTCTGTGCCTTTCTCTCTTAGGATGACCAGGGGAGGAGAGAGCTTTTTTCTACAAGAAGAGACTAAATGCGATTGGTTTCTTGAATCTAGCAAAATGCAGGCTAGGAAGAGATATATTTGTTGCTTACAAATACCCTGGAGGGAAGTACCAGGAAGAGAGAAGAGCTATTTGAGTGGAAGGGCAGTGCTGGCACAAGAACAAGTGCCTATAAATTTGCCAGGAATACATTTCAGCTGGAAATTAGAAGGTCCTGACTGTCCAAGAAGTGCATTTCTGGGGTTGACTTCCAGGAGGTTTTATTGGGACAAAAATTCCAACTTGTTTAACGCAGAGGTGAGGCAGTTCTTCAGATACCATAGCTACCCCAAACAGCAGGGATTGGGCAATATGGTACAGAAGGTCCCCCTCGGTCCTATTTTCCACCATCTTCATGTGCCTATCTCATTCAACAACCTAAGGTTTTGCACCAATGGTATTCGGTCACCTTTGACCTGTCAAAGCTATCTGGTTTCCTTGTTTTGCTGACAAGAAGAAGAACACAGCCAAGGCCTGGTGCTGTCCCCTGGCTACTTTCTGGCCCGTTTTGTTGTGGAAACTTGTGAGGACAATCCCAAGCCTGTTTCTAAAGGACACGTGCCACATGAATCAGACTATCCACCATGTCTATGGGGGAATAGGCCAAAGGCTCCAAGCCACCTGTTGCACTGAGATCAGCTCTGCTCCTGCCCAGGGTGGAGGAAGATCACTTACTATCCAACTGTTACTGCCAATGTACATAGAGACCACACTCCTGCAGTGCGAGGCGCTGCACGACCACATCATAAATGGCTCTCCGTGTTGCAGAGCTAGAGATGAAGCTTGGGACAAAGGCATGAAGAAGGGTGGAAAACTATGATTTGCAAGTGCCAGGTATATGATGAGCAGCAGCTCAGGGCAGCTTGCTTGCCGACTGCCCAGCAATTCATGCAGCAGTCACTCTTGTAAAGTCATCTGAAATCCTGAAGAAGCCCAGCCCAGCAGCAAAAATTAAGGTGAACGGGTATGGCAGAGGATCAGGTAGTAGGGACTGGGTGAAGTTAAGCACATGGCATTGGAGTCCTCACTTGAGACGATTTAAATGGTATCATTGGTATAACTGAAAGCTGGGAACCTCAGTGTCAGCCTGGTGGAGGTTTGTTAGATGGCTCTTAAGATCAGTATGCCCTGACTACCCCCGCGGTGCAGGGAAGGTTGTCCTTCCTCTGCCTGTAACAGGAGACTCTGACAAAAGAATCTGAAATTGACAGATGATCTCAGAAAGTGTCTAGATGCAAAGCATTAGATAAGGAAACATTTTAACTATGTTTCTTTGCTTTCAGACCTTAATATATCAGCACTGACCTTTGTTTTCTTTAACCTTCTTCTCCCTGGCATATCGTGGCCATCAGGTTGCAGTACCATTACGGTGGTTGTTCTTTTCATCTAACACTGTAACTTTACGCAGCAATTTGTCACTGCAGATAAAACATCTTTGCTGTCCCAGGCGGCATGCAAGCTAAAACAGGCATGGCATGCAAATTCAACTGAAAGTTAAGAGTTCAAGCGCAGAGGAGTCTGGAGGAGAGGAAGGAAGCGGGGAGTGCTTCAGGAGGACAGTTTTGCAGAGGACTGCCAAGGAAGAGGAATAGTGCCTGCACAGGCGAGAGCAGGGAGGGCTGTCCAGGCACAAGAAATGCAGCACAGAAGGGCGAGCACAGTGGGAGCAAGGGATGCAAGGAGGGATATGGAGAAAGCCTAGAGAAATGCAGGGGAAGGAGGTTGGAGGGGGGAATCAGAGAGAGCTAACAACACTGCGTATGCACTGCAGGGCTCTGAAAGGAGGAGAAGGAGCCCAAGGGCACTGTAGATAACACAGAATGACTGCTACATCCCACCCCAGAGCCTCCCCTTCATTGCTGATCAAACGGTCATATGTGCACCCAGATCTACAAAGCACTTGGAAATGCTTCAAGGTGAAAGGCACCGATAAAAGGACTTATTATTGTTGACATTAAGAAGCTGTGGAATTCTTCACTTGGAAATGCACCTGGGTTTTGTCTCTTTGCAGCACAGATGTTATTCAACTGCAAATCTGCATGGGAGTTTAAGTGCGTATCTTGGTATTTAATTTGGCCAGCTGGTATGGGTTCGTAGCAGCAGGGTCCTTCCTGTGTGTTTGGACAATACACACATAAAGCCCTTACTCTTAGCACAGCAACTGAATGTATATGTTTAGTTCAGTTTTGTGTTCCAAGCACTGAGCAAACCCTCAACAAATGCCGTCTTCAAAAATTGGCTGCACACCCACACCAGTCAAACTTTCCATGGAGTCAGAACCTCAGAAATCCCTCACTACGAAGGAAACATTGGCCTGGTCTGAATTCATTTAAGGAGAGGAGGGAAGAAAGAAAACACATTCATCAAGTTTTGTCTAGTCTAATGATAGTGGCCTGAAACTCAACCTTCTACTTTTGTCAGATTTTATACCCTTGCTGACCAGCTACATCTTACTCCAAAGCCCTACATGGAAGCAAACTTGGAAGACTAGAAGAAATGATACTCTTACTCCATCTTTTCGGGTATAAATGCATCCTTCTGCAGTGAGCTCCCTGTGCTCAGTGCCCCTGAGGAATTGGGGTTTCTGGGGGACCCAATTTGTGAAACAAACAGGGATGGGGCAGCCCTTCTTCTCAGCAGGGCCTCAGGTAGCACAAAGCATCTGTCTCCCTCCCTCTCCTCCCGTGAGAAGGGAATTCATCAGAGAAGTTGTGCCGCCCTGCAGCAGAGCAGGCGATGAAGAGAGAGGCAGGCAGAGCGTGCTGAGCTAGGCATGTTCAGGACGTGGGTGCAGGAGCAGGGAGGGAGCCATGGGGCAACAGTGAAAGCAGGTAGCTGGCCATGGTGGCTCCTTGCACCCAACCAGCCTTGAACAACGAGCCCTGAACAGCCTGATGAGCACAGCGGGAGCTTGGGCTGCTCCGTCCCTCTACTGCTCTTGTTGACTCTAGGCTGATTGGGAGATACTTGAAGTTACCTTTAGGCTGGGAATAAGAGGAGAGGACTGTACCAATGCCTTGTTGTTGATGCTGTCTACTGGGGAGCCCGCTGTGCCCTTGGAGAAGCCTCAGGTCTCCAGGGAAGGCAGGTTTTTGCTGTAAAGGGGCTGTGTCAGGGGACAGAGCAGGGCTTTGTTTCCAGGCAGGCTACATTTGAATGATGCAGCACAGAGCAGATGTCCAAGAAACAGCCAAGAGGTGGGACCGAGGCAAGGCGCAGAGAATGAGTCACCAACAGCTAAAGCCAAGCAAGGGCTGAACATTGAAACAAATCGTATAAAGCAAGAACAGGGCCAGAGCAGAGTGGGAAAGAGAAGAAGCCATCCCAGCAGGGAAACAACTGGAGAGACAGAAGGAGAAGGCTGAACAAGACCAGAAAACTGCAGGAGAGCAGGACATAAGAATGACCACACTTCACCAGACTGGTGGGCATCCAGCCTGGTATGCTGTCTGTAGCAGCAGCCAGGAGCAGATGTTTAAGGAAAAAGCTCAGAAAAGCCAGGACAGGCATAGAACGTGACTTTCCCCAGAGGACCCTCCCAGCCTCTGGCAGTCCATGGCATAGCAACTCCTTGAGCCAGGGGCTGCGCCTGCAACTTTACTAGTCTTCAGGGACCTTTTCTCCTCTGAACCTTCGCAAAACTCTCTGTGCTTTTGGCCTCCATCCTACCTGGCAGCAGTGAGCTCCACAGTCTGAGGGCACGCAGGGGGAAAACACTGGGGACAGAGGGATGGAGGAAAGCTGCTGAGAAGTGAGGGAGGATGGAGGAGATCCTTCTGGGAAGGGACCCATCGCATCAGGCAGCTCAGCCGTTAACACAGCGCTCCTAAAATGGCAAATCGAGGTCACATCACCATGGTGCGCTCCCAAGCTCTCATGCCAGCCCCTTGGATGGTCCAAGATATTAGCAGTGCATTCGAATGGACTGCCCCAAGCATATCACTGTCAAAAGTAAAACTATTTCTGAGGAAGAAAATGTCCAAACCAATGACTTCCAGCACCAAGAAGTTTCTTTCTCCTCCAGAGGCACGAGGAGCCTGCAGTCCCCACAAGGCCAGTCCCTGTCTCAGAGAAGAGCTCCAGGCACTTGAGCAGCCTGCACTGGAGCTCCTTTCTGGTTACCTCTGTGCTAATCAGGCATAAACCTGCTCTGGAAGCAGCAAGAGGAGAAGAGAAAGGCTTTTCTTTCCCTCCAGGAAAGGGGCAGCAAACGAAGATATTCTGCCCATTAAAAGAGATAGGGAAAGAGGAGGGGGCAGGATTTGAGTTACAAAAGAAACCGGCACATTACAGTGAGGGAGGCTGCAAGGTACAAGGCCACAGAGCAAAAGAAAAAAAAAAAAGGCATTCAAAGACTTTACAGCATCCATCAAAGCGATAACGTTATTGCACGGTACGTTTATAGCTCCCTTGCAACCGTGGCAGCAGCTTTTCAGTGGGGCTGGGCTTAAAATGAGACCAGAGCCAGTTCTCTGCCGCTCCAGCACCAGCAGACAGGTCTTTTTTTTCCCCATGCACAGGCATTTCCCAGCCCCTAGCAGTGACTCCGAAATTCATTTCACCCTTTAATTGGATTTCATGGAGGAGCATGAGGCACAGAGCAGGGACGGCCAGGGCTGTAGGGGTCCCTGGCACCCATTGGGGTGGCCACGGCACTGCGGATGAGGAGGGTTGGGATGGGGTTGCTGTGGCAGGGTGCTGCCTCGTGCACCCACCAACTCACCCACTCACACCCTGCAGGCTCAGTGGCTCCGCTGGCAGGGAGAGCAGCAAATGCCCTATTTCTGGTGTCAAATTTCAGCAAGCGCAAGTCACTTCCATTTCTTTGCACTCAAAAATGGCTGGGCTTAACTAGGTCACATTTCCTAGCTGTATCAGAGGCGAAGGCTTGTCTTGCTTGAGTGATTTAACCACCCTAGAAGAATTTTACGAAGCGGTGCAGCGAGTGCCCATGATGAGCGATGACTCCCCTTGCCTTAGTCTGGAGGAGTGAAAAAGACCTGCGCAAGGGACCAAATGCTGTTTACAGCCCCACTGCTTTAAGCTCCTAGGTGAGAAGCAGCTCTTCTTCAGTGTTAGGAACATATGCATCTCTGAGACAAGCTATTTCCAACTCACGTTTTTTCTCCATTAGCTGCCAGGGCCCAACCTTTGTACATAGCGTTTACCTTGCAGCCATCTGCACCAGGCAGCAAAAGCTCCACACAAAGAGATGCTGCCACCCCGGTGCAGGGAGAAGGCTGAACCTCAGTCCTGGGCGCCAACAGGCAGGTGGAGAGGCAAGGATTAGCAGGCATTTTGATGTAAATGCCAGGCTTCTCTGCCCCTTTTCCCCAGGTATGTTGGTGGCACAGCCCGCCACCTCAGTCCACTTTTGTGAAGAAGTCAGAGGTGGTGACGGTTCCCACATGCTGGCTGATAGCCTCATGCTGCTGGGGGGGCCACTCACCTGCTCTCCCAGCTCAGCATCACCTTCGCACTGTGGCCACTAGCATGCCTCAAGGAAAAGCTGCAGAGAGCTTCGAAGGCAACCCTTAAGAGCTGCACCCTGGTACCCGCCATGCCAACTCCTAACCCTGACACAAAACGTGAATGTCTTTGTGATTCACCTGCATGTCCAGTCCTACCCTGAATCATGCTGGGCTCTTGGTGTGCACAATACATCTTGCACCATCTCAGTCCCCCGGCTGATGATGCGCGGCTTAAAAGTGTCCATCCCTTTGACCATGTTAACCATTTTGTCCATCAGTGTCAATGGATGTCTCTTTGATTGTGGCTTATTTAGGAGGATAAATGGATTTGTCTTTATTTTTCAAACATCTCACCACAATCCTCCTCATACAGGTGGGAACAAGACATTCGCTATTTTCAGTCTCTCTGCAACCATCATTTTCTTTGCCCAGTTTTGCTTCCCGTTCTTCATCTATGTTACTTATGCAACAAGAGGATGACTCCAGCCCATAATTCACCTGCACTGCTTAGACAGCAGAAAGGTGGTATTTTCAGCACGGGTTTTTTTTTATCCTGTTCTTTATATAGCCAGCCATTTTGATCTCTTTTGAGACGGCTGCTGCAGACTGAGCAGATGTTCCCACTGAACTGTGTGCAGTGACACCCAGCCTCCCCCACTGTCACCCAGGCAGCTGCGGTCAATTGAGAACCCGGCAAGGCAGCGGCACGAAGGCAGCCTTCTCCAAAGTGTTTGTCAACAGCAAGGTTTACCTGCCCCTTTACCTACCTTGGGTAAGTACCACCAGGTGCCTGCACAGTCTTCTTTAACCAAAATAATTTCATGCCATCTGCAAAACTTGCTGCTTCACTGCTTCCTTCACTTTTCCAAGTCATTAATAAATATTAAGCACCGGCAGCAGGCTTGCAGCTCACTGCCCAGCCTGCTTTCCCCAGCCCCAGAGGGAGAGCGCATCCCACCTCCCTTGCTCCCACCGCCCGTCCCGCCACCAGCGAGAGCCCCGGCATTGCCTCCTGTTGGCCTCCACGTCCCCACCTTGCTGCGGGGGGCTCTAGCCTGCACACCATGGCTTTGCTGGGCTGGAGGGGTGTTTTGGCCCCTGGTCAGCCAGCGTTTCTAAAAGCAGAGCGCAGGTTGCCCGACCTCAGCTGGTTCATTCGGCTCCTCTGCATTGCAAAGCACTCAATAATTCACAACGCTAAATGGCCCCTTTGGTTCAGACCGAGCTTCCCATCCCACGGGATGCCAGACACGACACTGCAAGCTCCCATTACCCCTCCTGTCCTCCAGCCAGCCCAGGACTGCAGCGCGCAACAGAGGCCCCCAGACTGAGCTCCCGAAGGTCTCGAGGTGCTACCCAGCCCCCTGAGGATGCTGCTCCCCTTCCCATGGTGGGAGGAGGAAGCAGCGGGCTATGGAGGGAAGCAGTGGTCAAGTGGCCCAAAAGGACTGGCTCTGGCAGGGATTTCTGTGCCGACTTGTTGGGCACAAAAAACGTGAAGCAGCCTACCCTGGCTCTTGGGGGGGCACCCGCTTTCCCTCCCCACACGCCTCCACGTACAGCCTAAGAGCAGGACGGGGTTGTTTCTTCCCATCGCCGCTCCCCTCTGGTCTCACCCCCGTTTCTGCTTGTCCCCCCTTACCGCACCCAGAAACCCTCGTGCTGGGCTTGAGCCCCTTCCACCCCTTGCCTGGCGGGGCTGGCGAGGGCCACGTGCACGAAGCTGCTATCTGGGGGGGGTGGCAGCCGACGCCTGGGGGCTAATGGATTTAACGCCTATGGCAGATGCTGACACGCCAGCGCTTGCATAGAGAGAGACGGGGCCAGCTCAGGCTCCGTGCCCCTGCGGGGTGAGAGGAGGCAGCGTGGCGGAGATGGGCAGCATCAGAGCAAGATGCTTGGGTGCAGCCTCAGCCCAGCAGCACGACATGGCTCTGGCAAGTTGCTCGTACCCTATGGCTGCCTCCCGGCCAGAAATCCTGCCTCCCATCCCTGAGAAGGCAGCCATTCCCCTCAGTGTCCATTTCTACAGTTTTCCCTAGTTCGTGAGGAAAGGAAGGCTTGTTTTATTTTTGTCTTTAAAGACAGACAGAAGAAAAATAGGTGTTACGTTCTGCAGGTCTCTGAAGCACTGCTGCCTACCAGAAGTAGCTGTGGACATCATGTCAGTTTGCCTAAAGAGCAGAATATCCCATGTCCTTTACCATCTCCCAGTGCTTTGGCTTTTATATCCCTTGTCCACCTCATTTTCCCTGAAACGTCTAGGAGAAGTCCTCCCAGACCACTATCAGCTGTAGGGCTCCTAAAGCCCTAGGGAAGGGCATCTTCCCCGGCTGCCCGGCCAGCCATTTCAGCAGCACGCCCTTTGTCTCTAACAAGCACCAAAGAGCTGCGATACAGGGTCTTTTGCCCCCCTCCAAGGTTTGCAGGGGGTCAGATCAGGGCTCTGCGTGCATTTTGCACAGCCCACGATACATTTAACCAGACTTGTCACTGTGCAGGGAAATCAGCCACTCATGCAGACTGCAAAGCCTTGTTCAGCTGCTCACTTTGAGAGCTTAGCCACACAAAAAAGTACCATGTACACATAGTACATGACTTTAAAGCAATCAAAATGTGCTCAAAAAGAAAGCCAACTTTGCAGGCATAAACTGAAAGAGCTCTTCGTGGCAGAGGTTACTTCCCTGCCTAATTTCAGTCTTTCATTTTCCTGGGTTTTGGCCAAAAGCCTGCTAAGCACATCCCTACTTTCTTCCTAATAATTGGTCAAACCGCATTTCTTCCCATTTTCCAGAGAAAGCAACCTTTCTGCACAGACCCAAGCTGGAATAATGTCCGTTGCTTGAAAGATGAGCATTTTGAGCAACTGGGGAGCAGGGGGTTAGACAGAAAACGAGTGCCCCAGCTACCCCTCAGCAACCCACCGCTGCCGTGCCCTGACAGCCTGCCTCTCCCGCAGCAGAGCATGCAGCGAGCTGCTTACACAGGACTTCTCTCTCTCCTTGGAAGAACTGAGGATGCACTCAATGGTAAAGCCTGATTTCCTAAACACAGAAGGGAAACAAAGGAGAGATTTCCCATTCACTATTTCAGGGTCGTTTCCTCTAAAACTCTCTAAAGTGGTGCTACAAGCCCTGCTTCGATGTTTGCTTACATCCTCCTTTATCTGCTTCCGTGACATTTTTGTGGCTTTTCTGCACAAAATGATACAGCTCCTTCCCTTGCTCACTCTGCACTGGCCTCCTGTGCTTACACTCAGTTACTCTCTTCTTTGGTCACACCCCTCCTCCCATAGCTCAAACACCTGACCCACCTTTTGTACCACTTGCAATTTGGATAGCAGCTCCTATCATTTCAGCTAATATATTTCATAAAGGGAATGTGTTTGGGTTTTTTTATATGTATCTTGAAAGAGAGTGGCTATTAACAACAGCTCTTGCTGACCTCCCTGCTGCATCCAATTCATTCTCAAATAGCACAACTAGCAGGACTAAAATCTATATAAAAATATTGCATGCTACCCATTCCTGAACTTTTAGTCTAAATTTTTATGTTGCTTTGAGGTTTTTTTTCTAAGGCAGGGTCAGGAATGGAAGAAGAGCTTCTGAGACAGGGCTTATAGATATTGTGTTATTTGCATCATAACTACGAATCCAACAGGAGAGAGAGAATGAGTAAAAACTTTTTTTTTTTCCCAAATCAATTTGTAGTGCAAAGGCATTCATTATTTCAGGGTAATCTCCTTCTTACTATTAGACCTCACTATCAAACTTTTCCTAGACACATTCCTTCCCCACTGGTTAATGTTCATCAGATTACTACTAATCTTATCACAGACTTCATGGCACTCTTTAGAGAAAGTCATGCCCCCACCCCATAGGCCCCCCTTTTCTACCGGTGACAGGCTGATCCTGCACCCGAATACAACTGGTAATGCTTTTTCCAACATAGATTCAGATCTGATGGCACCAAACTCTTCATGGGCTCATCACAACCTGCACAGCTGTTCATGTAACAAAAAAAACAAAAAAACAAAAAAAGAGTGACCAACCACCTCTTCAGGCAGTCAAAAGGTTTCATTTCAGTATTGTCAAAATGAAGCACTCGGAAAAATTTTTCATTCCTTTCTAAGCCAAGAAGTCTCAAATCCTCATAGATGGAATAAAGAAAAGTAAATACATGGCTTTTCCTCTTCGCTTTGCCATGTTTTAAGTTAGTTCATGTTTTCTTAATTTATTGTCCCAGCAGGGTGTTGCCAGGAATTGCCAGTTGTAGCAGACTCTGCTGAGTTTCCAGAGCAGAGGAACATGGCGCTCATGACTTCCCCACCCATGGGCTCTGCTGCAGTCCACACTGCTCCATCCAGGCAGCTGCCCAGCATTCTACAAGTGCTTCTGCCCAAAAAAGTGCCGTTCTTAATTTTCCACAGATGTCCTCTGCATTACCAAGATCCAGCTCCTGCGCAGGGAAGCCCTTTAGCCTGTGCTGCGCTGTACGGAAAACTGTTTCCTGGGCAGGGGTCCGAGCGACGCAGGCTTCTCTCCTGCACTTTACCAACAGGTAAAGCATTCCACCAGAATGCTAATCTAACCTAGCAGCTTTGCTGGCCTCTTCCTCTAGAAAGGACGAGGAGTTTGACAATACAGAGCTGGCCCTGGGATGCCTGAAGCACACAGTGTTGTAGGTGCTGCCCGCAGATGCATCCTACCTTGCCCAGTGCAGCAAAGTCCTCCTCTGCCCTCTCTGTAGCCCATAATCACTGAGTGCTGCTGCCAGCATCTGAATTGCAAGTTTACAGCCTGGCTAAATTGCTGTCCGCTCCCCACAGATCTCATTCAGCATTTCCGCTATCACCCTCTCACTGGATATCTGTTTCAGATTAATTGGCCCGAAGATGGGGCAGCCTGCATTTGTCTGGATTATTTCCTGCCCAAGCTGCTAACCTCGATAGATATAATTTTTTTAAAGGGAACATGTTGGCAGACCATCAGAAAGGAAAACTCCCTGACGGTGCAATTATAGTTCAATGTGTAATAGCAATCTGGGAGATGCCGGGAAAGCCCAGGCATTTTGGGCGTGTGAAATGCAACTTGCTGCTACACATGGAAAAAAATGAAAAACCCACTGGAGAGGACTTTGCAACAACCAGAGGTGAATGGACTCTATGTGAACTGATAGCTCATTTCCATCTCCGCCTTTGATACCGTGGGCAGGGAAGGCTGACGAAGAGGAATGTAGGCCAGTGAAGGAAAGGTGGGGATACCTGCGGGCAGGGAGAGCCGTTCCACTTGGCAATGGGCTAAGCGAGAAAATAACACCAACTTGCCCTGATCTTCAGTTCAGTGACATTGACGGAGCGATTAATTCAAACTGATTGACCACAACTTTACACTTCACATTGCTGTCACATATGATTAAAGCTGATCAAATTGCTCACTACAGATAAATCCTCCGACAAACGCAGCCCCGTTATCTGTCCCCGAATTATCAGCCAGCAGCCTGTCTACTTACAGATGGGATTGCTTTTTGGAGGCCGTGACAAGCGGTTTGCATGAAGGCATTTTAACATATGGCTTAGTTGGGACCCTTTTGCTGAAAATATCCTACTCCTCACTCACAGTTTACATTATGCCATTGGTCATGTAAGTCATCCTATATTGCTTCTAGCTAGGCGCCATGCTTCGTACGCGGGAGAAACATCCTCTCCTTGTCGTGAGTTATTTGCAATCATGCTGAATTGTTCCATGAGCCTATTATGCAACTGATAGGGCTCTTCAAAACAGCTTTGAGAATAATGCCAGCCTGAGCATTCAATTATATTTATTCACATTACTCTGAAAGATAGCTTGCTTTTGTGAACATCTTTGTGGGTAGAAAATTTTTTTTCAACACAGTGTTTGGGAATAAAATGGGTCAGAATCGCTAAGGAAGACAGGCTACATGTTTTATTCACAAGCACATTTTGTGAACGTTTATTGCTACATACGCCCAGCTCTAGTGAAGATGGACATCTCTAGTTTTCCTTCTCATTTGCCCTCCCTTGGTTCTTATTTTTGTCTCCATGTATTAACCACAACCTATTGTCATTTTCAGCTATCAACTGGAAGAATTAAAAAAAAAAAAAAGTTCCTGGGAAACTATGCAAAAGAAAAAGTTTATTCCCTCTTAAACCTTTTCCTTAAATTCAATTATATTGCTCTCATCCGCAACAGGCTAATGGCCATTTACAGAGTCCATATCAGATGCAGCTGCACAGTTTCTGCTGAGTGAAAATTTCCCTGGAAATATGCCACTTCATTTTCCGGCGAGTTGTTTTGCTCAGAGCATCTCAGATTTGACAGATTTTCACCAGCTACCACACAGGATTGCCAGGATGAGTCCCTGGTCCAGCAACAGTGCCGGCCCCATCCCTGCCTGTCGGCGGGGGGGCTGCAGGGATCCTCTTCCAGGCTGTCAGCCCCAGTAGCTGTGCCAGCCGTTTGGTTTCCCTGGCCAGGTAGCGGCAGCTGGGATTTTGGGGACAATTTCTTTGTGCTGCGTGCTCACACTTCCAGGTTTTCAGGCCCATACTGAAATTCTGGGAGACATGGTCTCACCCTGACCAAACACAAACACCACTGGTCACAGTGCAGCTCAGCCACCCTGCTTCTCAGGTGGCTCTGGGCACCAGGAGGACTTCTTACAAACCCTGCCACAGAAGACCAAAGAGGACCTCCCGTGTTATGGGAGCCCAGACTTTTGCTCTTGAAATGTCTTGAGCCTCAAGATGGTCACATCAGTGTGTTGGGCTCAGCAGGAGAAAACCAACCAAGAAAATATCAACCAACCCGGGGGCCCGGGGAAGGAGGAGGAGAAGAGAGAGAGTGTGTGTGTGTGTGTGTGTCAGAGCCTGTCAATCAGGAACAGACCTGAGCCGATCTCCTCCTCCCCTAGAAACGAACACCAAGAGCGAGGGATGGAGGGAGCAAGGGATGGAGGGAGCAAGGGATGGAGGGAGCAAGGGATGGAGGGAGAGGAGAGGGTTCTGCCTTACCCAGCTCTCTTCTCTAAAGGCTGTTCCTTTCATCTGCCTCAGAAAGGTCAGTATGGAAAAGGAAAATGATTTTTTAAGAAGAGCTCCAAGATAAAGATAAGTACTGCTTTCCTTGAAGGCAAAATAAAAAGCCTTACTTTAAAAAAAAAGAAGGAGGTAGAAGAGGAAAAAATAAATAAATAGTCCCTTGACTTTTACCTTATGTTACTATCTGGGGAAATATTCTTAATCTGTGGGGACTTTTTTCAATGCTGCTGCTCTTGGAGTCAGCATTTGATGTAGAGCACACATGTGCAAGGATGGCTGCATGGGACGATACCAGTTTTCCATGCAAGCAGCAAGAAACAGACCCAGATGGCTACAGGCACGACAGGGCCAGAGAAACCATCCAACACCCCCCCAAGCGAGACTGATCTTGCCTCGGGTATGGTTGCCACAGGGGCTGTGGGGTGGCCATCGTGCAGATGGACACAGGTGGGTCACTCCACTGCTATGTCCCCATCCGGTACAGCGGGACACCCAGAGGTCCCCATGTGGTCGGGGCCACTGAACACCCCGTGCACCACGGCCTGCCATGCAAACAGGCCACCCAGCATCTCCTTTCTATCGGATGCAAGGGAAGGAGACAGACTGGCAATGCTCCTGCAACTCAAACCACAACACCCCCCTGACGCCCTTTCTGGATGAAGATCTGTGAGCATTTTGCAAATCTTAATATGTTGAGCAAGCCCCACAACTCTTCTCTGAGGTACTGAATTATTATTTCCATTTTACAGGCAGGGAAATGAGGACAGAGCAAGTGAGGGTGTTTGCGTGAGAACCCATATGTTCTCCATTACAAACCATTGCGCTTCCTGGCTGCAGCACGACCTGACTGAAGTGCTAAGTAACATCCAACATTTGTTCCCTTTGTACATCCAGACCAACCAGTAGCAGGAAGCACAGTTGCAAATTCATGCAAACCTGGGAGGTCTGGGGAAGGGTTTGGGCCCCCAAGAGCACGTGCTCAGAGACCCAGAGAGCAGAAATTCCGGACTCGTTAACCTTCTGTGCAACAAGATACACCTCCTACCAAGGGTAGGACAGGGCATGACGGCTTCTAGCTAGCAGGAACATCTGCTTTTTCAAGAGGCGCATTTCTAAGCCCCTTCCTTTCTTTCCCTGGCTGCAAAAGGGTGAGAGGAGAGGTACACAGGACACCACCAGGAGAAGAAAGCAGCAGCAGCAAGGCAAAACCACCACCTGTGTGAAGCTGCAGGACATCAAAGGTGGCCTCTTCCCACCTGCTCTGCTTCTGAGTCCACGCGTGCCTGCCCCACACACCATGTTCCTACCATCCTTTCATTGGGGGGTCAAAGCAGTGTGTAATGAAGTCCTTGTGCTTTCTTCATTGCACTGACATATAGTCACCGCAGAGGGGGAAAAGGCAATTATTTACCCAGCCGAAGCAAGGAAAGCACAACTACAACGATGGGCACAGAGCACACTGTCCCAGCCAGATACAGCAGGGAATAGCAAAGGCAGCAGCGTTACCCATGATGAAGTGAGGGATCGTATTTGCACCAGCATCACCACCCTTCTGGAGGGTGATGTGGGCATCCAAGAGGCTGGATGCAGCCCAGCAAAGCTGAACCTCTGACTCATGTTACATTACCACAAAAGTCCCACTAAATCCCAATAAGCCAAGATTTATTTCCAAAGTTACTCTACTCAGCAACACAATGATGCCTCATAATCTACCTACTTCATTCAGGGGTTCATTGGTGCTTGAACTAGATGACCTCGGGGGGGGGCCTTCCAGCCTAAATTAAGATTTGATCCTACAATTCTCCGATTTTGAGGGAAGAGGTCTGAGCCAAAGCACCACTCAAGCAACAACACCGCTCCTTCCAGAATAATCACTTTTATCCTCAGTGCTTCTTTGTGGGAATTGTTCTTGGTTTCAGCTTGAAAAAACAACATCCCTGTGGAGACACAGCTGCAGCTGTGTTAATATGGCTTGTCACCCAGAAACTTCTGAAGGAAAACTGGACCATTTCAACTCACTTCACAAAGAGGATGCTGCCTCGCCCTCTGCTTTGAGTCTTGAAGCCGTGGCAGTGGTATGAGGGAGGGCTTTCAGTGTGTGAGTCCATATTACCCCCAACACACACATGGAGAGCCCAACTGGGTTTCATAAGGAGGCTAAGAAGCTGTGGCTTCCCCATTAGCACCAAGAAATCACCCTGCCTAACACATGCATTTCACAGTATCTGTAGCCATATCCAGCCCAGACCCCAGAACACAGGTTATGTTTGAAATACCGTTTTCAACCTGAATCACCTCTTCAGGATTCAAGGGAGATTTTTCTCTCCTTGGGTAGTCTGGACACTTATCTATCACACAAAGTCAGTCCAGAAGCAAATGGAGGAGCTGTTCAACAGACAGCGCATGCCACTGCCCGCTTACTAGATTTGTGCCTTTCACCGTGAAGATAAGACTGCGGGCAACAGTAAGCTTGTGCAAAGACCCAGCTAATGGTTACAAATAGAAATACACTGCACTCTCAGCTTTCCAGGGCTGTGGGGTTTCCAACATCCTCTTCACAAGAGCTGACACCTATGGCTCTTTCAGCTTGCCTTGGAGATCACTCCTCCCACTTCACCCTTGGAGATCACTTCACCCACGTGAAGCCCAAGCCACTCATCTTCTCAGCCACAAGACAAATAATGTGCTCCAGCTCTGGCTTGCCTTTCTCCTCCGCGTCATCTGGGCTAACCTCTTGCCTTCCCACGCAGAGCAGCTGGCTCCATCTGGGCTCACATGTTTCCTAAGGACCTTCTGGGGGCTGCACCAATTTTCCACTAACACTGTGGGGTTTTTTTATGCCCAGAGGTCTCCAGGTCAGCGAGCTGCTGGGAGTGGGGAGCTGGAGCCATTGCTCTACACAAGATACATTTGGCTCCTGTCTTTGGTCTGGCTGGGAACCCTGTGCAAGAGGCAAATGGAGCAGCAACGCAAAACAAGCTAGAGGTGCTCCCCACCATGGCAGCAGCAGCTGCCATCCCCTGACTGAGCAGATGAGAGAGCTCACTGAGAAATAAAACAACTTACACAAAATCTGGCTCTGTTAGACATAACCGTCATGACGCACAACAAGGTTGTGATGAAGGGATGGAAAGAGGGAAGCGAGTGGAAGTATCACCAGTGTCACTGCTCTGAGGAGAAGACCACGTAGCACAGGCAGTACATCTGCCGGACATTGCTTCCTGTCTTGCGTCTGCTCTGAACAGAAAAGAATAAATACGAAAGGGCAAAAAAAGCAAAGAGCACATCACCAGTTTAGGACTCTAAGCCCAGTGAGAGACCCAGGAGACCAAAACAGTTAAGGGAGGAAAATGGGTTCAGCATCAAAGGGGCTGCTGGCACAGCACTGCCAGGACAAGCCAGTAGAGGCCAGCTTCTCAGTGAGGTGTCTTTGAATGTATTTCATCTGAGTGTCTGCCACCAGTGTCACTCTCAAGGCTTTTTATAGCAAGCTGCTACCACCTTCATGGGCACCACAATGCCCAGGCATGCCTTCCCCAGTGGAGTCAAAGAGGCATCCTCATAAGCAGGGCTCCCTCCCACACCACATTGCACCACACCACATCCCTTTCAGCTGAGTTGGCATCCATTCATTCTGCTTCAGCAGAGCCTCCCACAACACATGGATGTATTTGGAGCCAACGTAGACAGAGAAGAGGGAGATCCGCTTGGAACAACTCCTTTTGCAGGATATCACCTTAGCACCAGGACAGGACACTGCTAGGGTTCAGGTGCACAAAGCCAGAAACTGGTTTTGCACCAGGTGAATCCCACATAACCAGCACATACCTCTCAATATCACCTCTGCACCTCCTTACAGCCCCAGCCTCTCAGCCCAAGATAACTCACTCTGAGCAGCAGGAAGTTGTTACTTAAATGCAGAACACAGCTGGGAGAGCACCTGAAATCTGGCTGGGGCTAAAGCCCTTTCCCCAGAACACAGGCCCTACCCCACTGCCGAGGCTGGCAGCCCAGTCCAGCCCAGGGGCAGCCCGCCACTAGCAAAAGCCCCAGCAAGGCTGTGTCTTGAGAGCACTGGGCAGTAGTAAGGTGCAAGAAACCTTCCCCAGAAATGGCTGGAGAGCAGTGCTGTGTGTTCAGTATGGGGGTGAGGGAAGACTCACTACCTTGCCTTCCCTCATGCTGCAGTGCAGCACAGCCTGGCCGTTTGCCCTTACTCCAGCAACAGGGACCCTCTACCACGAGTTGTGCTCTCCCAAAAGCTGCAAGCCCTTGCTGATGCCAGCAAGCCACCCTGAAACCCCTCCTGGTTGCCCAAGAGCCCATGTCACTCACCCCTGCCACTTGTTGCACTCCAGCTTTCTGCTGCTCCCTCAGCGCCGGCATATGAGCAACCCACCCGTCAAACGAATGGGGCAGCAGCGCATTGCCCAGGGCCAAGGTGTGCAGGTGAGCCTAGGCAGGCTGGATACTGCCGCCCGGCTTGTCCTGGCAAGAGCAGGGTGTTTGTAGGAGTGGTTGTCAGGGTTTTTGTTATTGCAACAGCAATGGAAGAGATATTGCACCTCCCCGAGCCGGAGCCCAGTCCCTTGCCCTTGCAGCATAGACGGTCCCACTGGGGAAAAGGTTTCATCAAAATGCTGCATTTTGTACCCTTAAAATGAGGGGGGGGGGGCGGACTTCACTGAGAGACCACACATGGAGCCCATTTTAACAAGCCACAGGTCACCCCAGGAAAAGGCCTTGGACAAACATGATTTCAAGCAGCTCATCTGCAGCCCCTTGCAGCTTAGCTGACAGCCTGAACAAGCAGGAGACAGACATTAGGGAAAACGGACTCCGAAACAAGGGGGGAAAGAAAGACAAAAGGAGCAGAGACAGCCTAACAACAAAGGCTTGTCTGTTCCAGAGAAAGGAAAGTAAGTGTGTGCATGTGGGTCTGTGCAAAGAAAATGAGTATATTTATACTTGAAGTCCTATGGACTATGTGGAAAAGCTGCCTGTATATAAACAGTCGGTAGTATGAATTTATCACAGAGCAGTTGATGTCTTCGTGCTTAAAAAGTGGAGATGTACACATAAGTGTGAGTTATATGTGGGTTATCTGGGAACAGCTGTAGAGCATGAAATGCTTATTGTGTGCATGTGTTGACTAAGAGAGCAGGGCACTCACCTGAGGAAGGGAGTTGCAGGGAAGTGATGCACTTAGGGCATAATTGTATACAGCAAAGCCACACAGCAGAGCATGTAAAAAGCATTTGTTGGTAGAGATTTCATGCTTGAATCTGCAAGCACCCATGAGAAGTGAGGAGGAAACAGTGCATGTTTGGGGGTTGGGGGTGAAAAGAGTACATCTCTGCACATGCGGGAGAGGGAAAGACTGTGGGATGCTCATGCTCCCAGAAGGGAAGCGTGGCAGGGATGCTGCACTGTGACTGCATGCATCAAAATTCACTCCAAACAAACCCCAGGAGCTTTATAATCTGGCTGATATTGGTGTTGCACCCAGCTACCCCCCAGCACAGCTGAGTTCTGTACATTTCTCAGGCCTGACACCTTTAATTTAAAGTCTGATGTGCAAGATTTCTGGCTTGATGTTTTCAGCCTTCAGAAAACCAGGCTTTTCAAGGAGCAACATTCAACCAGCATTAGTGCAAAGAGGGCCAGCGTGTAGTGGTGTCCCAAAAAGACAGCCAAGCCCAGCACCGCTTTTGGCTTGACATTCTTGCTTGCTGAGGTGGGGTGGTTTTTTCCTTCCTCCAAGCCCCACTATGGTTTGAACACAGGTGCTGTTTTATTGAAATCTGCATGTTTCTGGGAGCTTTTCAGAAAAAAAAAAAAAAAAAAAAACCACAACAAAACAACCAGATCTGGTTTTGGCCCCTGAATTGCTGTGTGGTTACAATACACTTGCATGTGCCCATGTGTTTTGTAGCTGAGCATATTGCTGGGTGCCAGCATGGGTATGTGTGTGGACTGGGGGACAGAATTTGGGGCAACAGGGGAAGGGAGTGGTGGCTGGATGCAGGCGGGAGAGGTGCAGTCCGCTGCTGCCTGCACACCGAGCGGGGCTTTGTGCTCTCCTTTTCACTCCACAAAGCGGCAAATTCCCAAGAAATGAAAACGGCTCTCAGGGTTTGTGCAAAGGAAAAGGGAGGCGGGGGAGGAGAAGGCGGAAAAAAAAGAAGGGAGAGGGAAGAGCCCACCAGCAGACACAGCCGTGCACAAAACCGTTGTTTCCAGGTGCCCTCTTCTGGCCTTGCTGCGGTCTCTCCTCGGATCAGGCCGGCACAGCCGGCCGGGCTTCCCCGGGGCGCCCGGGCAGGGGGGCGGCGCGGCCTGGGGCACCGGGGGCAGCTCCGGCACCGGGCATCGGGCACCTCCCTGGGTCGGGGGCGGCTGAAATGGGGTCCTGGGCCGCGGGCAGGGTGGGGGGAGGCTGGCAGGAAGGGCTGGTGGTGCCCTCAGCACCCCGACGTGATGTTTCTGGCTCGGTCCCGGCTGCCCTCTTGGGTACAGCACAGTCACGTTTGGGCAGCTTTCACCAAAACCAGTCTTCGATGAGCAAATGTGTTGGGGCTTTTATTGTTTTTTCCCCCAACCCCCATATCATTTCCATGTGTGGAAAGAGAATTCCACCAGGACCTTCCTCTACTCACCATCAGCTTGCCACCATAGTTGACACCATGGGCTGGAATAGTTAACCAGGGGGCAAGGAGTGCCTTATACAGCGGAAGAGAATAAGAGAAATTAAGCTGGGAGTCCTTTAGAAACAGAATACTTACAACTTACTTAAGCAGGTCTAACCTGCAGGTTAATGTGCTTCCTGAAAAAGACTAGGAGAAGGGTAGGAAGGAAGGGTAGAGAAGGATGGCATGAATGGGGACCAGCAGAAACACATACCTTCATAACTGTATTTTCTTCAGGACACCAACCGAGATCAACTTCCATCACACATGAACAGAAGTGTTTCAGAGATAGAAAGATGTAGGATTTCAACCTAAACCACAAGCAGCCACATGGAGAGGACAAGGGGCAATGGATGCGAACTGAACTGGGAGAGGTTTCATCTCAATAAATAAATTTTTTACAGTGAGAACAATCAATCACTGGCACAACCTTCCCAGGGATGTGGTGGAGTCCTCATCACTGGAGGTTTTCAAGATGCAACGGGACAGGGTGCCAGATAATCTCATCTAGGCTCCCTTTCCCATGAAAGATTAGACCAGATGATCTCTGAGGTCCCTTCCAACCTGGACTGTTCTATTTAAAATACAGTTAAGAAATCCCTGCATCTTTAGAAACAAAACCACACCAATGCTTCTCATTTGGGAGACTGCTTTCAGTTCCCTGTTGCCCCCTGCCCGGGCTGCAGTTTGTGTTCCAGTTCCTCCGCCAGAATTAGCAGCATTGGATTTTCCAGCACTCCCTCTGCTGTGTGAGGAATGAGGAGGCACTTACGGGACATAGCTATGGGCCAGGAAACACATAACATAAGCCGCAAGGCCCTACTCCCACCTCTGCCCTTCCGTTGCCACTCAGCCTTGAACACATCCCAAATGCTGAGTCCGTGACATGGGTTCTTGTCTTCCGGAAGACAAGTCATCTCAATGTACCCTCTGGGAAAATTCAGGGCAGCCAACGGGGAGGTTTGCCACGTGTTGTGTAAGTGGCAGAACATGTCTGAGCAGCTGCAAGAGGAACCAAAACTTGAACCTGATTACAGTGGAGATTGCAAACAAAGTAGTGACTGGTGTTGTGGTTTGAATACAAATCACAGAAATCAAGTGTTTAAGAGAAGTCTCTAGCCTTGACCATACAGATTTCCTTGGGCACAAAACAAGATCTAAATCGGACAGGCAGTTAACCATTATTCCATTTGTGCATTGGGCTGATCTCTTTTACAGGCACGAAATACGCTCTGCCGGCGGGGGGTGGGGGGTGGGGGGGGTGTACGTGAGGGCCAGCTGAGTTCACGAGTTTTGATGAGCTCCCTTTAAGCCTAGCCTGTGATACACAAGCCGGATAAAAACTGCGTATGAAGACTGTAACAGTAACAGCTTTTCCACTGTCTATTCTAGGGAAAAGCCTTACGGCCCCAAAATACTCCCAGGCCTATTAGTCCGGATGGGAGGAAGGGCAAGGAAATTAGCGCAAGGGAGGAGTAAAAGGCACGGGAGGAAAGGCCCAGGGCCATGGCCGGGCTGTGCTCATGTTGTCCCACTAGATGACAGCACCAACATGTTCTTGTGCACCCGCGCTCACCAGCACCAAGCAAGCTGCTGCAGGCAGGGCACCTGCTGCCTCCACTTCTTGACCCTGGAGACAGCTGCTAGCGCAGCTGAACAAAGCACTTTGGGCCAAATCCTGCAGGACAGGGTTTTGTACAGGAGCTGCTAGGTAGTTCTGTGCTGTAAACTGCCTTCCCTGCCTAGAGGTGTGTGCTGGAAGCTGGCTAACAATTGCTGCGCTTAAATAAAGCATCCCTAAACTGTTGTTATCATTGTGTGGCCAGCCCATAAATTCCCCTTCTACTCCAGTGAGAACAAGCAGCCATCAGTTCCCTGAGCAGCAATGGGCTAGCTGCCCGTTGTGCATGGGTCCAGTTTTGTGTCCCCTCCTCCAGCCATGCTGTTCACCACCCAAGGTAGAGACTTTAGCTCAGGACCACCAAAAAGGGCCAGCTTTGGGTATAAAACAGGCAGAGCACAAAATTCCCATGTTTCATGCACACAAGTCCCCCCAGGGAATATCTTCAGTGGCATGTTTTAGATAGGGCATCCATCCTGCCCACCCTGGGTTGTACCTGACTAAAGGCTGTCCCTGACGTGGCGGTAGCCAGCTCGCCAAAGCTGCCAAGACCCCTGGCCGAGATCCATGGCCTGAATTCCTGGCTGGGAGCCGCACCATTCGCAGACAAGTTTCTGCTTCCAAGACGCAACCGCCCCATGACACCATCCGCTTGCTCTTCACACACCTGCATGACACTTTGAGCTGGGAGAAGGTGCAGAGCGGCCAGGTCCCACGTGAGAGATGAGCCAAGCGTGTCAGGCCCAGGCAGCCGTGCCTGTTCCCAGGCTCAGCCCGCAGAGGGTCAGTGCCTGCAGCGCAGGGATAAGCCTCACTCGTCCCACAGAGAAATATCGTCTGTATCATTTCTTTCATTCTACCTTCCTACAGCAGTTTTTTCAAAAGGATGCATCTTCTTTTCATACTTTGGAGAAGCAGAGCTTTTGCTTCCCTTCTGATCAATCTAGGCCTGTAAACCATTATTCTGTACTATTTCTTATTAGGGCTTCAGAAGCACGTGTCCTTCAAAACTTCAGGAGAGGGAGAGGACCAACAGTTCTTGCTGCTTAACATGTGTGTACATATATTGAGTTAGTTGAGACAGCTGCTTTGGTGCCTGCCGTTAGTGGTGCAGTTTTTCATCTCTAGATAAGACATCATACCTGCATTTGCCTCAGATGCTCTGTCACAGATGTTCTTCTCTAGCACAGATGCTTTGAGAGAAAGGACATTCACAGCTACTTCTTCTACAGTTGCCATCTTGAAATGCATCTCCTCACCTGTCGACATCCCCTCTAACCGTGGCACCATCTGTGGCTCTTCAGAGCTGCAATTTGGTGGTTTCCCTAAAGCTGACCCAATTTTCCTGATGTGATGTTCCCAACACCGACAGAGAGCTCTACTGCAGGTAACATTTGATATTCAGAGATGTACATATCCAGCCTCTTTTCCCTAGAATATACCCCAGGCAAGCCATCCCTGTGGTATAGGGATGCCAAAGAAGAGAGGTGGGATGGACAAGAATAAGCCTCATAAGAGACTGTACTTTGGCAGCAATAGCCAGGGAAATATTTGCTGTTCTCAGCAGCGTGAGATTAGGCAGCTCATGTGCGGCCTGAATTTCTAGGCAGGGTGAGATGTCTGATAAAGAAAGAGGGTGGACACCATTAATTTCCACCCCTTTGTCCTTATTAAACAGCCCTTCCTTTGGAAGACCTTGGATTCCCAGCAACTCCTCCAACACTCAGTATTTATTTTCCACTACAGGACCTAAAAGGCTCCTACAAGTCACTTGCTGTGCAGACATGTTTCCTTCCTGTCAGTGCTTTTTAAAAAATTCATGTTACTTGGTTCCTCTTTTACAGTGGCTAGCTTTTGTATAAGCTTGTCTTTTTTCAAGTGACTAAAAGAAAAATAAAGTCTACAGAAACTGTAAGCTCAGCAAAAGGGTGTTGGATGTTTTGCAGGTTAAATTTGGGGTTTGAGATACAGGCACTTCCCTGCAGTAAGAATCACATCCTCATTCTGCCATTCACTCCTACTGGCCCTGGCTACTGAAATCACATTGAAGCCAACTAAAATTGAAGTTTTGGGCACTACAGTGACTGGTGTACCTGCAGCACGCGGGCCTTGCAATCACCCTTGTGTTATAGAGCCTGTTGGCCGTACAGCCATTCATACTGCCCAGTGTTGTACAGCCATTCTCAGAGACACAGCTCCCTCAGGTGGTGCATTTAACAGCTGTAAAACCTCCAGGAAAACGGAATAAAACAGTGATGCCAGTGTAAACCGATACCTACAAGTACTCCCTTCTCAGACGAGAGCAGAAATCAGGACCCTGTCCCCAGCAGGAATATGAAGAGGAGCATCACAGCATCTCAAGTCTGCAGACAGCCCTTGATCTCCCAGGTTTGCCACCTGCCTAGTGCTCGGGGCAGAGAGAGCCACCGAGGGACAGGACACACCATCAATATGAGATGAGAGGGCAGGAGTAAGAGCAGAGCAGGACAAGCTCCCAGCCCCTGGGCCTCTGGCACAGGGCTCCTTTCCAGAACAGGGAGCTTAGTGCGCTTCTGCCCAGCAGGACCCTCCGATGGAACCTGCCAGCAAACACAGGGGGCTCTGGGGCACCCAGCCAAATGGGGAAGGGGCTGAAGCAGGCTTTGGGAAGAGCCCATCATGGAAGCGAGTGAGGTGCACACATGTTTTCTGGAAGAAAAGCTGGAGACCAGGGCACCCCTACGTAGGAACTCGTTGGCAATCGAGCACCCCTTTATTTCATACCTGCTCTTCACGGGAAAGCTCACCTTGCCTTTAACAGAGGAAGAGGGGTTTGTCTGACTCCGGCTGCTAACAGGAGTGGTCCCAGCAGGCATTACATCTCAGCATGAATCTCTTCAAGGGCTAATTGTCCTAATGCACTGGCCTTACCACCCGTCCCCATTTCACTGGTGTTCAGCCAGGGAGTGGTAAGCGTAGAAATGCAGTTTGGGGATGCCTGCAGAGACTTTTGTTTCAGAGCTGCTCCCCTCCAGTTGTCAGCAGTGCCTGCATCATGCACAGCTGTACTTTCACCCTCCTGCCTTTGCACCGTGCTCACTCACCTGCCCCATGCCACCCAGAAGGGCTGGAAATGAAAGCGGGTATTTGTGTGGGAGGCCAGGCAGT